>NC_071388.1:74087283-74398135 GCF_022682495.2 Desmodus rotundus | reverse complement strand
TTTTAGGGCTGAGCCTTGCTGCAGAAAGGTCAGCTCTCTGATCGGGCAGAGAGTACTGCCCGGTGCTGGAACCGCGCTGCCTTGCCGGTGCAGCGCAGCTAGGTCTCTCTCCCAGATTCCATCCTCTCCATGCCGCTCCGGGGAAGTCCCGATTAGGAGTCAACAGTCCCTCACAGAGTTAGGCAACTGCTAAGGTAAACTGAGCATCTAGAAATAATGGAAAGGATTAATAATGCACAGCATATTAGCACAGCATATGTGATGGGTAATACAAATCCATAGAACCCTTCACTCTCCACCAAAACAATGGCCTCATTAGCCCAATAGACATTTCATCTTAAAGACATACCACTTTCTTTCCTTAAAAATTGCTAGTCCAGCCTTCTCCAACAATATTTCTACAAGGAGATCGAAGGGTCTAAGCATGTCTATTACACTATTTTTCATTTCTCTCCTTGTTTTTCATAGATCAAAAAATACGACCAAGTCCTCCAATTCCAATATGTACATATCCCTTCACAAAGTGATTTATCACTACTCCTATCAAGAGGTGAATTCTAGCCTTGGCTGGTGTGGCTCAGATGGCTGGAGCATTATCCTGTACACCAAAAGGCTGCAGGTTCAACCCTTAGTCAGGGCACATGGTTTATGGGTTCAAATCCCAG
Source organism: Desmodus rotundus (assembly GCF_022682495.2). NCBI lineage: Eukaryota > Metazoa > Chordata > Mammalia > Chiroptera > Phyllostomidae > Desmodus > Desmodus rotundus. Next base: position 74,397,470 of record NC_071388.1, on the reverse strand, counting down.
TCAGGGTGCCTACAGGAGGCAACCAATCGATGTTTCTCTCTCACCTCCATGTTCCTCTCTCTCCCTCTGGAATCAATGGGTATATCCTCAGGCAGGGATTTAAAAAAAGAAGAGTTGGATTCTATTCCTAACCTCTTGAATCTGTACAGGCCATGGCCTTACTTTGACCAATAGAAGATGTCAAAAATGAGGTGACGTAACTTACAAGCCTGGGTAGGCCCCAATAAGCCTTACAGTGCTGGCTTCATCCCCTCGGAGCATTGCACTGAGACCACCACGAAAGCAGGTCTGGCCAAGGTCAAAGCAGACATAGCTGCCCAGAGGACAGCCAGCCAGCACCAACCACCACACATGAGTTGTAACATCTCAGGCCTTCTAGCCCAGGAGATCCTCCAGCGGAATGTAGCTGCATGAGTGAGTGAGCCCAGAAGAAATCAGCAAAGGAACCACTCAGCCCACAGACAAAACGGTGAGACATAACAAACTGTTATTGTCAACCATTAAGCTTTGAAGGGATTTGTTACACAGCACTTGAATGGTATTCCTCTAAAAAGAAATACATTGAAGCTTTTATTTACCTTACAGTGGTTTCTGACCCTGTAAAAGAAAACCTAATACAGTCTTAGCACATAGTGGGTGCTCGATAATTCCTTATAGAATGAACGAATAAATGAGTCATGATAAAGATCCACGGTTTCTAATCTGCGTGGTTTGTAAATCTGCACCGGAATCACTGGAAGAGAAGGTCAGAGCACCATCTATTGGTCAGTCAGTTAATTTCCAGGAGGCAAAGCAGGAGTGAGCTCACATTTTAGTATGAAACTTAGTGATTCAGAAACACTTCTGAGGGAGCCTTAGGCTCACCTCGCAGAAGGAAATCATTGTATAGATTCACGGGGACTTTTCTCCTCTACTCTATTTTATATTAGGAGCAGCTTCAACACACAATGGTTTGTACTGTTTTACTGCTACCAAAAATCTACCCCAAAACAAATTCACCCTTTGTGAATTCAGACTGTCCAATTTCAAATGGGATTATTTCTAATTATTCTAATGTAAAAAAAATTAGTTACCTGGTGTTCATTTTACATCTAGTTAGTATTATAAATCCCCAGGAATTTACATGGCTCAAAGCAAATGTTTTAGAAATACTGAGAATTGTTTTTAATTGCCACATGGAGGACCAGTAAACTATCCTTTGAAATCTTTCCAGGCCTAAATCACTGTGCCTGTGTTCTATGATGCAGAACTTTAGAGCATCAATTGCCCATCTGAGTGTTGGACTAAACCCAAATTGTCTTGCAAGGAAAAACTTGGCCTCACACACAAAATCTCATCGGGCACATAACCACAGAACGTTGTGTGGCCTTCAAATCAGACGTATGTGCTGTGTGGACAGGAAGGCGCTCCCTTTACGGCTAACCCTTATGCAGCAAGCAGAAGGGAGAGTGGTGCCCAGCAGTCTCTAACACCCACAAGCCATTTGGTCCCTTTTAATGGATACTTTATAGACCTGTTCCCAGCCTCAACAAGCAGTCAGCCAAAAACAGACATCTTCTGTGCATCAGGGTCCCCTTTTCTGAGAAATGCTTTTCCTTTTTCTGTGGTCACTGGCTTCTTGTGACAGGGGAATCTGTGCCGTCTGCGTAGTGTAGGAGTTCCTTGTACTACAGGGGGAACGAGGACACCATATAACAGAACATCACTCTCAGCAGGAACACCTTATTACAAAGTGGGGTGAGGGGCAGAGGTGGCCTCAGGTGTTGCAGACACTGCTAGAAGAACAGAGGTGATGGGGTCCTCATTAATGCTTAAATGTTGGAAGAGATTTCAATTAACTGCTGAAGCACCTACAGAATTTGTGCACTTAAAATTATTACCAGCAAATGTAATCCAAAATCCCTTCTTTTTAATTCTTCCAGAAAGCGCGCGCGCGCGTGTGTGTGTGTGTGTGTGTGTGTGTGTGTGTGTGAGAGAGAGAGAGAGAGAGAGAGAGAGAGAAGACAGACGATAACACTACCCCTGGAAGGTTACATGAGGCCATGTTACACTTGCATCCCTCTGAATATTCTAAAATGCATCCCCAGATCAAACCAGATCATAAGCGGAAAGGACACACGTGTTTCATCATTTGAACCGTCACTTAATTTCTTTCCTTTGAGCACCCGTCATCTTCTGTCAGGACTTCCTGCAATCCTGGGCTCCCAGGCTCTGTGTTCACACCCCTCCAGTGCATTCTCTACGTGCCCATCAGACGGTTCCTTGAAAACTACAAATCCTATATTGTCACGTGCCTGCTTAAAACCTTCTGGAACGTCCTAATAAACTTTACATTAAAGACAAATTCTTCAACATTACCCATAGGGCCATGCATTATCTCATTTCTACTTACCCCTTCAGTGTCTTTCCAGGCTTTCCCCACCCAAGTTCAGGCAGCACTGGAGGATTCTCTTCATGACCATGGGCAGAGCCTCAGCTCCTAAGTTTATCTCCTGGCCATAATTCAGGAGAGCCTGGGTTATGCTGAAGTGCCAAACAAACCCCAACTCTTAGTGGCTTTAAGCCACAAAGGCATACCCCTTGTTCATTTAATATGTCTGTCGCAGGTCAGCCAAGACCATGCCCTCTATTCTGGTCCTCTCTCTGGGACCCAGACTGAAGGAGCAACCACCAACTCAGACTTTGCTGGTTGCCATTGCAAAAAGGTAAGACAGGCATCTGGAAAGTCTCTGTCTTTCCAGTGATCACATGCTGTGCTCCAAAAGTGAACCACACCACCTCCATGTCCACCCAGTGGCCAGAACTAATACAATGGCACACCAGTAAATTTAGCCTTCCGTGTGCCCACAGAAGAGAACTGGATGCTGGTGAGCAGAAATAACACGTATCTCCATAGCCAAGAGCAACTTTAGACAAGTGCTCCCTGTTGGCGTGCTGGCCTCCTAAGAGACACGGGCATGGAAGGTGCCAGGCTACAAACACCAAAAGTTGACGCTCGGAGATTCATGGAGATGGATAAAGCTTCTCTAGGTGAAATCCTTCCTCACGGAAAGCAGGTGAATGGGGAAGAGGTATTTCCCCTGATAAGACCCACTGTGAAAATTGAGGTTTGAGTTCACCTGGGATTCAAAATCAAGTGTAATTTGAGTTAAGTATTCTTCTGAGAATATACCTAGAGAAGTCTCACATGGAGAAACGTGTTTTATAGAGCATACACAGTATGTAGGAGTGCCCAACAAACAGTATAACCAGAGTGGAGTCCAGAAATTACAATGCAGGATCAATAATTCTCAAGGAATGAAGAAAGCTGTGTTTGCAACCCATTTCTTACAAGGCTTCTCCCGCTGTTTCCCAAAGAGGAGGTTCTGAGACAACTCACGGTACAGTAAGTATGTGCACCATGCCATTTTTCTTCATTAACTTTTCACTAAAATATTTCACACACACAGGAAAGTATACAAATCATAAATGTATAGCCTGGCTCATTTTCACAAAAAGGACACATCTGGGTAGCCAAGCATCCCGTTCAAGACACATAACACAAATGTCACCTCAGAGGGCCCCGCTTGTGTTTCCTGTCAGTCACTGAAACCCCCTCCCAAACCACGGCACAGACACCGGTCACACTCTTGGGGAGGAGAGTGGCAGTGGAAGGGTGTGGAAGGGGAAATTTCATATTTTCCCATGTGCTATTTTAATCTTGTACATCAAGAATATGACCGTATATTACCTTTGAGATAACAAAAATTTAAACTTCTATTTAAAAACAATTTTAAATTATAACTGATGTACAATATTATATTAGTTTTAGGTGTACGGTCCAGTGATTAGACATTTATGTAACTTATGAAGTAAGTGATCAGCCCAATAAATCTAGTACCCACCTGACACCATACAATATTAGTGGCTATGGTCTCCATGCTGCACTTTACATCCCCGTCACTATTCTGTAACTACCCATTTGTACTTGTTAATCCCTTCACCTTTTTCACCCATGCTGCATTGCCCCTCCCATCTGGCAACTGTCTAAATGTTCTTTGAGTCTGTTTCTGTTGTGCTGGTTTGTTTCTTTTGGTTTTTTCAGCTTCCATATTTAAGTGAAATCATATGGCATTTGCCTTACTCTGTCTGACTTACTTCACTCAGCACAATACCTTCTAGGTCCATCCATGTTGTTGCAGATGACAGGGCTTCATTCTCTTTTACGGCGGCTGAGTTATGTGCTATTGTATATACGCACCATATTGATGGACACTTACATTGCTTACATTGACTGTTGTAAGTAATGCTATAATGAACATATGGCTAGATATGTATTTATTGCCATTTTATTATTGATGTTGTTTTCTTCTTCTTCTTCTTCTTCTTCTTCTTCTTCTTCTTCTTCTTCTTCTTCTTCTTCTTCTTCTTCTTCTTCTTCTTTGTCTTCCTCTTCTTGTTCTTCTTCAAGAAAAACCTTTAATACTTTTTGTAATACAGGCTTGGTAGTGATGAACTCCTTTTGTCTTTAGTTGTCTGGGAATTTCTTTATCTGTCCTTTGATTCTAAATGATAGCTTTGCTGGGTAGAATTGTCTTGGTTGTAGGGCTTACTTTTTATTACTTTGAATATTTCTCACCAATCCCTTCTGGCTTGCAAAGTTTCTGTTGAGAAATCAGCTGACAGTCTTATAGGACTGCCCTTGTAGGTAACTAACTGCTTTTCTCTTAGTGCTTTTATGAAACTCTCTTTGTCTTTAAGTTTTGCCATTTTAATTATGATATGTCTTGGTTTGGACCTCTTTGGGTTCATCTCATTTGAGATTCTCTGTGCTTCCTGGACTAGTATGTCTACTTTCTTCACCAGGTTAAGGAAGTTTTCTTTCATTATTTTTTTCAAATAAGTTTTTAATTTTTTACTCTGCTCTTCTCCTCCTGGCACCCCCACAATGCAAATGTTGATACACTTGAAGTTGTTCTGAGGTTCCTTACACTGTCCTCATTTGGGGGGATTTTTTTGTTGTTGCTATTCTGATTGAGTGTTTTCTACTTCTTTATATACCAAGTCACTGATTTGATTCTCTGCTCTACTCTACTCTACTCTACTATTGATCCCCTGTAATGTGGTTTTCATTTCTGACTGGTTTATGTTTTCTGTTTTCTGTTTCCATTTTTGTGTTTTCTATCTCTTTGTTGAAGTTCTCACTGAGAACATTGAGCATCCTTATAACCAGTGTTTTCAACTCTGCATCTGGCATATTGCTTGTCTCCATTTTCTTTAGTTCTTTTTCTGGAATTTTGTTTTGTTCTTTCATTTGGGTCATGTTTCTTTGTCTTTTCATTTTGGCTGCCTCACTGTGTTTGTTTCTATGTATTAGGTTGAATTTCTACATCTCCTGGTCTTGATAGAGTGCTCTTATGCAGTAGGTGTCCTATAGGTTCCAGTGGCACAGCTTCCCCAATCATGTGAGCTCAGTGCTGCAGGTGTGTCCTCCAGGTGCACTGTGTGCACCCTTTTGTTGTAGTTGAGCCTTGATTGCTGTCAACGGAAAGGATTTACTTCCAAGTTGATCAATTGAAAAGACCCGTTGCGACCACAGCAGAGGATCTGCTGTGCAGGGGCAGACGCCACAGAGCAGGACCCACTTCAGTGGAGCTCTGGTTCCTGCTGAGTCTGCCCTTTGAGTGTGTAGATTGTGGAGGTGGTTGGGTGGTGATTCAGCACAGTCTGAAGGTTTCTACTGGGTGTGCTAGCTCTGGAGCTTCTCAGGAGGTGCAGGCCAAGGTCAGCTGCCACCTGCACCCTGCCAGAAGCCACCCAGAGCGAGCTACTAAGTGACCTGCAGATGGCTGCTACTTTTGCTGGGCTTGGAGGTGCCCAGGGGAGGCCAAGCTGCAAAGCAAGACCAGTAGTAGCTAGTGTGAGGCCTGGAGCAAATTAGCAAGAGTATGGGGCACGTTGAGGTCAAATGCTGTTTGTTTGTGGTTTGTGAACCCTTGAAAGATTTCAGGAGGTCCACAGCCTGAGCCAAGACAGGTGCTTTGTATGCAAAAGCACCTGGGAACTTAGGTGGGCTTACAAGTTGGGTGAGGTAGGGATTCAGGGAATCACCAGGGTAGGGTAAATGGCATTAACCAGGATGATGGAGATGCAGATACTGTGCACACTTGCCAGCTCTGACAGGGGGAGCCCTGAATAGGAGCAGTGGCCTCTGCCAGCACTTGTGTCTGGGAGAAAACTACCCTCCTAGCTCCCTTCCTGACAGCAGACAGTTCAGCTCCTCCCCATGGGCCCCTGTCACTTTTTGAACCACTGCCCCAGTCATGGAGCTCAGGAAGAGGATGAGTGAGTTTGTGCACAAGCCCTTTAAGAAGAACTGCCTGGGACTCAAGCAGCCCATTGCCTCATTCAGCTACAATTCCCACTGGTTTTTACAGTCAGAAATCATGGGGACTTCTCTTCCCAGCACTGGACCCTTGGGCTGGGGGGCATGGTGTGGGCCTGAAACCCCTTGCTCCTCAGGAAGGAATTCCACAGCCAAGATACCCCTCCCAATTTTTATCCACCCACACATGGGTGTGTTTCCAGCCCTTCTGACTCTCCATCTCTCCTACCAGTCTCAATGTGGCTTCTTTATATCTTTAGTAGTAGGACTTCTGCTTAGCTAGATTTCAGGTGGTTTTGTATAATGGTTGGTCTGTAGTTTGGTGGTAATTTTGATGTGGTTGTGGAAGGTTCCCAGTACCACATTAACCTACATTGCCATGTTGACCCTGAATCCTAAGCTCTTCTGTCTAACCCAGTGATCCCCCTAATGATCCTGTGTTCTCAGGCTCCATTCAGGTGCAGTGATTTAAGGGCACAGCCTCTGCAGTGCAACAAATGAGTTGAAGTTATGTCTTACCAATCAGGAGCAGCTTTTGGGTCTCAGTCGAGTTACTCAAACTCTCAAAGCCTGAGTTCCAGCATCTATAAAATTATAATAATAATTATTCATAAAGGAGTAAGATAATATTTTTAAAATACTTAATAGAATACTGGGACCATATCAAGGGCTCTATAAATTGTACCTGCTATTATTATGTGGAATAAAAATGTCAGGTAACTGACCTTTGGATATTAAGGAATATACCCTATTTAAATTATTAAATTGAAAACATACTTATTCTCTTTTTACTTTGAGTAGTTAAAGAAAATGAGTGGTATTTCCCTTTCAGTATCTGAGTGACAGTGTCTTAAAAAGTATCATCAGATTCATTTATCTGCATGTTTGTTTACACAAATGAATAAACTAAAACCAAGACAGTCAGTGATTGATTTATTCTCACACCATTTGTTAGCAAAAAAGCCAAGAAACAGATTTTCATTTCTCTGTCTTTCAGTCCAGTGCTTTCCCCACTACAGCAAGATCCGTTCACTCAGCCATACCCTTATAGACCTAACCATTACCGAGTGTCATATAAGCACATGCCAGTAAAACCCAGACCAAAACGCCTCTCCCAGGAAAAGGTGGAAAAACAGCTTCTGTTAGATTAGGCTGAATTCCATTTATTCCATCAGCAGTCTGTGTGCTTCCTGGAAGGGATAACAAGGAGATTACCTCTGTATTAGAAGATTGCTAATATGTGGTATTAAAAATTAATTCCATTTCTGAATATACTGAACAAAAGGGGATCTTCTCAGCCATCTGCTGCTACGTCCTCTGTTGTCCAGGTTGCTGAAATTTATGCTCATAAAAATCAGCCCTCAGAACTCCCCAGATCTTTCATTCTTCTCTCTTCCTCATACATACCCTCCCTAGGGAAAGGGACTGAGACCAAAATTAGATAGTTGTGTATTCAATTTCAGTGGACAAATGTAAGGAGACAAACTGGGGCCTGCGAAAGGAAGGAAGGAAAGGAGCAGGTGTTGTAGAAGAAATTTCCTCAAGTATCGACAGCTTTGGTTTGGGGCTGGGAACTTGTGATTTAGTTGAGAGCTTTCAACTTGTGTTTGAATCTTGACTTCTCGGTGTTGAATCCCTGGCCTCATTTTAGTCCTTTCTTTTGCTTCCCATTCATTTCCTCATCCCTACGGCACCTTCTATAACTGATCTCTGAAATCAGTATAAGTTTCCGCAGCTATAAGATAAAAGAATTTCAAACTGTTTAAAATATAAAAAAAGTTCTGATATCTCAGGCACTCAACATACTACGCAGCTACATCAGTCTCATAATTATTACTTTCCTTGTTCTCTTTTAAATATTATTGACAAATCATAGAAAACTTTTTTCCTTTAAAATATTTGAGATTGAGAAGAGTACATTTCCTGTCTTTTAATAAATAGAAATACTGTAATCAGAAAAGAGGCTGCATTAAAGATGCATACATTTGGCCAATCAAAGAAATATTAATATTTAATACATTGGAATGAACATAAGTGAGTAGAAAAACAGAAGTTTTCTTTACCACACTATATGCATGTTATCAAATGACTATGTGTTTTATGTTATTTCAACAGTATAACACACAGAGATGACATCAATAATTCCAATTACCTAATTTGTGAATGGGCCATTTTTCCCTCAAATGGTAAGTAGACAAAAGGCAGTTATGAGATGATCTTGTGGTATATTCTTGAAAATAAGTAATATTACCCTATCACCTCCCATAAGCACTTCAAAGAGATGTATTCTTTATGTATGCATCAATGTGCTGACTCTCAGAAGTGAAACACTATTGAAAGACCACAAGAATCAGTCTCAAAACAAACTTTGATTTCCATCTTAATAGGCTGGCATATTTATAGGAGTAGCATTTTCAAAGAATCTTGTTCAATAAAGCATTAAAAACTTGGTGGTTAATGACTATAAAAGCCTAATTAATCTTTGATATAAAGCTCCCTTTTTTCCCTAGTTATATTCTTCACGTGAACAGATATGTTGGTTTATATTATCCAAGGAATAATAGATCAAGAAGTTGTTTCTAAAGTAATTTTATCTACCATTATTGTGAAATGCTCTTACTAACAAAAAGTACATTAAACACAAATACACAGTTGGATGAATAAATAAAACAAAATGCCTATGTAGCTACCACCCCCATCAACACATGGAGTGCCGATCGATGGCCCTGTAGACCTCTCCCATGAGTTTGCTTGTACGTGCCCTTCTCTCTCTTCTTAGGATGCAGTTGTCATGCCTCCTATTATAACAGCCCACCCTTCTCTTCATGCTATTATCACCAATGTATGCATCTCCAAAAATACTAGTTCACTGCATCAGTTCTGATCAGGCTGCATTATTTTATAACTTGCTTCTTTTTTCAACATTATGCTTACATAATTCATCCACATTGCTGCATATAGTTCACTTGTGTATACAGTGTATACAATTCCATTATATAAATAAATGTACGCAATGTATTTATCTGCTCTAATGCTGACAAACACTCAGTTTGTTTCCAGATTTTAAATATCACAAGTAATTCTGCTCTAAATAGTCTTGTAATATACCTTGGTACACACGTGCACAAATTTCTCTAGGTGTGAAAGATTGTGTATGGTCTGAGATCATATACCCTGCTTGTAAGCTAACACATCAACCTGCCACAGTTTCGCGAGTGCTGGTGGAAGACATGAGATTCCTTCATCAGAGGCAAAAGACAATAAATTATTCACAGCAATACTAACAGGCAGAGTCAGCATTAGCACTGGTTCCCTGAGCCTTAATTTCCACAGCTGACACGAGGAGGGCCAGATGGAAGCCTACAAACTCAGTGGGCTGTAGTACAGAGGAGGAACCCTAAGCTCAGGAAACCCCAATTTTTATAACAGACAATAAGCCTAACCAACCTTTGCTTCAGTAGGGTATTATCTCTACCCCCCAAGTCTATTTTCTGTACAAATATTCTGGAAAAGACAGTTAGGGAAAAAAGGCAATTAGTGCCTCTGCCCAAAAGATGTACAGAAATTTAAGGGACCCATGAGAATTATCTCCCAATATTAGGTAAAGATCACTTTTATCCATTTTTCCATGTTAAATTGTGTTTTTTAAACACCTATGGGAGGTATTCATGAATTTGTGAAGGTGTTAAAATTCCCACTTACAAATTTATTTTAAAACATGAAATAAGTTATTAGAGGCAATTTTATATTTTTTCTTTTAAAAATTCTAAATTTTATGGTTTAAACAGAATTTGTTTTATGTTCTTGCTTGATAGCTGACAAAATAAAACGACCCACAAACTGTTGTTTCTTTCTTCAGATTCTTAAGGAAAATTCTAATTCCATGCTCTAGTCTCTAATCCATTTGAGTTAACATTTCATCACTGTCCCGCATTAGTAGTTTGCACAGGAGGTAAAATGAATTTTCACTCAAAAGGAGGAAATACTAAACTTTGATCATGACTGAGACCCACTCTCAGCAACACGCTGCACAGAATGGCATTGTGACCCCTGCATCGGCAGAGTGCATTAAGTAATAGCCTCGCTCAAGCACCCATGGAATTCAGCAAGTGCTGTACATCACGTTGTGTTTTGTTGCTGTTGTTTTTTAAATATTTACCAACCCTACTAAGCATGTCTCCTTATTCTGATGCTTAGACATCTTGGGGCCTGGCTGAGACTGACAGAGACCACCGCTTCCAAGGTTAACGAATTCCTGGAGATAGTAAACAACTTACCTGGCAGCATGCCTTTCATATGCAAGCCAACCAACCCGAAGCCCATAGTCCACAACTACCTCCTTTATGTAGCTCTCATACTCAGGGCCACCACTCACCAGCCCAGGGCCAGGTATCGGGCAATTCGGGACAGCCCCTATTTCCAGAGTCCCCTAAGATTATTTGAACTAGCTAACTCTAAACCTGTTTAACCCATCTCACCTGTTCCCTGCCACAGTTCTAGAAATCTTAGTCAAAGTAACAAAGCAAAATAAATAAAGGAAAAGAATACCTAACTTATTCTCCCAGATTTCCATTTCTAAATACTTTCCTCCGAGAAAAGGAACCAGGGCTCTTAGAGGAATGCTTGTCACCCACATCACCTTCCACGGCCTGTGCCTCTGTCCAGCCCTGAGGGTTCCCCGTGTGGCCAAGCACCGTGTGCCAGGCCCATGTTTCTGGGGATCTGTGAATATAAGTACTTCTTCCTCCATGACAGTTACTTCTGTACCTATCTTCTGTACCATCTTCCTTGGGGATGAAAACAATCCCAAGTACATTTTTAAATACCAGCACACCTCCCATTGTCATCAACTCTAACTCCATCCTACTCACACTAGCGTATTTTCATGTCATCAAGAGGTCCCTTGGTGTGTGCGTATTTCCTCATGTTGATTAAGAAATAACAAAGATAGAGACAGCACACACTTTTGACCATACCTTAAATAGAAGGAAAGAAGGCAATAAAGGGTACAATTCAGCATAAGCATTAGCCAAACAAACTCACTGCCAGGCTACACCCAAGGAAAAATTATTCTTTTGCCCAGCATGGACCCCAGAGAGTCTACAGCAGAGTTTTTACTTGGGTTGCTGGAGACAGCAGATATCCACACACCCCAGCTTATCCCATTTCATTTGTCTCCGTGGCACACAGAAATGGAGAGCATGGGCATTTTCAAAGTTGACACTGTCCTCTGATTAATTTCTCAGGGATTTTACAAACGATCGTCAGGGGAAGAGTTCTTGAAGACTCAGTAAGCTAAGAAGAGTGTATTTTGCTATGAGCCTCATGGAGCAGTTCAGGTTTCCTATCTAAGGAAATGCATCTCCACATTCAGTTGCTATGAGTTAGAACTGAAGAGACATTTGGAACAAAAAGACCCTGGTATAGTTCTATGTGTAGTGGAGAATCTGGAAACAACGTGACTTGAATAGACATATCTTATTATGAAATTTACCTAAGAAGATATCGACTCAGGTTCGTTACAGAGCCAGATTCAGTACTGAGAACTTGGAAAGAAATCCAGCAAGAATCTGATAAGTAGTTATCACCCAAGGGAAAAAAAAATGTAAGAAAGGAAAATGAACCTAGGAAAGTGTGCTGGGCATGGCTATGGCCAGGTTACTGGAGGAATCAAAATGCAGCAGAAAAGAAAGAGAGATGCTCATAACCGAGGAGAGGGACAGAAGGTTATTCCTGCACTCTCCTCCAAGTCTCTCACGGTGCTAAGAAGAAAGACAACCCGCTGATCTGAAAAGATTGCCGGCAGCCAAGGAAGTCAAGGAAAGATGTAGGTGGTCATTGAATGAGCAAGGCATTTGGGAAGTTTCTAGACAGGAAAGTAACCCCCTCCAGATCAGGGCATGTACCCCCATATTATTGGCTCCAGAGAACCCTTTTACAAAAGCCTGTCACTATAAATTAGGCCAGGACACTTGTTTACCCAGCAATGTGCCAGAAGCAGAGAGGGGATGGCAAATGCTGAACAGAGGACCACTGGCTATATTTAATCAAGTCTGAGGGTGAATTTGGGAACCCTGTCTGGGAGCAAAGTAAGACAAATAGGAGAAGAGCAAAAGGGCACTCGGGTGCCTGCTGAGTCACCGGGAAAATGACTAATGTTGTGGAGACAATGACTCTCTGTCTACTGTGAGATCACAGACTCAAAGATAATAAATTGAGTTGTTTTTTTTAAAGACAGTGACTGGTTCAAAAACAACAGATCTCAAGCCTGCAGTCTCCCAGCCAGAGGTGGCCTTGCTCTCTGTCCAAAGCTCCAGTGCTTTCGTTTGCCAGACAGCATCAAAGGCTCAAGGAGCAACGGGGGAAAGTGGATACGGTGAATAGCTGGGTAACGATGCAGGTAATAAAATAAAAATGTAAACACTGCATTTAATCAGACTTTGTCAGCAAGGCCATTGTTTCTTCTGGATTAAAAAAGCCATAACCTTGAAGTTCTATAATTTATACAAATGACGTGTAAATGCTCCTCTCTAAAACCATCCTGCAAGTTTCTACTCCCACTTCATCTTTGAAGCTATTGTGCCTTTACTAATACCTCCTAATTTTCAAGTTCTATCAGTTAGTACCGCAGAGATTACCACCTAATTGTTTTCTAATTGTTCCATGCCTGCTAATTGCCATTACTCATCTAGCTTATCAGGTCTTTGAGGAAAGGTATCATATATTCCCCTATGCCCTTTTAATTCCCAGACCATCTGGAATAGCACTAAGGCAGAAAGTAAGTCCTCCATAAAAAATTATTTTTAGAGGTTCCTAAACGATGCCTTAACCAACAATTTTTTTCACTTTTAAATGGGATAAAAGAGTAGGCTGAAAATAGAACTTCACTAATTAAAAGAGGCATTTTTAAAAGACTGGCTCCAAAATTTCATTTTAACATTCAGAATTTTCCTGACTAGTATGGGCACTCATTGAAAATGTAATACAGGCCCGCTACTATAAAGTTGTTTTTATATGGAATTAAAGCATATGGTGATTAAGATGAGAATTCTGGAATCAGAATGGCTTGGAGTCACTCTGTCATTTCATGAGTGGCTGCTGCTGGAGATAGTCACGCAACTCCGCCAGAGCCGATTTCCGCATTTGTACCATGAGCGTGCTAATGGTGCCTACCTCAGAGAGATCTTATTGGGATTAAATGAGAAAGTGCGTAAATGAATTTTAGCAAAGTGGGGTTTTGGGGGTTTGGGCTTTTGGTTTTAGGGAGAGAGAAGGGAGAAAGAGAGGGAAAGAAACATCGATGTGTAAGAAACATTGAATGGTTGCCTCCCCTACACGCCCTGACAAGGGACCAAAGCTTCAGCCTAAGCGTGTTCCCTAACTGGGTATCACCCAGCGACCTTTCTCTCTGCGGGATGACTCCCAAACAACTGAGCCACACCGCTCAGGGCATAGCGTTTGAAAATAGCAAATACTCAATACATATTAGCTAGTTGGAACCCTTATTCACCTGCCAAGCATCCTATTATATCTGTGGGACACTAACAAATCCTAATCAATACCAAAGATATTGGTTCACTGTTAAAATTATAAGATAATTAAATAAAGGTATGCCTTCAATTTGATTTACGTTTTGAACAAAATGTTTCTTTTAAAAAAGAACTTCAATATGGCTCTTCCTTGTCACATACACTCAGTATTTAGTTAGTACTCACCATGACTATACAGATGTGATTCAGATAAAAAGTCTTGGATACATATGATAAGTGAGATATTGTACTAAGCTCTGGATGAGTAAAAGAAAAAATCATAAGACAATTTCTGAAATTGGAAACGTCCATAACCGTGAGAGCTAGAGAAGCTAAGACGAGCTGTGTACTGCTGCTCAGTCTTCATTCAGTAAGCACTTCTCTTCAGACTGAGAAGACTACTCAAAGATATATTGGACTTGGCCAATGAACTTCAGAAAACCGTCAGGGTAGAAAGTCAAGCTATAAATTAATTTGAGGTTTTTTTAATTTGTTTGTTTAGGAGAATTTTGATGACATCTGAAGACTTCTTGGGTATAGAGGATGAAGAAGAAAGAAAAAAAGAACACTGACTAGAACTTTCATTTCTGGGTGTGGAGTAGGATTAGCATCTAACCGAACGATTTAGGAGAAACGATTGAGAGAAGCTGGTTTATTGGGGCAGCCACTAACTTCAGCTTTACATACACCCACCTTCGATCCCAGCAGCATTTGCTATTCTCCCTGCCCTGTGGAACTTCATTCATGGGCCACACAGAGATCCGGGCCCCCTCCCCGGTGCTGTGCCTTGTCATCCTCAAACCCCAGGCCCCGCCAGAATCCTCTCCAACTAAATGATGTTAAATTCTTTTTCTTGTTGGAATCATTTCCTCCCTTCCTTTGATCAATATTTGCCCCTACCTTCTCCAACTACTTACTCTTTTCATCCGGATCTAAGGATCTTTCTTTTATAATAATGTTCTCACTTTTTAAAAAGTCCTTTCTGTAGTGTATTTCTATAGTAAAAGAGTGTTGTAGTGTTATAATCTATATTTTAAATATCTCACTTTAGATATACTGGTATATTTATTATACCATTCTTTCTCTTAAAAACCTATGAGATAAGTGAGGGCAGCTATAATCAACCTCATTCTATAAACAGAGAACCAAGGCATAAGAGATAATTAATACAATCAAGCAACTGATTTAGAGGCAATCGCTGATTTAGGATTTCCTTCTCAATATCCTACTCAATGAACAACATGTTGCTTCTAACCTCTCAATTTCCTTAAAAGAAAGATGCTGCATAAATTTGCTTTTGTTGTGTATGGTAATATAATTTCATCTCAAAGCAATACAAGGTAAAATCTAAACTGGAATTAAGAATAAATGTCTCCTAATCAAATTCTTTTGCCTTTTCCCAGGCTTGACTTGTTTTTTAGGATTATCTACAACAACCAGAGGTGAAGACTACTAAACAAAACTCTAAAAGAAGATAATCCTAATGCTTTTTTATCTTGTGTACCATAATTTACTACTTAAACAGGATAAATTAGAAGCAAAGCACTTACCTTCATTACCATCTCAGGCCTGAACATAAATACCTTAACGTGTTCAGTATATGTTTATAAGCAATAGAGTGCGTTTAAATACAAACAATAGGATCTAAAGAGGGAAACTATGTAACGCAGTTTCAGGTCCTGGAGATGCTTACTCTGTAAGTTTCTCAAACTGCAGTCTCCTCACGTCTCAGACCCTTTGCAAAAGGCATGCAATCAAGCCTTTATTCTGAGCCGAATGCTTCTAACTTATTAATTCTAACAGACAAGATAAGGAAAAGAAAACCTCTGAAGCGTGTAAATTCCATTGTTTTAATGTGTAAGTAGTTTTAACCCTGAAGAGTAGCTCACCAACTATTGAGGAGCTCTTGAATGTTGAATGTAGTCAGATGTTCTGCAGTTTTTGTTTTGAGTTCAATATAATTATTCTGTATATGAGCAACTGTTCCTGAAAACACTTATTTTAAAACTTGGACCAATTGTTCTCAACATTGGGAGGCAGATCTCTGAGAAGCAATAGAAATATAAGCATACTGAATGTAGACTGAGTGAATATTAGTTCTAGAATGAGATTAATCCTCACTATCCTCACTTATGTCATAGGATTTTTTTAGGATAATGGGTAGAATATTAAACATTCCAGCATAATTTAAAGTAAATTTCCTAATTATGTATTTTCCTACCAATGGACCTAAAAATGCAAGTTCTCTCTTTCTGGCATCTTCAAAATATTTTGCTACTATGCAAGGATTTTCATACTTTTAAAAAGTTGGGATCCATTACTTATATCTTAGAGTGGGCAGAGTATTGCACTACTGGTAGGATTATTATCATTTAATATTTTCTGATCTCTTCACTTTATATATCTTTGAATAAATTTATCAATCAACAAACAAACATGAGAGCCATGTATAATAAACAAAACTTGTAAATATAAAGGGGGGAAGGTTATTGTAAGGGTCCCCCAAATTTGAATAGTCACTGTGAACTATCTTTAGAATATGTCCCACTGAAAAATGGGAATATGGCTACTTTACAATTTCCTTACTTGTGTAAGTATTTTTCAAGATTTAGTGAAGTCACATCTATAAAGTGCTTTGAACTCCTTGGAGAAAGGGACTATGTAAATGCAAGGCGTCACTATGATTACTCTGTAATTAATCCACACTAACATAGTAGGTAATTAAAGGAGAGAGCTGGGGAGTAATTAAAAGTAATTGATATCTCACCATCTTTAGAAGGGGCTGTTTTTGCTGTTCCTCGATACCTTCGAAGTAGTGTCAAGTACAAAAAACAAATAAATAAATCTTAGATGAAAGCAGGAATCTGTCAAGTGTCCTCTTTCTAAGCAGGGCATTCTGGGACACAGTGTCGCCACCCTGAGAGGCACTCTCAGTAACTCGTGGACCCTTGTTATTAACCAAAAACAGGGTAAGAGGTTTCTGAGTCCACAGTGGCATGTAAGACCTTTGTGCTTCTCACATGAAAGGTGAATTGAAGCACTGACTGGAAATAATCTGAACACCTAAGTGTTTTCTAATTTCTTGGGATGCTGATAGAAAGTTGCTTAGTGCCCAAGAACACATACTGCCTCCACGTGCCATGTATGAGGAACGGGTGTGGGCACTGAAATGTTCTCACGGAGTCCTCCCACCTCCTTCACTTCTACCAGAGACCTCGCTACCTGGCCTCTGGACTGTGAATAAGATCATCCCCACAGGCGTGAGTTGGTTCATTTCTCAACTAAGAATGAGCCCTGTTTCTCTCTCTCACTCTCTCAGTCACCCTATCAGAGTGATCACACTTCATAAGCTATGCAAATGTCTAATCCTTATATTATATGTACACCTGAAACTAATATAATATTGTATGTCAACTGTAATTGAATATTTTAAAATTTCTTACAAAATTTGTCCGTCACTCAAGGTCATGAGTTCATGATTTCATTTTTCAGACAGAATTTGGATGTATCTTCCTAGAATCATATTTAGAATTTCTTGCTCCAAAACCTTAGAGATGCCTAAGGATACCAGTCACACACTAAGACACTGTTGATATTTGGGAAATATTTTCTGACCAAGGTTGTGGCATGCTTTCTAGAATAGGAAACCAAAGGAGGTTCTTTTGGCATTCTTTCAGACTGTTACAGTGTTAAGTCATTATTAATCCACATGGAATCATGCTGGAGTAAAGCAGTAGATAGGACAAAACCGACAGGGCCAGTAATCTTGTTACACAGATGGAATCTCCTGAATTGTTTCAGGAGCAGGTAAAGCCAGGTCCATAGTAAGCAGCACAAAACAGTACTTCTGCCCTGACACTGCATCTCCAGCCTGGCTTTAGCATCTCCTCCGACTACTTCTTTTAGCCTACAGGTAATGCCTACATATTTAGGTATCAACACAGTTTTTTCAACAATAAAGTTTTGGCTTTCTTCCTTCCCTGCTATATACCTCTTTGTGATAACTACTCCTGAAGTTATCGCCCTGGCTGGTGTAGCTCAGTGGATTGAGCACCAGCCTGCAAACCAAAGGGTCGCCAGTTCAGTTCCCAGTCAGGGCACATGCCTGGGCTGCAGGCCAAGTCCCCAGAAGGGGGCACATGAGAGGCAACCACACATTGATGTTTCTCTCCCTCTCTTTCTACCTCCCTTCCCTTCTCCCTAAAAATAAATAAATAAATAAAAACATTTAAAAAAAAAGAAGATATCAAAGAAGCCACCACCTCCACCTTCCCAACATGCCTCCACTGCTGGTTTTGATGGTGAGCAGCAGCTGCCTGAATGTGCGGATATGTCTGGACAAGTCAGAATCTTAAAGAGTTAGTTTCTGTCCAAGTTGAGATTCCCAAATGGATGGGCAGCTAAGGCAGATATAAAGAAAAGAAAACCTTCCATTTATAAGACTTGCTATTCCAGATATGAATGCTGGTCTATCCCTAGCTCACTTAGTCCTTACAGTAATCTTGTTGAGGACACGGAGACATGGAAAAGTTAAGTGGCTGTCCCAAGGTCATATTATTTCAGAGGCAGAATTGCAGTGCAGGTCTGTGCCACTTCAAAGCCTTCCTTTCTGTCGTGCCCATCAGCAGGGTCCAGAGTCCAGGCAGCTCAAAGCCCACTGCGAGGGCCACAAAAGTGAACAGCTGGATGAGCTTCGGCTGTTTGTTCTCTCAGCTGTTTTTATTGTTGGTTGAGTGTAGAGATGTGGGGCTTACCCACGGTGATTACAATCAGACAGCTTCTAGAAACTGCGGGTAAATAAACCTGCCCTTCAGGGAACCTGCGACAGCAACGATAAAATTTTCTCCCACGTGTGAATGGAAATCATACAATAAAAGGTAGTCGACACTGCACTACAACCTATGGAGAACTTCTGGTCAGTGATTTTATGCCAGTGCTGCTGTGTATACACAGGTCCCCGGCACAGTGAGACAGTCACCTTTCTCATTACCAGCACCCCCGGCTGAAGCACCGAGAGAGAACCGACAAGCGCAGGTCATCCATCAGACACCGGCTTGCTATTTTCTACAAATCTGACATTTCCCTGTTTCCCCATATGCCTTGCCTCTTCCTGTACACATTGCCTTCCCACTCTCCCTCCTCCTCTTCATTTGTCACCTTCTGTTCCCTCCCCTGCTTCTTCTGTTTTCAATTTAGTAAAGTTAAACGTTTTAAGTGTGAAATAATATGCATAATACTGAGGCTTTTCAGGAGAATGACAGAAATATATGTGCCATTACTTGGTGTGTGTGTTTGATTATAGTGCATGAGCCATAGTAATAATATTCACAATAATATAGTATGAGACCAGAAACATGCGATGGGTGGGCTAGGTTGTTAGTAAAAACATAAAATATGTCTATGGGGAGTCTAACTGTCCTTCTTTGCATCTTAATATCCACTGTGATCACTGTGTCACTGCAAAAGGTCTGGCAAATGCAAGGAGCTCTGGTAATTATCTTACAGAGTGATGCAAAGGTCCGCATGGCTCCAAAATGTTTTGACTATATCGGCATGGCAACATAGCATCTACCTGGGGATCAGTAGAGTGTCAGTAAGGACGCGGAGAAATTAGAGCAGTATCTATTTCTCCCGTGTCGAAGAACCTCAAAGCACTATATATAGCTGACACCAATTTACAGAGGCCTCAAGCTCAACAATAGTGTCCTTTGCATGAGTAATCTTTGAAAACTGGTGATCTCTGAAACAGGGTTCACAGTACAGTAAGACGTGGATTAACTTTCTAATGATAATTGTAGCCTCACGTGCAGTTCAATGAAATAACAAGGATTCAACGTGCCCTTTAACAATCTTCTGCAATGGTAACATCTTGGAAAACTGTGGTATAATATCATGACCAGGATATTGATGTTAAGGCAGTCAAAGCACAGAACACTTCTGCCTCCACAAAGATTCCCCAGGTTGCCCTTTTATAACTGTGTCCACTTCCCTCTAAAGAAAATTTGCTCCAATTGTTGCTGTCAATGAGGCCTATGGGAAGCGAGCACAAATACTGAAGATAATCTAGAAGAATTCTGAACTCATTGTTTCACAATTAATTTAACTTTATATCAGGTTAAAGAAACTTAAATGTGACAAGTTGAGGCTGAGGTTTAAAGAAAAAAAGACAAAAAAATAATTCTAATCAATGTAGCTAATTAGATACTGGCCCTAAATTAAAAGCTTGGCAAATCATTTTTATTTACATAATATTTACTTAGGCTAAAATAGAATTAGATGGATATCCTTTGTTTGAGATGATTATTCCATATTTTACAAAACTGTTTAACTAAGCAACTACTTGTCCCTAATGTCTTGGATGAAATGTCTCCTTCTCCAGGACCGTCACTCCGGTTACACCTTTCCCTCTCGAGACAGGGCTACCCTAACCCTCAGCGAATGGAAAGGGGACGACTGCCTTCTCTCCACTTCACTTTTCTTTTTGGCCTTTCCCTTCATCCCCAGTTGTGTTCTCCTCTTTTCATTACAAAAACAGTTTTATGGACATGATTTAAAATACTGATGTGCGATGTTGAGGGGGAGGAGGAATAAAGGTCAACAGCAGCAGGCCACAGATGCTCTTCCTTCAACAGAAAAAAAAGGAAGCAACAGGCGTTTAGGGCAAGCTGGCAATCAGAAAATAAGTTTGATGGTGAAGATATTATGTTTCAAGACTCATCCTTCACATCCATCCTCCAGACCCATGAACTTGCCCATGGAGCTCCCTAGCTTGCCTCCCCACTGCCTAGGGACAGTGTTCAGAGTCATTCCCATGGCCTACTGAGAGCCTCCACATCCTGATCCCTGACCAGTTCTCCTGTCCTTTCTCCTGGTGCTCCCCACCATGTACTTTCTCCAGAAAAACCAGCTGACGTTTTCCCACAGAACGGTGTCTCCCTTCAGAGCCTCTGCTTTTCCCTCCACCCTGCTGCCTCCTCATGCCCACCTCTCTCCCCTCACTTCCTCCAGCCGGAGCCCAATCCTTTTCAATTAATTCTTACTCACTTCACACATTACTTCTTCCGCAAGGCTTTCCTGGAAGCCTTCCCTGCCACCTACTGAGTTTGATAACTTGAGCCTTATTAATCTTTTCTCCAAGCCACAGAAACCCAAGTGAAGTCAGCTTAGGATAACAGAGGAAATCTGTGTCACTCAAACACAAATTATGGAAAGAGCATTCTGTGCATATCCATTTTACTGTGAAAAAAAATTGACATTGTTACACTTAATACATGATACTATGATCTGTTTATGTTTCTACTTTCCTCAGTCTATCTACCTGAAGTTACTTATTTTAGAATGTCCCAACAGCAGTGCCCAGTGTTGTAGAAGTTGAATGTATGTATTTGTTGCATAAAGGAAATCATTACATTTTCACTGTAAGTTCAGAAAAATGGTTTCTATAGGGAATGTTCTATATATAGTAAATCTTGTTTACAAGTATAAAGAACTTGGTGAATAGAGTTTCCAAATGAAATAGAAATGATTTTGAACTTGGAGGCAAATAGTAATATCTTTCCACTGAGCTGGGAGGAAAGAAAAAGTAACGATGCGAGTGAGATCAGATAAGAGGTACAATGAGTTGAAAAAGCTCATTCCTGCTGGCCTCTTACCTCCAGAAGATAGGCAGCGCCACCTGCTTAAGAGAGAGGACAGTGGCATTTGGAACTAAGGTAGGAGGTTGAGGAAAGTGGTAACATTGGAAAAAGCTGCTAAGGAAAATAAGAACAGTTCCTTTCAAGGGACAAGACAAAGTAAGGTGAAGGGGTAACTTAATCCCTGCTTTACCACAGGCCACACGCCTCACAGTTCTACCGAAACAACCTGGCCAGGAAATTCCATGAATCTCGATGCGCGATTTTATCCACTACATTCCTATAAAGCAGCCCATTCTACTTACCTCTATCCTCATTACCTACATTTTTACCTGTCTTTACCTCTTTCCCTTCTTTGTATAAATATGCTTGTATTATCCTAATAACAAAAACAAAAACAAACCCCCCAAAAAGCACTCTTCCTTTCCATGTAACTATAGTCTTTTCTCCTTTCTATCCTGGAATTTTTGAGGAGTAGTAATTATGCATGCTCCTTTTACTTATTTTTCATTGCACTCCCTCACTCACTGTTCTCTGGCTTTGGCTCCAGTACCACTGAATAGCTTCTGCAAAGGTCGCTATCACCTAGTTACAAAGAACTATAGCCGTTGTTCTCAATCTTTCTTCTTTCTGGCATTTCTAAAAGCTTTGCAGCCCACTGACAATCCTCTGCTTTTGAAACATTCTCATCTTCTGGCTTTGGACATAGCACCTGTCACACAAGATGAGCACCTAGTGGCACAATGCAAAGATCATGGCCTGCAGCCAACCAGGCAGTCTCCTCACTCTGCGGGTTAGAGAAGTCGTTTGGTCTCTACACACCTCAGCTTATGTAGCTGCAAAAGAGACAGAACAGCCACGCGGCATTACTGTCTTCGGGACTCACTGAGCGCTTAAGAACTACTGAATACCTACTATGCACCAAGCCCTCCCTTGAGTGCTTGAGATACATTAGAGGAAAATACAGACACACACACAAGTCCCTTCTTTACTGAACTGGGAGAGAGATGGACAATAAATATAATAAATGTGTATATGATATAGTATGGTAGAGGGTGACTGTGATACAGAAAAACAGGACCCAGGGTGAGGGGCTGAAAGAGCCCTGGTGGAGGAATGGGCTACAGTGTTCAACAGGGAGGCCATGACAGGCCTTACTGAGAAAATGACATTTAGGCAAAAAAAGTTTGGAGGAGATGGAATGAATCATACAGAAATTCGAGAAAAGAGTGTCTTTGGCAGAAGAAACAGACTTTGTAAAGGTCAGTAAGAGATGATTTCAGAGAGGGGTGTGCTCTTGTAGGCCATCGTGAGGATTTTGCCTTTGACTTTGGAGTAAACTTGTTGAAAGCCTGTGGAGGGCTTTGAGCAGAAAAGTGACGTGGAGCCTAGCATGTGCAGACAAGAGACTCCCTGGGGGCCGGACAAAAGCCAGAACCTAGGAAGCTTCTGCAACAATCCTGGCAAAAGGAGATGGTGGCACATATCAGAAAGATGGCAGCGAGTTTTTGTGGAAGTGGTAAGAAGTAATTGGGCTGCAGACAGATTTTGAAGGTAGAAATGAAAGTATCTTCTGATTGGCTTGGCTGTAAGAGCAACAGGAAAAAAATGTGTCATTCCGAGGTTAGGCTGGCCTGAGCAGCTGGGAGGATGAAGTTGCCGTCTTCTATGATGGGAAAGACTGACGGAGGGAATGCATGTCACATACGAAAACTTGTAGAGTGAAATGTAAAGTTTGAATCTGTGTTTTGAATATGCCTCTTTGATTCTAAGACTTGAAGTAATCGTTCCCTCCTTTATCACATAGCATTGCAGCATTCTTGAGGTAAATTCGTACACAAATTTCATGTGTTTTTATACTTATGAACATTTTTTAGAAAGGCAGAAAATATATTATTTATTCCCCATGTAACAGATGAGATAATGAAGGCTCAGAAAAGCTATGAGATTAACCTAAGGCCCCAATGTAGTTAAAATGGATTATACCCTAGAGCATCTGGGGTCTTTTCACTTTGCTTGGTATCTTTTAAATCGCATAGTGCTTTCCAAGAATCCGGGCAGTGCAGGATGACTTCAAGACCACACAGTCCAAACCATTGGACAGTAAACCTGAACAAACTAACTCAGGGAATCCAAGATACCTGATCTGAATCACTCATTTTTACTTTTGAAATCTTCTATAAGTTCCCCCAAAGACTTTAGACTGATACTGCATTTTGGTATGTTGAATGACTAATATACTACATTTTTCTCTTTTTATCTTTTGTTTAAAGATATTATTTATTTATTTTTAGAGACAGGGGAAGGGTGGGAGAAAGAGAGGGAGAGAAACATCAATGTGTGGTTGCCTCTCACACACCCCCTACTGGGCACCTGGCCGGCAACCCAGGCATGTGCCCTGACTGGAAATGGAACTGGCAACCCTTTGGTTCACAGGCTGGCACTCAGTCCACTGAGCCACTCCAGTCAGGGATAATATACTACATTTTTCAATGAGAAAAATTCCCAGTGGGGCAGGAAGGACACCAGAAGAGAGCAATGTCCTGAAGCCAGAGAGACAAAGTGGATGAGGGAGGACAGTCACCTGTGCCAAATGCCACCAAGTGAGCAGGAAGGTGGAAGCCTGAGAACAGGCCACTGGTTTTAGCAACACGTGACCATCACAGGGGACCGAGACAGGAGCAATTTCGGTGTAGTGGGGGGCAAAAGCCTGACAGGAGAGGTTAAAAGTGAAGAGAGGAGAAAACTTGGAGACAACAAGGAGTTTATTACAAATTAGAGCAGAAAAATTGAATCAAGAGAAAGGATTTCTTTTTCTCTTCTTTTAAGATGAGGGGAAGCAGGTTTGTGTAATGATGAAAACAGTTTAGTGAAGAGGGGAAAGTTGGCAATGTAGGAAATGGAGGTAAGAATCACAGGGCGATGCCTTTGAGTGGGCACCAGGGATGTAAACTAGTGTCCAAGGGAAGGAACTGGCATTAGAACGAGATGTATGTAGTTTCCACGTAACAGGTGAGAAAGTAACATATGCAGACACAAAGGCCGCTAGGCAGGTGGATGAGGGGAAGTCTGGGGCAGTTCTTTCTGAGCGCTGCTGAGTGCACAGTGAGGCAGGAAGCAGGTCATATGCAGAAAATGAGGATGAAGGAGGAGGACTTCAGAGTTAGAAAAGAGAGGAAGTGGTGTAAAAAGTCGCACAGATGACTGGGTGAATGAATGACCGAGGCAAAGGCAGCACAACTGTCAGGGTAGATCTAAGATGCGCTCGTTGTGCCTGGCCCCGGGACGTGAAAGTGCCCAAGTCCAGGGCGGGCAGCCAGCCACGGCACCAAGGGTTCCCTGCGTGCTCAGCAGTGGCGGCTACTATTGTTGTGTTGTTCAAAAGCGTTCTCTCCATTAACAGGCCTGTCAGAGAACACTGAATTTCTACTTCAAAATTGCTCAAGAGTTTTTAGGCAGAAATTTAAGAATTCCTCTTTAGTGTCCAATAACTTGGCATTTCCATAACCCTTTATATTTGTGAATTGCCCTGGGATCCATGCACATTGCCTGTGCTCCACCACGTCACTGACCGACACACGTAATAAACCCAAGTCAGTCAGGGGAGGCGCAGCCTTTTGTCCAGTCAGTGCTCGGCAGGAGGGAATGGAAAGGCGTTATCTATCCTGGATTCAATAGTTTACAGCAGTATTTCCTCGAAGTATATGTTTTATGGACTATTAATCTCAGAAGATGCTCCATGAGTCAGGAGTTCTACGGTCAGATAAGTGTGGGAATGATATGTGTTATATCCCATTCAGATTGTCACAATGCACATTGGCATGTCTGAAAGGCCTGGTGTTAAAGAGATCTGCTTGGCTTCATTTAACTGAACATTTCTGAGGCTTATTTGACCACGAAAAATTTTTTAAAAATACAGAGACTACTTTTACAGATGTATGGAGCATTCATTGATAAAGTCGTTTCCCAAATCCATGTATCCCTTCTTCCTATCTAGCAGAATTCTAGATTTAGCTGGGCACATTGCTGCTTAGCCTAAAGGTTTTGTTTCCAGCTCCCTTTGCTGCTAGTCTTGGCCATGTAACTAAGTTCTGATCAAGGAGATGTAAGTGGAGATGATTTCTAGGCATGACAACCTAGAAATAGCCTTAAAAGCAAGGGGCACTCCTTGCCTGGCACCACCCACCTTCCTCCTTTTGGGGCCAGAATGCTGAGGGATGGCTACCACCCTATGGGTTGAAACAGTGGGCAGCTCAGAACAGACAAGAAAGCTGCAGGAGAGCAGGAACCTGGCTCCTTGATGGCTGTGGAGCCACCATACGAGGCACACAGTGCCCACTTGCAGACTCCTGTGAGAGAGAAATAATCTTCAGTCTTGCACTGAGCATCATTGTTTTGTTTTGTTTTTCTGTTACTCAAGGCTGAATGAATGAAACCCTAAAACTAATGCCATGGGACACCTACCTTCAACTCACAGAACAGTGATCTTCAGACACACTGTAAGTGCTCATCTAAGTTCAGCCACAGAAACTTCAAGCCTCTTTCCTCCCAACAAGTGCTTTTTTGCCTGAGTCCAAACACATGGCATCTTCCTTTAGGTTTGGTATTTACGTTTCATTCCAAATATGCTCACACAAAAGGCAATGGGTAACTGGAAAGAGCAATGGTTTATGTCAAAATACAAGCATTCAAGTCCCAACTCTTCTTCTTCATCTTAGACAAATATTCTAAATTCTGTTCCTCAGTTTCCCTAAAGGCACAGTAGTAATTGTATGCTCTCTGCTTCACGTAATTGTTATAATAGTTAATGAAACATACACCATTACCACCTGCCAAAAAACCCTAAGAATTATGTAGCACACTGCACAGAAGGCCTTACTGTTAATGTTCGTCATTCCATCGTACCAGAGGGTGCTCTGGACCCAGACTTCCTACTGTGTGGGTGTGTGCACGTGAGCTCCCTCACATCATTTCTGTAAGTGTCACGTTTCTGTGGACGGGTAACTAGACCGGCTCCTTGGTCCCATGCCAATGAAAATTCTGAGTGCAAATGGCCTTCTTAGAATCTTCAGGCTACGGTGCAGCCTTTGGGGCCTCGATAAGTCTATGCCTCTACATAAAGGGGAGATATCATCTAAACTATCCTGAAATTATACATTTATTAGTTTATAAGGACCTTGGGAGAATAAATTCCAAGTCCTTGCTTTCAAGAGCATATCTAAGAATTTAACAGCCCTTACTATAAAATAGCTCCTCAGAATTAAATTTCAATTCTTTACCCTAATTTAAGTCTCCAGCTCTCTTGTGTATATTTTGATAGTCAGCAAAAAGCTGATTCAACTTGTTCAACATTCACCTTTTATGTGTTTGAAGACAGTTCTTAAGACCGTCCTCACATGAATATTTACCTAAAACTCACACTTGCTATGGCATCTGTTGTTTCTATTGTTTTACAAAAAATCATGCGAGACATCCAATTCACTGATAGGACTTTCATGAACATAATAGAAGTATTTTATTTCTAGAGTTATAGATATTTAGAAATCCATAAAGAAAAAAGATTGGGTAACAAATTTGCAAATCAAAACATGCTCTAAAGCTAAAATTATCATTTCTAAACTAAGTAGCTGAAAAAATAAGACTATTAGTTAAAATTGGTACATACATTATTCAAATGATATAGCTAACATTTTAAGCTTAAAATAAATGTAAAACAAATGTCTAATTGATATTCATTTATTCCTGCCACTATCTAACTAGAACAGTGAAAATGAGTTTTGTATGGCATCATTCACAGAAAGAGTGTTCCAACATCCTTTACAAAATTAAAATAATGCATAATATTAATTTTGTTTGTTTTCAGTTTCTAGGATGTGTCTGACATATATTGCTGAATATATCCAGTCTCAATTTGCTATTTTATTGTAAATCCTGCTGAGGGGGTATTAGCATTGTACTCAACAAAATCTATCAAATGATTAATTTTCTTAAACCAATATGAAATTAGCCTAGTAAAATGGAATTACTTAAAAACATTAATTAAATGTCTGTTTGCTTATTAACCCTGATCCCCCGTGCAAGATTTAACCGCATAATACTACAAAGCTGGAGTATCCGTTTGTCTCTGTTGACAAACTTAATTTTATGAGATCTGAATTGCAAGGAAAGTCGAAGTTAGAAGTAGAGAAAAGGAGGCCGTAAGAGGACAGCGGCACTTTCATCACCATCAAAAGTCAATTTTCATATGTAAAGATATCAGAAACGAGAGTGTGTTTGCTCAGGGTTTGAGAAATGAATTACAAATAAATAATAAAAAATGGCTAGAATAAAATCTATAGTGGTGGATTAAAATGAGAGGTTTCCATATCAGTTTTTTAATAGAAATATGAATAGATATGTAGTAGGCAATTAGACATGAGCAGGTCAAGGACGATAGGCCAGGTATGGAAGGTCACCAGGGTGGAAAGCCCTGGGCTCCTAGCAATGGACAAAACTAGGAAAACGAGGACCTTGCCCCCAGGGTGACCTTTCCCTGCTAGCAACTTCTGGTCATGTGGTTTAGACCCCCTGACCTTTCATATTGCTGGTCATGCGGTTCAGATCTTCCCCTGACCTCCCCTTCCCTAGCTTGTGGCTACTCCTGTGGGAGACCCCATTAGAGAAGGAACAAGAGGGCCAGAGAATAGCCTCATAAGACTCCCATACAAGCCCTTGTATGACCACTCCCTTAAGCACTGAGCCCTCAAGACAACGAGGCTCTGACCTGCATCAGGTAATCTTAAAAACAAGTCCTTGGGTCTGTTGACCACAGAGTCAGAGTTTTGGTCAAACCAGAGATGACATTTAGGCCTCGGCTGTGTTTCAGCTCCAGGCCCAGAAAAGCAACAAAACCAGATAATGCAAGGCCACGGCTGACATCAGGACCAGCTGAGATGACTATGACCCCCTTCCCTAGGGTCAACTAATCAGTGGAGACTACGACCCTGAAAGGACACACCTGGAAAAGCTGATAAATATTCTATTCAGATCCTCCCCTGGGACCTCCCCTAAGAGTCCCACCTCTAGAGAGAGGATAAAAACTCTCAGGATGGAAGACTCAGTGTGGCTCTCTGGGGAACATGCCCTGGCCTTTCCCCACCCCCTTCTCTTTCTAGGTGCATTTTCCTTGCCTCTCTTTTTCCTAAGCTATAGGGGCCCTTCTTTTGCCTCTGTAACTGGTTTTCTGAGCCCATTTCTTCTATGGCTCACTTCTTCTATCTCTGTGACTTTCTAAATAAACTATTTCTTATAGTTTGAGTCTTGCCTCTGAATTCCTTCTTAGCCAGAAGTCAAATACTGAGGTTGCTGAACTATGTCCAGTCTGAGTCCACTGGTCTAACACCTAGTGCTATTTTGATATCAAAAGACAGATATAGAAATAAATACAGTTATGTCTGTGAGCACAGGTTAGTTTATATAAATAAGAGTATATATTTTAGCTCTGTCCAGTGAGACAGCCCAGTAGATATACTGTTCCAAAAGTAATGAGAATATCAAGATCCTAGATTTTAGTTTCTAAATAAAACCAAATTTTTATTGAAATTTAATAAACTCCATTGAAAGAAACTAGGGTTCTTGGAGGAATGGTGGGTTCTAGAACAAAGGCAGGGGAAATTCCAGACAATCCTGGAATGTCTTTGGTGCCAAAAAGAAGGAAAATGCTAGCAAATATGGAAGCACATTGAAGAACAACTTGAAGAATTACAGTAGCCACATCTGGGTCAATTTGAACAATGACATAAATGACATATTGTATTATAATCCATAGTTCACAGTGATATAAATAAATAATTGAATAAATAAATAAATAGAAGAAAAGGACAGCTTTTGTTACAAATTCTTTTATTTTTTTATATTGTTGTTCAAGTACAGTTGTCTCCATTCCCCACCCCCTACATGCCCCTCACCCCACCCTTGAACCTATCCCCTTTGGCTTTGTCCATGTGTTCCTTGATGTCCCTTCTCTTATTTCCCCCATTATCACTCTTACCCCTCCCCTCTGGTTACTGTCAGTTTGTTCTTTATTTCAATGTCTCTGGTTATATTTTGCTTCCTTGTTTATTTTGTTAATTACATTCCACTTATTAAATAATAAATGTAGAGAAATGATGAAAATAGAAAATCACCATTGGGCAAACACAATAGTAACAATTATTGCAGGCAAGAGTTACATATGGATGCTAAAATTAGTAGGTAAAAATATGATAAGAAACAGGATTTTGCATAGTTTCAAAATATCTCCTCCCCAGATACTTATTATGAAGAAAACCAAAGTTTTGCCACCCCCAAAAATGTGCCCTTTGGGATATTAATTTTAAGCTGATTATTGAGAAACAAAAGACTCAGAAACAACTTTTGACCTTTTGTCTTTCCTGCCTAAGAGATTTAAGATGGAAAGGTCTGGTCTGCTCCAAGAAGGGAATGTTAGCACATTCACTTTAGCATTAGAGAAGGAAGGTCCAAGCAGGTGCTTGTTGGCTAGATTATTCCCACGAGTCCCATTGTTTCTGGGTTACCTAGCAGGAGTTTGTTTGTGGTATGTATTCCACTCTTTTCAGTTACCTATGGATCACCTTTTTTTTCTCTTTTGAAATCTCAGACCCTCGTCCCCTTTTCTCCTTTGTCCAGAATGGCATATAAGCTCCAACTGCCCACTGCATATTGGGTCTCATTCTTAGGGCACTCCCCAAATGAACATTCATATAATAAACTTTGGACATTGTTTCCTTGTAATCTGTCTTTTTAATTTGATTATTAACCCAGCTAGAAGACCTTATAAAGTAGGAGCAACTTTTTTTTTACCCCTCACAATGACAAATAAAAAAAATAACCTTACTGTGAAAAAACCTGACAGACATTACCTTAACCAAGTGATAAAAGTTAAAATTGCATAAGAAAACACAATGAATTAAAACATGTTTTAATGCTGTACCTGATATAATACACTGAAAAGGTTACAACAGTGCTTCTTTGCTATTCTTGCCAAAAAAATGCATTGAATAACTTGAATTTAATCATGAGGAAATATCATATAAACCCAAATTGTGACATTCTGCAAAATAACTGGTCCATGCTCTTCCAAATGTCAAGGTCATAAAAGACAAACAAAGACAGAGGACTTATAATAGATTTGAGAAGGCTAACAAAATATAACAACTGTTGTGGGGTTCTGGACCGAATCTTGGGCTAGAAAAGCAGCATTAAATGTACACCTGGAAAATTTCAAAGTCTCTAGGTTATTTAATAGTATTGTATACATGTTCATTTTTGATGTCATTAGTTTTACTGTCATTATGCAAGTTTTTAACATTAGGAAAAGCTGGGTTAATTGTATATAAGAACTCTGTATACTATTTTTGCAATGTTAGTAAGTATAAGAATATTTCAAATTAAAGCTAATTTAAAATAAGTTTACCTATTTCCTCATCCCCATACCCTTCACAAAAATTAGCCTAATATAGATCATAACCCTATATTTAATACACAAAACTATAAAACTCTTAGAAGATAACATAGAAAAAGAACTATATGAGTTTAGGTATCACAAAGACATTTTAGATAAAATACCAAAGGCATGATCCTTGAACAAAATAATTGATAAGCTGGACTTCATTAAAATTAGAAAGTTATGCTTTGTGAAAGATAAAGCCAAGAGAATGAAAAGACGAGCCCCAGAATGGAATAAAATAGTTGCAAAAGACACATTTGATAAAAGACTGTTATCCAAAATATGCAAAGATCTAAATAGACACCTCACAAAAGAAGATATACAGCTGGCAGGTAAGCATATGAAAAGATGATTAACATCACATGTCATTAGTCAATTGCAAATTAAAACAGCACTGTTATGCCACTACTCAAATATTAGAATGACCAAAATCCAGACTTGACAACACCAAATGCTAATGAGCATGTGGAGCAACAGGCACCCATTCATTGCTGGTGGGAATGCAAAATGCTAGAGCCACAATGGAAGACAGCTTGGTAGGTTCTTACAAAAGTAAATATTCTCTTATCATATGATCCAGCAATCACACTCCTTGGTATCTACCCAAATTAAAAATTTATGTTCACAAAAATATGCACATAGATGTTTATAACAACTGCATTCATATTTATTCACAAATGCCAAAACTTGGAAGCAACTAAGGTGTTCTGCAGTAAGTAAATGAATAAACTGTGTTGTATCCACACAATGAAACATTATTCAGTGCTTAAAAGAAATTGGCTGTTATGCCATAAAAAAACATGGAGGAGACTTAAAAGTATGTTACTAAGTAAAAGAAACCAATCTGAAAAGGCTACATACACAATGATTCTAACTATATAACCTTCTGGAAAAGACAAAAGTATAGAGACAGTAAAAACATCAGTGGTTTCCAGGGTTAGGGTGGAGGGAGGGATGAATAAGCAAAGCACAGAGGATTTTAAGTCAGTGAAACTCTTCTGTATGACAGTACAATGAATACATGTCATATCTATTTGTAAAAATCCATAAAATGTACCCTAAGAATAAACCTTAGGCAGGGCTGTCCAAACTTTTGACGTCTCTGGACCACACCGGGAGAAGAAGACTTGTCTTGGGCCACACATTAAATATACTGTGACATGTAATCACCAAAAAAAATCTCATAATGTTTTAAGTAGATTTATGATTTTGTGTTGGGCCATATTCAGAGCCATCCTGGGACGCATGTGGCCCGCAGGCCACAGGTCACATACCCCTGCTAGTGTAAACTAAGACTCTGGGTAATGATGATGTGTTAATATTGGTTAATCAATTAAAATAAAAGCAACACTCTAGTGCAGGGGTCCCCAACCCTCAGGCCACAGATTGGTACCCCCCCCATCTTCCACAAAACTGTCCCTGGTGCCCAAAAGGTTGGGGACTGCTGCTCTAGTATAAGATGTCAATTGTAGAGACAA
Organism: Desmodus rotundus; assembly: GCF_022682495.2. NCBI lineage: Eukaryota > Metazoa > Chordata > Mammalia > Chiroptera > Phyllostomidae > Desmodus > Desmodus rotundus. Next base: position 74,364,978 of record NC_071388.1, on the reverse strand, counting down.
GGGGTATATGGGAACTCAAGGTACTTCCACTCAATTTTTCTTGAACATAAAACTTCTCTAAAAAAACGAGGTGACTAATTTGAAAACTAAAAAATGCAAATTAAAAAAATGGGTAAGTATGACATTTTATGGAAATACTTCTTAAGCAAAAGACAAGACGTGTCAACCAAAAATGAAAAGATTAATACACATGATTGCACTAAAATTAGAAACGTCCATCAACAAAAGACACCATAAACAAAACATTTTTTAAAGAAGGTGCATTCTGAGAGAAGATATTCATAACTCATTCCTGTCCAGAACAGTTGTAAAAAATGTACAAACAATTCAATAGAAAAGTAGTAAAGGAAATGAATAGGCATTCACAAAGGAGAAAATACAAATGACCCATAGAATTAACACAGACGCATAACCTCACCAGTAATCAGGAAAGTACAAGTGAAAACCTCAGTGAGATACCATTTCACATCTGCCAATTCACCAAGAAGAGTTTAATGTCTAAAATTACTAATATCTGTTGAGGATGTGAAGAAATACAAATCTTGCATCCAGTGACAGGAGGGTATAAACTGGCAGGGCCATGGTAAAGAGCAGCTTAGCAATATCTCGTAAAGTTACAATGGAAATACTCAGCCATTCTTAGAGGGCATTTTTCCCATGTGAATAAAAAAGTGTGTACAGAAAATGCTTCTTACAACATAGTTTAGTCTAAATGTCCACCAGCAGGAAATGATAAAGTAAATTGTGATATATTCCTTCAATGAAGCACTCTACAACTGTTAAAATGATTGAATTAGAATTCAATCTCTCTCATCATGGACCACTCTCAAAACCAGGGTTGAGTGGGAAAAAAAAAAGAGTAATTGAAAGGAATGTATATATGAGTATTTATTTAAAGCTAGAAAATATACAGAACAGTGCTATGTATTGTTTATAAATACAGCAGTTTCAGTTAGTGTGTAAAAACTTGCAGAAGAATGATAAATACTAACTTGGGTGCATCTCAGGAGAGGGAAGGAGAGTAATTGGATTGGGCAAAGGTACCCAAGTTAGCTTCGGCTCTTTCTGTGAAGTTTTATTTCATTTTTTTAAAGCAAGTAGAACAAACTTGTTATATTTTATATTACATTCTTTGAAATGTTCTGTGTGGTTAAAATATTTCTGAATTATGACACAATGTGAAAAAAACTGAACAATTAAAATCTGTTTTTTCTCTTTCTTTGCTCATTATCATTTATCCTTGGCATTGGCAAGATATTGTTCTTGAATTTTACAGCTAGAATAGGAAAAATTTTGTAATAATCTGATTTTAACAAAAAAATGAAAATAGTATCTAAAATTAGACATAAATTTGTAAGAAAAATACATAGCCATGAATCTCCAAGCCAAGAAAATGACAGAATGCCTCTAGGAACCATCTTTCAACGCTCGGGAAGAGACGAAACCGGACAGAAATTGAGTGTACCAAACACAGTATTTTATTTGGTTCTCTAGTTATGAGACAAAATTTCACTCAAGAATTGAAGGGCAAAATTGTGCAGAGAGGCCACTTGAAAGTGTATAACTCGTAGTACTAAATGAAAGGCTAGCCTTTCCTCCTGAATTGAGAAGTGAGTGAGAGTCTAAATTAGTATGCAGGAGTTTTGTACCTCACATCGGATGGTGGACTTTCTCCGCAGAAGTGGCAATGATGTGTCGAATGGTTTTGCTGCACAACCATCCAGGGACGCATTGCCACTGGCGGAAAAGAAGAGCCGGTTATACTCCAAAACGAAATGTGTTCAAGAAAAACTCTTGAAACTTTTAATTAGCTTCCCTATTTCTTCTATTCTTGTGCTATTATTCATTTCTCATAGATTGGTTTATAGATATGCCAGAGCTGAGAAATTTTCTTGCACCCTTTAACTGGATGAAAAGGTGGAAAGGCAACAATGTCCTCAAATGTGATTGTCACAACCTGCACAGACTTCCGCTCACTCCCTCCAGTGCGAAGCGAGAAGGAAGGAGATGGTTTTCTGCATTCCTGAGGTTCTGCACAATTTCACCCAAATTGTATATGCCTTTACATCTCATCGAGTACTAAAAAGTAAATGTCACTTTATCAGCTTTCACTTCTAGGGCCAAAGAAAAAAATCAAAAACTACTAAACTATTTACTTCCTTGAAAATTCGGTTCTCACTTCTTTGGGGTCTTGTATTTCAGTACAGTGACTCCCATGTGGGATCTAATATCATACCCTGACATACAGATAAGAATGTAAAGATTCATGAAAGACCTAGATAATATGTTTTAATCATGGAAAACATTATACATTAGGGAGACCTTCCAGGTAAGTAAATGGATTTTTTTCATTCCTTTGTTTGATGTTTTTACCTGAACCTATATAACATACATTTTTGCAATGAGAAAATGGATAAAATGGTAGAGTGAGAGTTACTATTTATGAGATTATGGGCAGTTAATTTTTCCAGTATATCATTTCCTGACATTTCTATAACAGTTTCAAAGCATGCAGGGTGCATTACAAAACTCACGAGAAGCACTTATATTTGAAACAATGGAGCACCCACAGCATGCCATCTTGTTGGATAATTTACGGCTTCCTTTCGAAGGGGATAAAAAAATCCATAACACTGATGTTTTAAGTACTTGAGTCCTTCCCATTCACAACAACTCCAAATGATGAACTAAGAACTTACATTTATGATCCTCATACCTTCTGCCTCATGCTGCCTTCTGATTCAATAACAAGACTGAAGGATAAAACCTGCACCATTGTGGAACCTGAAATTCAGAGAGATGTAGGGCCTTGTGTAAGCAATGAAAAGGCAAATCCCAAGCCTGGCTGACTTCAGCAGTCCCCTGGCCCTCTCCCTGTCCCATGTTAAGGTACAGAGGGCCCCCCATGCTACATTCTCCTCTTAGGCAGCTTCCTCAAATGAAAACAAGCATAAAAAAGGCAGACTCATAGATAGAGAGCAGAGTGACAGCTAAATGGGGGTTGGTGGGGGAGGTGAGGGGGTAAGGAATTAAGCAAAAAGGAAAAAGGACTCATGGACATGGACAACAATGTGGTGGTTATGGGGAATGGGGGTATAAGGGACTAAATGGTAATGGAAAAAATACAATTAAAAATGTTTAAAGGGAAAGAAAGCAATGCTGTTCATATGGAATATTTGCTTAACAACAATAGTGACCATTTCTAATGTATAATTCACATCTCACACACCCACATGAAAGATAGCATCTTAAGTGATAGACTTAGCAGTCAATTATAATACCTTTTCTCACATTTAGTGTTAATAAAAGTGGAGCAGCTGGGGGGAAAGAATACACATATTTTTGTTAGAGTAATAAGGTGACTTAGTTTGCTCCAACTGTTTAGAATATCTTTGCTGACTACTCTTGCAGAATTTTTTATGCTGGAATTTAATCATCAAGTCACCATTTTTAAAACAGAAATATCCTCCTCTCCTGCACAAGGCAGTACCTGCTAAAGTGTGTAACTGCAGTTAAGTCTCCTGCAAAGATGATTACTCTTCCCATGGAATTTGAATGAAATAGGCAGAGCAACACAAAGTGTCTACAAGTTTTGTTTTGCAGCCCTGTCTTCCTTTTCTTTTATCACAACCCTTAAAAAAAAAAGAAAGGTCGCTCAAAGAGAGGGAAACTTAGTTAATAGGATATATACCATTTACCACAGTGATAATATCCTGCTCAGGTAAACTAGTGATGAAATTTCCGGCTGCTGCCTTACTTCTCAAAGCTGCTAAAAAGGATAATTTTCTGTTCTTAATTAAAATTACTTTAGATCTCTTTATGCTAAATGTAATCTAAGAGCAAAAAATGAACATTGCTCCCTACCACATGTCCTTTGAAGCAGTTTTGTCTTCCGGGGGTTTATATAACAGACACCTTTCAGATAGTTCTGGGTCAATTAATAAAAAGCAACCTTAATTGTGACTGTGGATATTTCAGCTAGGTGTGATTATCCTGGCTGTGTTTAGGCAAATTTCCTGCAGGCCCTTTCCACACAGCACCTCTCAGTCGGGTCTGATCTAGGAAGATTGGCATACTTTCCAGCTGACTGCGAACAGCAGGCTTCCAGTAGAATCTTGTCAGTGCAATTTCACACAATGGGTGGGCATGTGCGCTCTGAATATTAGGAAAGGCTCCTGTTTGCCAACACAACAGGTATTTTATTCTGAATTCATTTAAAGCTTCAAATGAGGTTACTATGGTAAATATCACAGAGGAAGAAGTTAACAATGACAGTCACAGTTCTCAAATAACTTGGCTTTGTTCAACAAACCATTTAGGAAGGAAACTCACTACACTGCGCTCTGTTTCCGCTGCTTGCTCTCATGATAGCAGTTTGAATTAGTAAGAGTCTAATTATTTTATTAATGGAAAATATTTGTGTTGTTCTTTACTGCTTATAAATCAACTGCATAGGGGAGGTGGGATTAACTCTCATTTCCTCTCATTTATACATTTTATATTGTTTGAATTTTCAAATAGCATGTGCTACTGTAGTAATTTTATGTATTAATGAAATAATTTTAAAAATAATGGACACCTTTCCAAATAAGCAAATACAAACAATACGTGCTTGATTTTTTTTAATTCAGACAATACAAAAATATACAAAATAGAAAGTAACCCAACCATCTAAAGATGTCAACTGAGAACATTACTATGTATGGTTTAATTAAATTAAATTGTGAAAATACTTTTAACTTCATTAATATAGTTTAGTTATGTATTTCTTTGCTTAATTATGTATAATGATCAGTTGTCTATGTAAATTTATGAATCTATACAACATCATTTTTAATGGCTTCAAAATGTTCCATTGTGAGCATGTCATATATTTTTTAACCAATCCCTTAATAATATACTTATTTAGCTTGCCTCTAATCCCTCAGTATTATAAGTAATGCTACGTAAACATTTATGCACTTTTCTGATTAATTCTTTAGGATAAGGAGGTTCGGGAAGATGCAGATTTTAAGTCTCTTACTATACATTGCCAGAGAAGGTTGAACCAATATGCATATGTGTCCATGTCCACAGTATAGTATAGTTATTACCTACATATAATGGTTCTATTACACCACAAAACAAAAAGAAAAAAAGATTTAAGTTTTTTAATTAATGAAAACAAAAGCCAGAGAAGCAAGAGTACTAACACCAGTAGCAGCTTTGTTCAAATTCCTTTCCTTGTGAGGAAAGAAGGAACTACAATTCCCTGAGTACCTCTAATGGAGCAGTCACTACACGGTACCTTGACATAAGGTAGTCCATTCAGTCAGTACTAACCTTAGGAATAGGTACATTTTATCTCCATGTTACAGATGTAACTGGAGGTCATGTAGGTCAAGTATCTTGACCAAGTTACCTAGATAAGCTTGACCTCCTGGGATGTGCAGGCAGATTTGTCCAACACCATGTTCTTTTGTCGTCAAGATTCCCAATTGTCTGCCATGTTAGTGACACATGACCTTGCTGAGTTCCATATAATGCAAGGTCTCAGATATAGAAGCAACACCTGGTCCAACAATTACATCTTTTATAGTTAACATATAAAGCAATTAGGGAGTAAATTAAAGACAACATTATTTTGTAACATTTCCACATAATTTTCAACTCAGGGGTTATTCATACTCTGTAAAACTCAGAGTTTGAGACATAAAACTTCAAATAGCTTTTGGGAAAAGATATTATAGGCCACATATTTTTGCCTTAAATTGAAAAAAAAAACAAGTTTAACTTACTGATGAGTATACATCTTGAAAAATAAATGGCAAATAAAAATAAAAAGGCAAAATGAGAGGTAAGAAAGCAATGCTGCTTTCTTGAGGCAGACCCAAGATGGGGGAGGAGTAAATTGTAGCTACACTAACCTCCTCGCAGGACCAATCTGGGATTACAACTAAATTGTAGTGAAATCACCCTGAATAACCAACTGAACACTAGCTAAAGAGAAGCCTTATAACCACAGAAGAAACCACTTCACCACAATATGAATGGTAGGGATGCAAAGGGGGTGTGAGAGAGCTGGCTGGGCTCCTATGGGCAGCAGCTGAAGTTCTGGAGGGATATTTCAGCAGCCAGGGATATCCCTACACCCTGAGGAGTGTGTAGTCTAAAGCCCAAGCTGGGCTCCCCAGTCTACAGCACCAGAGTCAGGAAATGAAAAAAGATAATATCAGCTGTGAAAAGCAGAGGGATTTCATTCTGCCAGGGAGAGCTGGCTAGAGGCGCACAGAACCTCTTAAAGGGCTAACACACGAAATTTCATTTGCAGCCACTTACTCTGGACTCTGGCAGAGGAGGGCACAGTGGACTAGAGACATGTGAAGAGAGTCTAGGAGTAGTGGTTCAGGGGAGGAAACTGAAGGAACAGCCACCAGGTTCCCTGTGCTGAGTCATCCCCCATACTGCAGAGGCCTTCTTTCTCTGGCATAGCACTCCCCTCCAAGAGGTATCAGCCTGAGGGAAAGCAATAGCACCACCCACAGGAATTACTATGTCCCACACTGTGGAGCTTAAGCCAGACTGCTGAGTACCACTGGAGGTTGTTTTATCAGTGATTAGTTTAACAACTAAGGTGGATCTCTGGGAGATCTGAGACTTTAGCTGACACTTCCCTGGGCCTGGTACTGGAAAGATCTGGCCTTTGTGAGCAGCCTGGTTCTTTCTTCATACAAACAGACCCAGTAGAGGGAACCACAAGTTGTGATTGCTAATAGCTCCAAACAAGGTTGCCCAGTGTCAGTCACTAGCAGTATCTGACAATGACCCACGCCGAGTTTTTGCAGATCTACTTAGTACATAAAAACAAATACAAAGAAGCAGCCAAAATGGGAGGACAAAGAAACAGACCCCAAATAAAGGAATAAGAGAATTCTTGACAGAAGAACTAGATGAAATGGAGGCAAGCAATTTATCAGATAAAGAGTTTAGAGTAATGATTATAAGGATACTCAACAGCTTGAAAAAAGACATAAAAACCAGTCAGAAATAAAGAATGCAATATCTGAAGGAAATAATGCACGGTAAGGAATAAACAGTAGGTTAGATGACGCAGAGGACCAAATCAGTGATTTGGAAGACAAGGTAGAAAAAAACACTCAAGCAGAGCAGCAAAAAGAAAAAAAATTTTTTAAATGAGGAGAGCTTAAGAAACATGAAGGATAACAACATCTGCATCATGGGAATAGCAGAAGGAGAAGAGAGTGAGCAAGGAATTGAGAAACTATTTGAAGAAATAATGACTGAAAACTTCCCTAAACTGGTGGAGTAAATAGACACACAAGTCCAGGAAGATCAGAGGGTCCCAAACAATTTGGACCCAAAGAAACCTACACCAAGACACATCATAATTCAAATGGCATGCTTAAAGATAAGGAGAGAATCCTAAAAGCTGCAAGAGAAAAACAGGGAGTGACATATAAGGGAGCATTAATTAGACTGCCATCTGATTTCTCAACAGGAACATTTCAGGCCAGAAGGGAGTGGTGTAAAATATTCAAGGTAATGGAAATAAGGACCTACAACCTAGGCTACTTTACCCAGCAAGGCTATCATTTAAAATCAAAGGAGAAATAAAGAGATTCTGAGACAAGAGAAATCTAAAAGAGTTTATTAACACCAAACCAGTACTGCAAACAAATCTTAAAGGGCTTGCTTTAAGAAGATGAAGAAAAAGAGAAAGAAAGAAAAAAAGAGTAATACAGTCTAACAATAAAATAGCACTAAATACATATCTATCAATAATCACCTTAAATGTAAATGGCTCAAATGCTCCACCCAAAAGACATAGAGTAGCTGAATGCATAAGAAAACAAGACCCATATATATGCTGCCACCAAGAAATCTGTCTCAGACTGGAAGACTAAAAGTAAAAGGGATGGGAAAAGATATTTCATGCAAATGGAAAGGGAAAAAATGCTGGAGTAGCAATACTTATATCTGACAAAATAGACTTTAAAACCAAGGTTATAATAACTAAGAGACAAAGAAGGAAACCACATAATGATACAGGAAACAATCCAACAAAGGGATATAATCCTAGTAAACATTTACGTAGGAGCACCTACACGTGTAAAGGAAATCTTGATGGACATGAAGTGAGAGATCAACAGACATGCAGTCATAGCTGGGGAATTTAACACCCCACTGACTGCAAAGGATAGATCTTCCAGGCAGAAAATCAACAAGGAGACAGCAGCCTTAAACGACACACTAGATCAAATGGATTTCATTGATGTCTACGGAGAATTTCACCCCAAAGCAGCAGAATATACATACTTTCCAAGTGAACATGGAACATTGTCTAAAATGGATGACATGTTAGGACACAAAACAAGTCTTAATAAATATAAGAAGGTTGAAATCATAAGCATCTTCTCGGCCCACAATACTATTAAACTGCAAATCAACCACAAGAAGGACATGAAAAACATGTAAAGACATGAAAGTGAAATAACATGTTATTAAACAATGAATGGATCAACAATAAGATCAAGGAAGAAGTCAAAAGATAGCATGAAACAAATTAAAATGAGGACACAACAATCCAAAATCTGTGGGACACTGGGAAAGCAATCCTAAGAGGGAAATTCATAGCATTACAGGCTTATCTAAAAAAAATAAGAAAAGAAAAAGTTCAAATAACCAATCTAACTTTACACTTAAAGGAACTTGGAAAGAACAGCAAACAAATCCTAAAATGAGTAGTAGGAAGAAAGTAATAAAGATCAGGGCAGAAATAAGTGAAATAGAGTCTAAAAAAAATGATAGAAAAGATCAATGAATCCAAGAGTTTTTTCTTTTAAAAGATAAACAATACTGACAAACCTTTAAACAGACTCATCAAGAAAAAAAGAGAAATGACCCAAATAAATAAAATCATAAATCAAAGAGAAGAAATAACAACTGACACCAAAGAAATACAAAGGATTATATGAAAATATTGTGAACAACTAACTATATGCCAACAAACTGGACAACCTGGATGAAATGGATAAATTCCTAGAAACATATAATCTTCCAAAACTAAACCAGAAAGAATGAGAAAATCTGAACAGATAGATTACATGTAATGAAATTGAAGCAGTAATCAAAAACTCACAGCAAACCAAAGCCCTGGACCTGATGGCTTCACAGGTGAATTTTACCAAACATTCAGAGAAGAACTACCACCTCTCCTCAAACTATTTCATAAATGTCAAGAGGAAGGAAGGCTCCCAAACTCCTTTATGAGGCCAGCATTATCCTAATTCCAAAACCAGATAAAGACACTACAAAGAAGAAAATTTTAGGCCAATATTGCTGATGAATATAGATGCTCTGTGAGATATCACAGTGAGATATTATCTCACACCTATCAGAATGGCTATCATCAATAAATGAAAACAGATGCTAGTGAGGATGTGGAGAAAGGGAAACCCTTTTGCACTGTTGGTGGGAATGAAGATTGATGCAGCCACTGTGGAAAGCAGTTTGGAGATACCTCAAAAAATTAAAAATGAATCTGACTTTTGACCCAGTGATCCTACTTCTAAGAATGTATCTGAAAGAACCCAAAACACTAATTCAAAAGAACATAAGTACCCCTATGTTCATTGCAGAGTTATTTACAATAGCCAAGATATGGAAGGAGCCCAAGTGACCATCAGTAGATGAGTGGATAAAACAACTATGGGACATTTATAGAATGGAATACTACTTGGCCATAAAGAAGAAGAAAATCTTATTGTTTGTGACAGCATGGATGGACCTGGAGAACATTATGCTATTGAAATAAGCCAATTAGAGAAAGACAAACACCATATGAATTCACTCATATATGGAACTAATGAACAAACTGAACTAACAAGCATAAAAGAGACAGACTCATAGATGGAGAGCAGAGTGACAGCTAAGCGGGGGTTGGTGGGGGAGGTGACGGGGTAAGGAATTAAGCAAAAAAGAAAAAGGACTTATGGACATGGACAACAATGTGGTGGTTATGGGGAATGGGGGTATAAGGGACTAAATGGTAATGGAAAAAATACAATTAAAAATGTTTAAAGGGAAAGAAAGCAATGCTGTTCATATGGAATATTTGCTTAACAACAATAGCGACCATTTCTAATGTATAATTCACATCTCACACACCCACATGAAAGATAGCATCTTAAGTGATAGACTTAGCACTCAATTATAATACCTTTTCTCACATTTAGTGTTAATAAAAGTGGAGCAGCTGGGGGGAAAGAATACACATATTTTTGTTAGAGTAATAAGGTGACTTAGTTTGCTCCAACTGTTTAGATTATCTTTGCTGACTACTCTTGCAGAATTTTTTATGCTGGAATTTAATCATCAAGTCACCATTTTTAAAACAGAAATATCCTCCTCTCCTGCACAATGCAGTACCTGGTAAAAGAAAAAGGACTTATGGACATGGACAACAATTCCTTTTAGCAAATATTTGTTCTAATTTATCTATACTGTGGGAAATTGGTTTCAGCCACACTTTGAGAAAAGACAACTTCCGGAATCCTGGGAAATCCCTGATGCACATGGGGTGGTTACCGTCCATCTGAGGCAGAGTGGCAGCATCCCCCGACCCTCACACACATGCATAGGCACAAACGGTACCTGCCTTCCTCAGAGAAAACCCTTGGAATACCCCATGTCCTCCTTCCTGTGTTCTCACAGCACTCATCTCAACCAAAGCACTTCCCATATAAGATCAATTGTTGTAATTCCCCGAAAGAAATCTCCCCAGAAAAACAACTAGTAGAACAGGATGGACTTCTTACTGAGCAGCAGGAATTTTAGGTTTGGCAGTATGCAGTGTGGTGACTCAAATGAATAACTTCCCTATAGATATAAGATATAAGCATTCATTCTTCACCCTATTAAAAGAAAAAAAGGAATATGATTATACTATATCTGATGAGTCCAATGTTAAGAGCCACAGAGATACTCTGTTTAATGTAATTTGTTTTGGCCAGCAAGCATCCTTCAATTCTCTTAGACATATTGGGAACATAACCTCATGCAGCTCCCACGTCCCTGCCTGTGCAGAAGCAGTAATTCACAAAGTGTGAATTCTGTCACTAGGGCATGTAAGAAAAAAAAAGAACAGATAAGAGGACTGACACCTGAGCTCTGGTGGGTGGTCTTTATTAGAACTCTGGGAGCTGAGGTCTCTCACCAACTCAATTTAAGCAACTTTTATTTACTGAACACCTAGAAAGCTCATAAAGAAAGAATAGGTAGCCTTCAGGCTATTTTTAAATTACCCCAGGAATAATACAACCCTTCAGTTCTGCTGGGTAGGGAATTCACGTACATTTCCAGAGAGGAGTTCTCCTTTTCCTTTCACTTCTTTGACAGCAGCGTGGGTCTTCTACTGAGATTCACGCCTGGGGGCAGTTTTAATTAGAGCAGGCCGAAGCTTCTAATGTTCTTCTTATTATTTCCACCCAACTGCCCCAGTACCCTGGGCTGGACAACACAGACCGGAAGCTGGTGCTCATACTCAACCTATACGTGCATCCTTGCTGCGTTACAAAAACGTAGGACTGAAACGTTGAAAATGATGGAGAGGGTACACTTGAAATCATTTGGTTGTTTTCCAGACCATGAGAACTCCACCTGTGAGCCAGCTCTGACATTAACCATCCAAACACATGTGAAGTCTTGGATGGAAGGGAAGAGCAGAAGCAGCTCCGGCTTGTGCAGACTTGAGAAAGAAGGGAGATCCGAAGTTCACTCCCCAGTGAATACTTGTTTCCTCTAATACATAAGAAGTATTTGAAGTATTTTAAAGTTTACATTAAATGTTTTCTATACTTCGGAAAAGATCATTTCGAAGTGTCTATACTATATGCACACTAACGAGCAAATATGAAAAGCAAACACATAGCGCTTACATAGTACTAGGCAGGGTTTTCCAAGTGCTTTACATACACTAAACTCACCAATCCTTACATCCCTGCAAGGTGGAGACTGCTATCCTTATGCTATGTACAGAGTACAGAACCGAAAGTTTGGATAAGTTACTCAAGGTCACACAATTAGGAAACCAGCTGGTAGCTCTGGGTTCACACCCAAGCATTCTAGCTCCAGAGTTCATGCTCTTAACCACCACATGACACAACCTCTTCCAGCTTTCAGGAGATAGATTTTGCTTTTCCTTTAAATCACCATCCAGACATATTAATTTGATTTGTTCTCAGCACCCAATCTCTTCCTTCCACTTCCAAAATGTCCTGAGTTTATCATAAAAGTATGCACATTGAAGTTTCTATTTTCTCAGAGATGAATTTATAAGTACCATAAAGTTCTTTAAAATTCCCAGCTAAGTGCACCCTGACTGGTGTGGCTCAGTGGATTGCATGCTGGCCTGCGAATCAAAGGGTTACTGGTTTGATTCCCAGTCAGGGCACATGCCTGGGTTGCAGGCCAGGTCACCAGTAGGGAACACTCAAGAGGCAACCACACATTGATGTTTCTCTCCCTCTCTTTCTCCCTCTCTTCCTCCCTCTCTTACCCTCTCTAAAAAAAAAATCAATAAATTTTTTTTAAAATTTTGATTCCCAGCTAAATACAGATAAAATTTTGAACCAATATTTGATGCACTAACAAGATGTGCCAAGGCAACTTTTGTTACTACAAAAGGCAAATTTCAATGGCACAATGATTCTTTTGTTTATTTATTCAACTATTTATAACATCTAGAGCATCTGATCTTTTACAGATACAAATTAATTTTACAGATAAAAAAACCTCATAGACATTGGAGAAAATAACAGATGGCATAATTCCAGGAAAGGCCAGGAAACTTAGCAGTTTTCTGCATAGCAATTTAACACAAAGTTCATGTCAAAACTAAAAAATATAACTAGTTAAAGCATGCAATCTGTTGTCTGGGTTAGAGTTTACAGGCAAAAGCTTAAGCACCACCGATGAACATACCATCTCTGACTCCACTGATGGTCCCACACACTCTAACTGCTGCCATTTTGTATTAATTCATATATTACAAGCTCCTAATAGACACTGTTGCAAATCCTGAGGAAACAACTTGCAGCACAGAAAGCACTGTAACCCTGACTATTCGCGTTCAAGTGCAAATGTTAATCCATGCAGTGCTTGCAGTTAAACTGGTCTAATTATCTACTGAAGGGATCTGTTAAAGGTAGGCTGTCAATCCTACTGATTGAATTCAGCAAAGTGAAATTGAATTTCAAGCCTTTTCAGCTAATTACAAAATTCTGCCTGACATGCTTTAAGAATGGTCAAAAAAAGTACACACGGCCAGGAACCAGCTCTCCAACACATACCCGTCTCCTCTTGTCAATGGAGAAAATACAAGGCTTGATGATGTAGGAAGAGACGCACAGCCTAGGAGACCGGTGTCCCTTCATTACCTCTCTTATTGCCATATAAAGAATGTGGCATGCCTCAGATAACCATATTGTTTTAAAATCTTAAGCTGAATATAATTGGTTTTTCATTGCATTTACTACATTAACCAATAACTTTTAAACACTTAGAGATATTCCTCAATGGCCATATTTTATATTCCTATTCCTATATATTTAGCTAAAAAAAAATCTGTCTATAGAAATCTTTTTTGGTTTTGTCTCCCACACTAAATTAAAAAACCAAGAGGAAACTAGGATTCTTCCCTTCTGCTACCCCCATATTCACGAGCTTTACTGTGTCTCAAGTTTCTACACGCTCATCCCACACTCAGATAATGCTGAATAGACTTTGTAACGAGGACAGAGAAAGCAGTTAATAATAGAGCAATATCTAGACAATATTCCAAAATATTTTGGGGGGTGGGGCCAACTTGCTGTCAAAATCAGACATTCTCTTCCTCTACTTGCCAATGTGCTCTGTCACCCAGCCCAGCCAGGTTGCCCATACCCTCCCATCACTTAGGTTTTACACCACCCACACTTCACTTATAAACACTCAACCCTCGACAGACGCAAACACTCAGTTTCAAAATAATAATCCTGAGCCATCAAATAGGCTACCTTAGCATCAGCATGCTATTATAGAAGCTATGCAGCATTTAAGAAGATTTTATAAATATCACTGTCAATGATTGGTAAAGGATTGATGATTTTCTTATTCAGATCATTCACTATATGATTCATACATATCCTATTCCTCTTTCTCTCACATCACATGTCTAAAAATGTCAGCAGATCTACCCAGAGTCTGTCTACTTGTTTCCCCTTCCACTCCTGCAGCCATGTTCGAAGTACACCCTCTCTTGCTTAGGGCACTGCAATCGCCTCAGTGTTTGTGCTTCTGATCCCACCTTTGTCCCTCTCTTAGTCTATATCCCCTTCACACAGAAGCCATAAAGATAACATAATAAAGCCAAAAATATAGAAATCACGTCACAGTGAAATAAGCCAGAGGCAAAATGACAAACACTGTATTTTTCTACTTAGGTATCTAAGTAATCAAATTCATGGGCCGAGGAAGTAAAATGGTGGCCTGCTGGCATTGGCAGGAGGGAAAAACGGAAAGTTGTCTAATGGGTATAGAGTTTCAGTTCGGCAGTGAGGGAGTGTTTGAGAGCAGAGTTGATGCTACTGAACTATATACATAGAAATGGTAAAAACGATAATTCAAACAATCATAGTAGAGCTTCTCAAAATCTTCCCATGACTTCACAGGTATTCAGTAAAATTCTGAACCTTTTCCATGGGGCAGAGAGCTAAGCATGCTTGGCCCCCACTATCCTCTACAGGATCTACACCAATGCCCACCTGTCCAACCTGATGTCCCACTCATTCCCTCCAGCCACGCTGGCCTTCCCCTCCTTCACTAACACACCCTACACACTCTTCCAGAGAGTCATACTATTCATCCATTTATTTCATGCAGGGCTCTCATCAGTTATCGCCTGTCAAGGATGATACTAATGAACTATATAAAATCACACCTGTCATTGAGGACCTTTTTCTGATTTATGTTTTGTTCCAGCATTTATCAGCACCTGGTTAATTTCTATCTATTTTCTCTGTCTTTCCCAACTAGAAACACAAACTCCAAGATCAAGAACTTTGTTTCCTTCACGGCTCTAACTCCAGGGCTCAGAATAGTACTTGGACCTTTATTGCTGTTCAATAAATATCTATTGTAAATTAACAAATAAATGGCATGACTGAATGTGACCATGGATAATTATACTATAAAGGGAAATACATTTTATTTAAAAATTTTAGTCTTTACGCAATTCCTGACCTCATTTCCTAAGGATACTCAGCTTAATACAATATTATTTTTACTAAAGTGGAAAAATTATTTATAGGGATTAGAAAGTATATTAATATATGAACTACAAAAGTAGCTTTGTCTAGTTTTTGATGATGTATATTTTTTCATTCTTCTGAGGTCACAATAGACCCGAAGACAGCAGGTGGTATGAGCAGTGGTGCTTAGCAAAGCTGCCCTGTCGCACAGGTATTTAATGGTCTCATTCCTGCCCGGGGGTGACGCAGTGAAAGAGTCATAAATTACAAATCAATTAAATACACACAGAGATTAAAATCTGTGTGTTGTCTAAGGCTGAGGTTGTTAACTTTAGCCTGCAGTCCTGACTACTGATGTGAACGGGTGCCAAGAGGTCTGTAAGGATACATTTTTTTTTTTTTTAAGTAGGAAGGAAAAAAAATAGGAGAAACATTGTTAAGAAAACGGGAGCAAAAACCACAATCTGTAGCAGGCAGGTAAATCAGAGCCTCTTTAAGTTGTAATGAAAAAATGCAGAAATGCCACGTCAGATGTTAAATAAGGTCACTCATAAGAGAGTATCTGTAGCAGGTTTCCAACTTCTGGTGGAAGTGAAATTCATGAATAACATTAATGGTATTGACATGACCCACTTGTCTCCTGAATAGTGTTTGCCTATTGTAATGAGATCTGGAGAGCGTGAGCAAAGTTCAAGTTCGGGGTTGTACGACCTACACCTGACTGCCCGGGTTGTTCAAAAGACAATGAACTTTTTTGAATACAGCAGTTTACCTATATGGTATCATCTCATTCCATTTGCTACAAATTATTGTGATTATAATAATACTCTAATAATTACACTACATTACCCATGATAGAAACTCTACGCTCCTCTTTCAGTATAACTTGATGTTGATTTCATTTAAAACAAACTCTGAAAAGTAGAATTTAAATAATCCTAATCTTCCTTTGTAAAGTAAATAACATGTGAGAATATAGAATATTCTTTAATGAACTAAAAAACCCCTAAAAATTAGTAACTAAAAATTACTCATCTCCTCAATTTTTATAAAGTCACTTTTTTTGTTTTGTTTTGTTTTTCAGGGGGGTTGCAGTTGTTTAAAGTGACTGTTTTTTATTAAAGTTATTGGGGTGACATGAGTTAATACAATTATAGAGGTTTCAAGTGTACGTTTTTATGATACGTGATCTGTGTATTGCATTGTGTGCCCACCACCCAAAGTCAGACCATCTTCTGTCACCATATATTACACCCCTGTGTTGAGACCCTCCAAGGCCAGGCAGGCTCATGGTATTCGTGCAGATGGAAAATATCCACAGAGCCGTTGGGATGTCAGGCACGCCTGTATTCACAGGTGGGTAAGCCACGCACGCTGCAAGTTCCATATCTATCTGCATGTCTCATGTCACGGCCCTTGCTCCCCAGAGTGGCACCCATTGTGGCCCCTGTCCCCTTGTGTGTCTCCCATCATCATCATCCCCAGCAGGGAGTCCCTACCTGTCTAAGTACTAGAGGGGAAAAAAGCCGGCAAGATGCCAGAACATTACATAACATAACATAATTCTGCACATGCGAGCCCACTTCATGTTATGGGAACAGTTTATGGGACCCAGTCTCAAGGCTGTGAGAACACTGGTTATCAGGCCCCTCCAAGGCTATGGGAACACTGCTTCCCTTAGCTACCCAGACACCTGGGTGAGGAAGCCAGACTGCCTCCACTTACCCTACAACTCCCTTTACCCTTTACTAAACCCCACCCCCTTCCCTCTGGTAACCACCATACTACTGTCTGTGTCTGTGAGTTATTGTTTGCTTTTCTTGTTTGTTCAATTTTAAAAACATGTATCTGTCTCATTTCCTCCTTTTAAAATTGACAGATTCACATTTAAAAATGCAAAAAGCAAATATTTACACTGAGAAGCGTTCCTCTTTCTTTTTTAAAAATCTTATCTCAGTGTATACACTTACATAAAAATTCCTTGGGGGAAAATTAGTAAAAAAAAATCAGAGTTAATATCAGAGTTTTTGAGCAGAAACATGTCTCTCAAATTTTATGAGTGAAGATGTTTCTCTCCATAATTTACCTGTATTTTATCTTTTTACCTGGAAATTATCTCCAGATAGTGAGATCCTTGTGGGAATAAGTTAGATGTTTGTTGTAAAAGGCTTGTTTTCTCCTTTTTAAACATCATTATCTTGGTTCAACTAAGGCAGGTGTTTGATAGGTCCCCCCTCCCACAATGCTCCTCTTCCCTGAGCATTAAATGGCTTTACCTTCACCTATTTTAACTTCGCTGTGGCACAGGGCAGAACTTCAGGCCCCTCTGCTCCCATGTCTAGTTGTTTTGTTTTTGGTTTACTGTTGTTCTTAGCCAGCATTTTAGCTACCTGAAGAAATCAATCCTTATCTTCTCAGAAGCACCAGATAACTGTTAGTAAGTCAAGTTTAATGTGTTTCAGCTGTTTTTCCCAATAAATAGAGAAGTATTTCAGCTACCAAAATAATACTGGGAAGACACTTTGAGTTACAGTATTTTCGTGTTCCTTTAAAGCCGCACAGACGTAAAAGGACGTCTGAACGTGGCTTCCCCGTGCTCTTTGCTGCAGATTCATATCATTGATTCAGCAAATATTTTGAAAGTCTGTTCTGTGCAACGTGCCACGACAGATGAGGAGTTGAGTTAGGTACGTTCCTTGTCCTCAAGGAGCTCACAAAAACCTAAGGTTTACACTTTAGTATTATATATCACAGTAAGTTATAAAACATGCAGAAATAGACATTTATGTAAAATGACTGGCCAGCAAAAAGCTCTGTATAAGTACTCTATCATATGCTGAATCTGTAAGGAAGAAAATTGTGGTAGATTCATTGTCAAAATGTCCTCAATTCCTCACCCCCTATTCATGCCCTTTGCAGTGTGACCCACCCCTCCCTTCCAAAGGTAGAATCCATTTCCCTACCCCTTAGATACAGACTATCCTTTCAACTTGCTTTGGAAAATAGTAAGTGCCAAGGTGTCCATGTGCCAATTCTGAGCTTAGGTTTCAAAAGGCTTAGAACACTCTTGTTCTCTCCCTTGGACCCTTGCCAACAGTAAGTGAACAAGCCCCAACTATATGGCTAGATGGTGAGATACACCTGGCCCGGTCACCTCCATCACCACAATCAGCAACCAGCACACAGCCAGATGTGAGCAAGGCTACTCTACATGAGGCGGCCCCCAGCTGACCTGCCAGATTTCCACAGCTGTGTGAGCTAGCCCAGCTGAGGTCAGCTGAGCCTGGTCCACATCAACATAACTGTCCGGCTGACTCACAGACTTATAAGCAAAAATACAAGCTTATTCTTCTGAGCTCGTGACCTTGAGATGGTGTCCTACACGGAAAAACGCATTTCTGCGGTGACACATCTAAGAAAGGATAGTGGGTGCAGCGTGTGCAAGTGCATGGGGAGCCACGGCTTTGTCTGCTAGTAGTATGTG
The DNA here is from genome assembly GCF_022682495.2 of Desmodus rotundus. NCBI lineage: Eukaryota > Metazoa > Chordata > Mammalia > Chiroptera > Phyllostomidae > Desmodus > Desmodus rotundus. The sequence continues at coordinate 74,346,207 of NC_071388.1, read as the reverse complement.
ACTGCATCTGTGGAATCCAGCTGTCTATGTATTCTACTGTTAAAAATAAGATAAATGAAATAAATGAACATAAATGTAGTAAAAGAAATGTAAGTTCCACAAGAGCTTGGATTTTTTTGTTGTTGTTGTTGTTCACTGATGTAGCCCATCAGGGAGAGTGACTGGCACAGAGTAGGTGCTTGAAAGAAATTTTTGTGGATAAAATAAATGCATTTAACCAAATATTTATTTGATCATCTCTAATGCAGAGTTAAAGCCTCAGAAAAGGCATTTAAATGGATGCTGAGAAGTGAGTGGAGTCCAGGAGGAAAATAGAAGACTATAGTTACATTCCAGATACCTTACAATGTGATCTCAAATTGTAGGGGTAACATTAAGAACAAAAGAGGAAGGGCAGATCAGTTTGGCCTTATTGAATTGGCTGTGCTCACCCCCAAAATGTACATAACAATCCATTCTATAAAATCCTTTCATCTATCCATTTCAAAATATCAATGAAAATGTAATAGAGTTTCCCTTGCCTAAACCCTGTAGAAAAATAGTGTGGTAGACAAAATTCCAGGGTAACTCTGGTATCATGACCTGTATAATCCATATCCTTTGAGTCTAAGCAGAACCTATGACTTGCCTTGAACAAAAAGAATATGGTAAACATGATTGGATGTCACTTTCTTGATGGAGATAGATGAGTAAATAGACAGACAGACAGGCAATTGATTTTCTGGCAAATTCACTCTTGGACTGGCATTGAAGAGGCAAACTACCATTAGTTCTAAAGCAAGGGGAAGGAAGGAAGGAAGGAAGGAAGGAAGGAAGGAAGGAAGGAAGGAAGGAAGGAAGGAAGGAAGAAAGGAAGGAAAGGAAGAAGTTCTACCAACAACCTGTGGAGGCTTAGAAGTAGATCCTTGCCCAGTTGAACTTTCAGAAGTGCCCTCACTCTCAGCCAGGGTCTTTAACCTTGTGAAACCCTAAGCCAAGGACCTAGTTAGCCATGCCTGGAATTTTGACCAAGAGAAAATGTGAGAAAATAAATGTATGGAATTTTAAGCAGCTCAATTTTTAGTAATTTGTTATGCAGCATAAAAAAACTAATAGTTAGACAGGTGGTAGTTGCTTGGATTCAAGTGAAGAGAAATCAGGGTACACAGAGCACTGGTGGTCCTATTTCTCACTCAAGTCATGAGGAAAAAAATTGGGGGGACAAAAATTAATTTTAGATGGGATGAATTTAGAAGACTGAAACTAATACGATATCTAAATATCTCATGATTAAAACAGAAGAAACACACGTGTGTTGTCCAATATCTGAGTGACTCGTGAAATGAAAGGTCATACAACAGAAGAACAGAGAGAGGATGGAAAGAGGAGCCATGGAGAAGCCAGAGGAGTCCTGAAAAAGTCTTGGAAATGAGGAAAAAGAATTCATGAGAAGAGAACTAAAAACCAAGTCCAGTGCTTAAGAGATATCAAGAAGAATTATGAAAGACCATTATATGTCATGAGAAAATGGAAGTCACTGGGGCCTTTGGAAAGAGCAGTTTCACTAGCGTATGGAACTTCAACATCTATATTGTAAGGGACTGGAGAGCAGGGATGGTGCAAATCCGGAGGTACTGCATATAAGTAAACAGAATAATTTTTAGAAGTTAAAGAAAGAACTGTTTACTGGAACTTGGGCGATGCAGAGTGCAGGATTAAGGAAGTGGTGGAAGTAGAAAGAAAAAATGAAGTTGAGAAAATACCAGTGACTCTGGAGGGAGAGGTGACGAAGGCATGACACCCTGGCTTGAGCGAAATTATTAGCCCTGAAGAAAGGCACTTTTCATGCTCAAGTTATTTTTAAAAAGGAGACTGAAGAACATGTACAGAGGAGAGACTTTTTGTAAAGTTCACAAATAATCTGTAACTTTTTTCTTTTTATTTATTTATTTTTATTGTTGTTCTATTACTATTGTCTAAATTTCCCCCCACTGCTCTCCCATGCCCTGCCTACCATCCCCTGCCCCTGCTCCCACAATCCCCATGCTATCGTCCTTGTCCGTGAGTCATTTATACCTGTTTGTTGATTAGGCCCTTCCGCTTCTCTACCCCCCATCTCCCTCCCCTCTCCCCTCTGGTTGCTGTCAGTCTGTTCCCTGCTTCCAGGTCTCTGGTTCTAATCTCTAACTTCTTGATAAAGAAGGGAAGTTGTCCACTTCAAAATGAGAGGGCAGGAAGGGACCCAGAATTGGAAGTGAGTGAAGGTTTGGAATAGCCCTGTGCAGACCATGTTAGAGGATCAACAAGAGATTAATGAAAGGACTAAGAAGCAATTAAAGTCAGGCAATGTGAACTGGTAAGAGGCCAAGTCTGCGGAGAGTCACTTGAAATCTGTCAGTAATGCCAGGTAGCAACTAGTAGAGAGCTGGACTGCGGGCAAGCCAGTAACTCGGAGAGCACAGCCTACATCACTGAGGGTGAGACCTGCACACACTCCTCGATTGGAAAAGGCCAGCCAGGAGGTGGAGTTTTTACAATAGGTGGCAAATGTACTTCAGCTACCGTGACACTGGTGAGTTTTTTAAATTCAACCACTAGAAAACAGAAAACCTAAAGTGTTTTAAACACAGCCTATTACTGCATTTTCCTTAATAATCCAGTGAACTTCTTTAGACCAATCTTTTTTTTTTAATTCCCCAGTTCCTTGTAAAGTTTATTTTAAAATATGTAGGAGGAACTGCTATTTTCTTGACATGTTTTAAACAGAAGCAGCATGATCTACTAGGATTTTGTATGCAGAGCTTAGCATCCAGTTTCCGTAACTTCACTAGTTTCATTGGAAAGGTTATTTCATCTCTCTCTGCCTTAGATTCCTCATCAAGTGAGGATGATAATCTCTGACTCTCAGTGTAGATGTGATAAATGAGATAATTTATGTACTGGTGTCATGGCATGTATAATAATGCTATGTAAATTTTTTCATTAAAGCAATGTAGCTCCGTATACCATTTTTGTTTTCTAGGGGAGAAAAAGCCAGTAAAAATACTGAGAAAAATTAGAAAACACAGAAAGCAAAAAATATAATAAAATGTAAAAGTAAAAGGCTGGTGTGGCTCAGCTGATTGGAACATCATCCCATAACTGAAAGGTTGAGGGTTCAATTCCCAGTCAGACACGTGCCTAGGTTGCAGAGTCCATCCCCAGTCTGGGAGCAAATGGGAGGCAACCAATCGGTGCTTCTCTCTCACATCAATGTTTCTCTCTCTCCCTTTCTCTGTCTCTAAAAGCAATGAAAAAGTGTCCTCGGGTGAGGATTTAAAAAAGCACATCATCAAAGTGTTAAAACTTTTAATATTTTAGTACCAAATGTAAATTTTTTAAACTAGAGAGACAGTTTTGAGACCATAAAGTTCAATCCCTGCATCTTACAGATGAGAGAATTAAGGTGCAGAGAATACAGCTGGCATTTCCAAGGACACAAAACTTATTAGCTACAGAGTGGGGACTAGAAATGGGATCCCTCCATCTCTAGTGCTTTGCTGTTCACTGTGATTTTCCTGCACTGTCAACAACCAGCATTTACTGGGTCCACACATACTCAGGGAGCTCACTGCTCTGGGTGTATAATCATTATTTGTTATAATTTCACACCTATTAAGAAGCCAATTGAAAGTGCACATGTTGATCAGCAAAAAGGCCACCCTAAATAAAATGGAAAAAAAAAACACCTCATACCTATGTCTTTGGCATAAACTGTACAAAATTCATTTCCTCCAGTATGATAGTTTGCAAAAACTCTATTTTTGCAAAAGAAAAACATCCTTATTTCAACTGTCCTTGTATCAAGGAAAGCATCGTGGCTGTAAGTCGTCCGCTTTGTCAGCTCTAAAGCTCACTCAGTCTCAGAGGCTCTTGTGCCTTATCAACAGGCCTAAATAATGCAAATTAGCCCACAGAAAGTTCAGGAAAAAAATTTCCCAGACTGCTAAAGACCTCAAGCCTAGCCCACGGACACCATACTTAGCTTGCAGTGTGGTGAGGTGCAAACTAGCTTTTAGAGGTGAACGAGGAAAAAAAGGGATAATAGAATGACCTGAAAAGGATGTTCCCTGGAGGTCCATGTTTGAGTTCAATTTGCAGATGATAATTTAGCCAAGAAATAACTGCAGCATATTCTCTTATAATGATTTAGACATTAGTTCCCCAAATCCTGCTTGCACAAGTTTAAAAAGTTATTTTTGGAAAAAAAAAAACCCACTTCTGTCTGCTTCTGTTAAAACACTGAGCAGTTGAGGATTATTAATTGGACTGTATAACAAGCATTACCCAGGCCACCAGCCTAGGGGCATCCATTCCACTCGGAGTATGTTTATGGAGTGTGTGCACTGCATGTACCACCAATGCAAAGAGCCAGCTTTAGTCACTGTAAACCTTTTATTTCAGGTTCATAAATACTTACAACCTGCCTACTATGTGTTAGTTATTTAACACCCTTGAGGATAAAAACTAAGTCCCAGGACTTGCCATCTAGAATTCTATGATCTTCTGAGGGAGGCAGACACAAACAGGTATTTTCAATATGTTAATTTAGAGATAAAATGACAGCTCTATTTGGAGCACAGAAGTGAAGGGGTTGGGAGGGTGGGCAGAATGAAGTCTCACCTTTGGCTCAGGATTCCTGAAGAAGATGACTCGTATTGGAGAGGATGACTAAAGAGTTTGCAAGGTAGTAAAAGATTCCAAAGGCATGAGCCAGCATAACATGTTCTGAAAACGACAAGCTGTTAGGTACTGCTAAATAATAAGTTTCAAAGCAGAGAATAGAAAGAGATAAGGATTAAGAACTTATGGCCAGTTACTGCAGAGACTCATGGACTATGCTAGTAGCTAAAGAGCATGGGCTTGATTCTGTAGGTCACAGTAACTAGTCAGGCAGGAGCATGTGGTATAACGTTTACTCTGGGCAGTGTGGTGGGGGAATCTAAAAAGGACTGGACAAGAAGGACAGGACTAGCTGGAAGAGTCCAGATGAGGTATGCTGAGGAACTGATGCAAGACAATGAAGCATGCATGAAAGGAGTTAACAGATGGGAGAATGATTGAGGAGGTGTGCTTGGAGGAAGCCATGATGTGTCAGAGGGGGACAGGGAAGAATCCAGGATGACGCTGGTTTCTGGCATGTCTGCCTTGATGTTTTTGCCTGTGGTTAGGAAGACGAGGAAGAGCAGGGCAAGGGGAAAGAAAATGAGTTCAATTTGGTACATGTTGAAAGTAAGGTGCCCTGGCTGGTGTGGCTCAGTGATTGAGTGCCTGCCTGCGAATCAAAGGGTCACCAGTTTGGTTCCCAGTCTAGGGCACATGGCTGGGTTGCAGACCAGGTCCCCAGTAGGCGACACATGAGAGGCAACCACAGATTGATGTTTCTCTCCTTTCTTTCCCCTCTCTAAAAAATAAATAAATAAAATCTTAAAAAGATCTTAATAAAATCTTAATAAATAAAATCTTTTAAAAAACTAAAAAGTAAGGTATTTATCCATGATACGTTCAATATGAATGTCTGGCAAACAGAGGCTTTTTAAGACTGATGTTCTGGGGTTTCTCTTGACAGCGTCTTCCTCCTGTTCTGTCAGCTTGTGGCCACTCTTCCTAGCTACACGCCCCAGGAAGAACTAACCCAGAGAATCCAGGTAGAATCGTATTCCCTTTGCACTTGGGATATGTTCCCTCCTAGGAAGCCTCTCCAGCTTGAATACAAAGCTGAGCTCTGAATAGGGAGCAAGAGAGTCCAATAGGATTGTGTGGTACATAAAAATTGTGGTGCCTGCCTCATAGGACCACTGCCACAGCCAGTTACTTCTGCCAACCTGTTTCTACCGACCATGTGGGACACCTTCAGGTATTGAGTCAGTGTGGTGGCCCACTGTATCCCTATACCCTCCCACCAGCACATCTTATAGCCATTTCTGTTGTGGTCTGCTGTCCCCATAACAGATCACTTCCAATGGAACTGAATTACCCAAGGTCACATTCAAGTTCAACCTGCATCTCCCAGAAACCCCCTTTCCTTCTCCCCTTGCTACATGCCAGACACTTTTCTCTCCCATCTTGGCTTCACCCACTGCCCCTCATCAGTCAGCTCATTTGGTCTTGCATTTCATTCACGACATGAGCGACTCTAGATATAGGTTCTATTTAGTAACAGATTTTCATTTCTTCCTCCTGTCTTATATCCTTTGAAGCCCATTTTGTAAACTCAAAGGCTTTTTATTTGGGGCAATGGAACACAGTGGACCCATATTTGTATCCAGTCCTACCACCCAGATGGACAAGTCACATAAGCTTACTGAGCCTTAGTTTCCTTATCTACAGATGGAGGTAAAAATACAGTCACACCTCAGTACTCCTCGCATTTTGATGAGAAAAAATGTTTCAGCACTCAGTGCTAGCTTGGCACCCTCCGGTTTTGGCGCTCCTCACAAATTCTGGAATGAATTAACAAGTACCCAGTTACCACTGTATTTCCTTTCCTAGATTGGTGAGAAATTAAGTGAGGAAACATGTTAAAGAGCCTGAAGGTGGTAGGTGGACCACAAGCACTTTCCCTTCTTGCCCTCTTTTTTTAATTCTCTCTCTCATCACTTCTTTAGAGTTCATTTCATTTTTGTTTTTCTGCTTTCATTGTTTTCTGGAGTTTTAATTTCCTCATCCAGTTCTCTACCTTCCTTTCCCTCCCTGTAGTAACTCCACCCTGGTTTCATTTTCCCAGGGCGGAGAAGGGGTACAGCTGTGAAGAGAAACCTAGATTGTAAAACACGTGCAGTTATGATATCACAGTTTTCTTCTCATATCTCTAAGTTCTTTTAAAAATAAAGTCTACAGGATCAGGTCACATCTTTATTCAATTTATTTCTATAGCTAAGTAGCCATCAAATAGGTACTAAGCTTTTCTGAATCATTACTGATATGTATCTCAGTGGATTAAGTGTGAGTTTCCTTGTTTTCCACCAATTTCTATGCTACTCCTGTTGTTCCCATATGCAAGACAGAGGTGCTCTGCTTATTAGCACCTGTGTTTCTCACTCCATGTCCTGAGATTCCTTCTGAATAACAAGAGGTTGCAGGCTTCTTTATGCATTCATTAATATCAAGCCTTTGGCTATGGAGCTCACTCCACAAATTAAAGTAGGTAGGTTCACAAGGACTCAGGTCTCCAAAGCTGTTTCTTTAATCATGCTCAAAGGGAAAGGAGGTATTTTTGTGTGCTGTTTAATTAAAGCATTAAGGAAGTGGCAGTCTCCTCCATAGAAATAACTCTTGCAAAGTCAGACTATTTGGTTGCATCAAATACACATTCAGCTTCAATTAACAGAACATTTACTAAAAGTGGCTTAAAACTTTGTCTCATATTTTAAAAGTCCAGAGGTAGCCTTCATGTGTGGTTAATTCAATGGGTCAGCCTTGTCATTAAGGGCCCAGGTGCTTGACATTGCAGTAATCTGCCATCTCCAGCATGTCAGCGATCCACCCCATGGATGCAAACAGCTGTAGCAGGGCTAGGCATCATTTACCAATAGGACCATGTTTAGCAAAGAACAGAAGCTTCTTTCCTGTGTATTTATTCCTTTTGATTAGGGAGGACACCTTTCTTAGGAACACCCAAGCAGAATTCCTCCAGGTCCCGACAAGGAGGACTGGCTCACACGCTCGTGAATCCCTAGCAAGAGGCCTGGGGCACCAGGCTGACCTTAGACCTCTCCTGACTCAAAGATCATGACAGAACTCTAAGGAGGCCCCTGAGCAAAACTCGGTTTCTACCAGCCTGACAAAAAGGAGAGAACCGGCCTCTAGGGTGCACCCGACAGCGTTTGTCACAGTCAAGTGCTACACCCAGCGCAGTGCTGTGGGGCAGGGCCGAGATTAGGGTGCTTGCGGCACAAAGTTTAAGGCGACTTTTATTTTCTGCACTTGTATGACCCTAACAGTAGATGACTTCTTAAATTTTGTATACTAGGAAACTTGCTGACTTCAACTTAGACCTGCTGCTGGCTGTGGACTTGATAAAAGCTCAACAAATGCATTTATCCAATTTTAAGGTGTGTTAGGAAACCTATTTTGCCCATAAATATCTCAACCGATAGCTGAAATTCTATCCCTGGCAGTTGGTTCCTTGGCGTAAAGCCTTGCCTTTTCTCTGTGATGTGTTTTTCTACCTTCAAATGCCCCTAAGGAGGGAGTTTATTGTACTATCACAATCTTTCCTCCTGACAGAACAGATACGGGTTGGGACCAAACCTGTGGGTTATTGCACACATTGCCTGCGTTAGACTTGGGATGCTTGAGGCAACGCCTCTGACAGCGGCACTGAGAGGCGCAGGGCACAAGCTGAGAGCGGTGTGCTTCCGCGGAGTGCTGGTGGGGCGTCACGGTGTCTCAATAAACTCCGAGGATAATGTCGCTGGAAAGGGATAAAGCAGGAGAGTAGAGGGAATGATACTGTAAGTGGTTAGCTTTGGCTGCAGATCATGTCATTATACGACATAGAGGCTTAAAACAACAAACATGCATTATCACTCTAGAATCTACGCATCAGCTAGGAGGTTCTGCTGATTTGGGACAAACTGAACTGAGGTTCCCTCGGCTCACTCATGTGTGATTGGGACACGAGCTGCGTGGTACTGGATGGTCTCTCTGGTGTGGGCCATGTGTCTTCTATCATCCAGCAGGCAAGCCCTGGCCTCTCTTCCACGTTTATAAGAAGAACATAGGAGCAAACTCCAAAGTGCTTGTGTTTTTTAAGGCCCTGTTTGAGTTACTTTGCTCACGTCCCATTGGCCAAAGCAAATCACACCGCCAAGCTGAGAAGTGGTGTGTGGGGGGGCTAGGGGAGGGGAGCATATTAATAGGGCATAGATGGAGGGGAGGTGTGTGTGTGCGTGTGTTTGTATTTATGGTCATTTTTGCAATATAACACAGGAAGTGTTCTTTTCGAGAGCATCTGCAAGGTCCTTATTGAAGGATTCCACAAATTGTTTGGGAGGTTTGCTGCAGATGTAAATGAGCCACAGGAAAACTTGTCATAAAAGAAAGAGTGTGTCATTTAGAGCAGTTGTTTTGAAAGGAAGCAGTCGATGCTGCCATTGTGGACAACACTGGCAGTGTCCATCCGAGTACTGCCGAGGGGAGCGATGCCCAGAAAGGCCAGACAGACTATCTTGTGCCTCTGCATATCGACCTGTGGAGATCGGATGATTTCAATCATAACCACCTTCGCTCTACTTCCGGCTCATAAAGCCAACCCCCTGTGCTTTAACTTATGAATTTGGCCTATGGAAGAAACAACACAGTAAAGACAATGAAAAGACTTGGTCTGCTTGGTATTTCTAATTCTCTTTAAAAATTATTAATTAGCATTCTGACTTATACTCTGTATTGTAGAAGATTTTAATAGTACCTAAGGCTTGGTTTCCAAAGCAAATTACAGATCTTTCCATATCACATTGCAACATGAAAAATTTGTAAAATACGATTTATGTTCATCGCTACTTCACTAGAACTTATTTATTGAAACAACAAAGAGGTATATTCACCATACCATAAATTTTTATACTTTTATAACTTTAACATAGTTTTTTTCATTATAAACAGTCACTGGCAAGTATATTTTATTTTATGACTTTAAAGGATTTGGGAGAACCAAGATGGCGGCGTAGGTAGACACACTGCGCCTCCTCGCACAACCAGAACTGACAGAGAATCGAACAGCAAGGGGGACCAACACCAAGGAAATAGAAAATAATCATTCATCCAGACTGGTAGGAGGGGCGGAGACGGGCACCGGGGTGGAGAGGACTCTCGTGGCTGTGGCGGGACTGAGACTGGTGGAGTGTGGGACAAATGGCGCAGGCAGTCCGAGCACTAGCAGACCCTGCGGCCCCACATTTGCACAGATAAACCGAGAGGGCCGGACTCAGAGTGGCGGAGAACGGGGCAGGCAGAGCAGCGGGTAGCACCCCGCAGCACCAAATTTGCCCACAGATAAACCTGACGAACGGCGGGGAGCAGACCGCGTAATCCAGGGCTCCAGCTCCAGGAAATAAAGCCTCAAACCTCTGATTGAAAGCGACCCTGGGGGTTGGGGCGGCAGCAGGAGAGACTCCCAGCCTCACAGGAGAGGTTGTTGGAGAGACCCACAGGGGCCTAGAGTGTGCACAGGCCCACTTACTCGGGAACCAGCACCAGAGTGGCCCAGTTTGATTGTGGGTAGCGGAGTGAAGGATTGAAATCCGGAGGAGAGTGAGGCGGGCGCCATTGCTCCCACTCGGCCCCTCCCCCTCATACAGCGCCTCAGCTCAGCGACCAGCGTTACCCCGCCCTGGTGAACACCTAAGGCTCCGCCCCTTAAAGTAACAGACGCGCCAAGACAAAAAAAAAAATGGCCCAAATGACAGAACACTTCAAAGCTCCAGAAAAAATACAACTAAGCGAGGAAGAGATAGCCAACCTATCGGATGCACAGTTCAAAGCACTGGTTATCAATATGCTCACAGACTTGGTTGAATCTATTCGAAAAACAGATGAAAAAATGAAGCCTATGCTAAGAGAAACAAAGGAAAATGTACAGGGAACCAATAGTGATGAGAAGGAAACTGGGACTCAAATCAATGGTGTGGACCAGAAGGAAGAAACAAACATCCAAACAGAAAAGAATGAAGAAACAAGAACTTGGAAAAATGAGGAGAGGCTTAGGAACCTTCCAGACGCCTTGAAACGTTCCAACATCCGAATTATAGGGGTGCCAGAAGGAGAAGAGGAAGAACAAAAAATTGAAAACTTATTTGAACAAATAATGAAGGAGAACTTCCCTAATCTGGCAGAGGAAATAGACTTCCGGGAAGTCCAGGAAGCTCAGAGAGTCCCAAAGAAGCTGGACCCAAGGAGGAACACACCAAGGCACATCATAATTACATTACCCAAGATTAAACGCAAGGACCTACATCCAAGATTACTGTATCCAGCAAAGCTATCACTTAGAATGGAAGGGAAGATAAAGTGCTTCTCAGATAAGGTCAAGTTAAAGAAGCTCATCATCACCAAGCCCTTATTATATGAAATGTTAAAGGGAGTTACCTAAGAAAAAGAAGATCAAAAATTGGAACAGTAAAAATGACAGCAAACTCACAGTTATTAATGGCCACACATAAAACAAAAACGAGAGCAAACTAGGCAAACAACTAGAACATGAGGGTTGTCATTAAGGGAGTGGGAGGGGGAGAGAGGGGGAAAGGTACAGAGAATAAGTAGCATAGATGATAGGTGGAAAATAGACAGGGGGAGGGTAAAAATAGTGTAGGAAATGTAGAAGCCAAAGAACTTATAAGTATGACCTATGGACATGAACTATAGGGGGGGAATGTGGGAGGGAGGGGGGTGGGCAGGATGGAGTGGAGTGGGGGGGGAAATAGGACAACTGTAATAGCATAATCAATAAATATATTAAAAAAAAAAAAAAAAAAAAAAAAAGAGTTATTCTGAAAACAGAACCTTGGGCTTAATAAGATTGCAAAGGAGAAAAGGGCTTTTAAAAGGTTAATATCCTGCCTTACCAGTGTGGCTCAGTTTGGTTGGCATCTTTCTGCAGAGCGAAAGGTAGCCAGTTTGATTCCCCATCGGGCACATGCCTGGGTAGTGCCTGGGTTGTGCCTGCGTTGTGCCTGGGTTGAAGGTTCAGTCCCCAGCTGGGGTTCGTATGAGAGGCAACTGATCAATGTTTCTCACGCATTGATGTTTCTTTTCCTCCTTTCTCCCTCCTTTTCCCTCTCTCTAAAAATAAATAAATAAAATCTTTTAAGAAAAGGTTAATATCCTGAGTCGATCTTATCTAGTGTAATAAAATCTAAAGCACTAAATCTCTGATAAGAGTAATTGGACTTGCAAAACCAAGAAGCAAATCCTAAAACAAGTAAAATTACTAAGGACATGCCACTCTTTGTACTGTACTACTACACAGATATCCTGCCTTACTTAGAGGATGTTTTATCTATTTTCAGTGGCTGAAGATGTCAAAAGAAGAATAATACTTTGGGACCTCAAAATTGTATGAAATTCATATATTAATGCCAAGAAATTATGATGTGTTGTAACAAAACCACATCCATTCATTTGCACACTCACTCTGGCTGTGTTTATGCTGTACTGGAAGAGTCGAGGAGATGCAACGGAGGCCATTGTGGCTTTCAGAGCCTAAAATACTGACTGTCTGGCCCTTTACAGAAAAAGATTGCCAACCCCTGTTCTGGAGGAAGAAAACTGAGTATCTGATCCTCTGCTTCTCCATTCTCATTAATGTTCCTTCTCAGGTCTACCAGACCTAAAATAACCTGCTCTGCTCCCTACCTTCCTGCTGTGGAGAGAAGTTTTAGTGTGTGTTCCACTGCACAAGTAGCATGTCAGGCAAATCATGCATACAATTCACATTTTAAATGAGTTAATTATTTAAGTGCTCAATCTTTCAGTCCGACTATCAGCCAGCATTACAAGAAGGAAATGAATAAACATGAGGATACTTCATACCCCTCCCTCCATCATTCATTAGAAACATTTCAGAGACTCATTAGTCAGGAGCTTAAGCAGCCTTTATAGTAGGCTGATAAGATGCCAGGCATTACTCTCTAACCTACATGAGTCTCACCTAAATAGAGGGAGTGAAATTCCTATCAGCTCAGTAGAAATTAACTGTGACTCAGCTTCTCACTGCCTTTCTCTAGCTCTTCAGGAAAATCTAATTTCACCTCTGTGATTTATTTAAATTGCTGGAAAAAATGGTTAAGCGAATAAAGCACTTGGATGCATAAAATGATATGTCACTTGCATACCATGGAGTGCTTTCTGTTCTATCATCAGGAAATGAAAAAAGTAAGAAAAAATGGGCACTCTTTAAAAGGATTGTAAATCAGAACACTGCACACCCTCACTCTCTCATGACTCCTAAAAAGCTATAGTGTACTTTGTCCATTCTATGACAAAGTATTCTCTTACTTTAAATTCACTTTCCAAAACACAGTCTTTTAAACAGCCACACTGGCAGTGCCTCTTGAGTAACTTGTGCTGGAAGGCACACAATTGTTTGAGTCACATTCATATCTGCCTGTTGGTTCTCCTTCTAGTCTCATGATGCATATGTTGTAACAGAATGGTGGGCACTGACCTTAAAAAGTCCGTTGGGTCCAGAAGTTTTTGGTGGCATTTCATGATATTTAATTTTTATGGCCTCTTGCAGTTTTCTTCATCTTATCTTGTTGCTGTGTTCATTTGGGAGCTTATTAAAAAGAGCGTTTATTCCAATAAAGGCGAAATCACTTGAGAGGGGTAAGGAGGAAGGGGTTTGTGCTTCCATTTTTTACAAAATGTCAAGGTCTGGTGAATTAAATGCAGTGTGTGCCTTTTGAATGCTTGTAGTTTTCACACTTACTCTTAGTGTTGCAATCTCTTGAGTTCAGCCAGTATACCCAGTGCCAGTGTGGCATCTGTTAGCAAAGGTGGAACAGATTAATCTGTAGACCCCTGAGAGCTGGCTTCAGGCCCCAAGGGTTGAAAGTGTGTGCCTGGTTGGGAGAAATGTTTATTTTGGCAGGAAGGGGAAAGGACAGCAGATTGGAGCCTTGAGCTGCTGCTTAAAATTAAAATCTGCCTACCTCCTACGAAATGGTAGCACTTGGCAGTGAAGTACTTCCAATGGAAAATAATGAGCTCTCTCATTAAAAAGCAATAGTTTGTAAAGTAAAATTTCAAAGCATAATTAATGAGCTTGTGAAAACTGCCAGGGAAACAGTAGCCTAATGTCAGTGGTGAGTGTTATACAAGTTTATATGTGGCCAGCGATATTTGCTGGCAAGGTTTGAAGGCTTCTGCAGAACCTCAAACTAGTTTTTCTTTTATAAAAGTATTTTACTACTTTCTTTACCACCTATTGTTGACAATGTGTCCCTTGAATTTAGACTCTAGAACACTTTAGTGAAAACTTTTAAAGACATATGTAAATTGTTATAAATGCTATTAAAATGTTATTTTTGTTAGAGCCAATCACTGTATGCCTTAGAGTATAAGGATGAAATTTTTCCAATCCAAAACTTTGAACACATGGTCACACAGTGGGATAGAATATTTGAAATCAGGGTTATTCCAGAAAATCCGGGATTCGGCTACCATAATGAAAAGCTAAGTATAATGTTGTGAATACCTTTACATTTAGGTAGTGTAGTAAGCCATGGAAGTTATACTTGTCTGCATAATATGCAAGCATTCCTTCCCTCCTTTTCTACTGACAAATACAGCTTAGTCCTCCATCCCCTGCTTGAAGAATGAACACGGATTGGCCACAGGAGCACACCATACCATCCTGGCCTTTGTGATTTGTTCACTGGTAGGTAAGTGACCAAGCAAGGATCCAGCAGAAACCCTTCCAATATGGAAAAAGACTTGGGACCTAATTAAAGATAGTGGCATCAGTAAACACAGCTCCCCTTCTTGCACAACTATGTCAAAATTACAACTAAACTATAGCACACCATCATTCAGAACCCTCAGAAATCAAGCTGAATGGAAGTCCTACAACTATGGAATTAAAAAACAAACTACATCTCAACAGGTAGAAACGGGCATGTCCCACACCCACGTGTGGTGGATGAAAATTGAGAGGGATATTTCAGGAATGCAGGTTCCCAGCACCACAACAGGCCCCCCAGTCCAGCGTACCAGTTCCAGAAAGAGATAAGTTGCCATAACTTCTGGCTGTAAAAGCCAAAGGGGATTGAGGCTTTGGAAGACAGAAACTGCTGGAACCCTTGGAAGCAAGCTACTACAAGCAGACTTCAAAACACTGGTTATATGGATGCTCAGTGAACTTAGGAGAAGAACAGATGAACTCTGAGAGAACTTCAATAATATAAAAAAGGTCATGAAAACCATAAAAAAAGAACCAGTGAGAAATGAAGGATGCACTTACTGAAATGAAGAACAATTTACAGGGAATCAACAGTAGAGTGGGTGAATCAAATCAGTGATTTGGAATATAAGGAAGCAAAAAACAACCAATCAGAACAACGCAAAGAAAAAAGAATCCAAAAAGAATGAGGATAATGTAAGGAGTCTTTGGGACAACTTCAAGTGTACCAACATTCACATTTTGGGGGTGCTGGAAGGAGAAAAAAGACAGCAAGGAATTGGAAAACTATTTTAATAAATAATGACAGAAATCTTCCCTAACTTGGTGAAGGAAATAGACATACAACTCCAGGAAGCACAGAGTCCCAAACAGGATGAACCCAAAGAGGTCCACTCCAAGACACATCATAATCAAAATGCCAAAGAAAGACAAAGAGAGAATCTTAAAAGCAGAAAGAGAAACATGGTTAGTTACTTGCAAGGGAGCCCCCATAAGACTGTCAGCTGATTTCTCAAAAGAAACTTTGCAGGCTAGAAGGGATTGGCAAGAAATATTCAAAGTAATGAAAAACAAGGACTTAACAACCAAAATTGCTCTATCTAGCAAAGCTATCATTTAGAATCAAAAGGCAGATAAAGAGCTTCCCAGGCAAGAAAAAGCTAAAGGAGCACATCACCACCCAACCAGCATGACATGAAATGTTAAAGGGTCTTCCCGAAGAAGAAGAAAATTAAAAATATGAACAATAAAATGGCCACAAATACATATCTATCAACAATAGCATCTAAAAAGCAAAATAAACAAACAAGCAGAACAGAAACAAAATCACAGATATAGACAACATTTTGATGGTTGCCAGATGGGTGGGAGGTCAGGAGGATAGGTAAAAAAAGATGACGGGATTAAGAAGTACAAATTGGTAGTTACAGAATAGTCACGGGGATGTAAAGTACAGCATAAGAAATAAAGTAGCCGAAGAACATATATGCATGACCCATGGACATGGACAACGGAGTGGGGATTGCCTGAGGGTGCAGGGGGCAGGGCTGGGTAAAGGAAGGTGAAGGGAGAAAAATTGGGACAAGTGTAGTAGCATAATCAATAAAATATAATTTAAAAAGAAAAGAAATGACCCGGGATTCCAACCTGGAAACTGGGGGCAGGTGTTCGCTCTTTTTACCTTGAAGATGCTAAATCAGTACTCTGGAAGCTGGGGGGCGCCAGCAGAAGAAAGCTGGAAAGCAATGGGGGAGATTGAGGCTAACACAAAAAGAGAGGTAGAGCTGAGTAATAGAGGAAAAAGACCTGAAGACACTATTTGTTTTGTGGATCTGGTCATGCGTGGTGCCACTTCCTCATCCTCTCTACCAGTGCTTAATCAATAAAGGCCACTGTTTTGGTTAGGCTGGTTTGAGTCAAGTATCTGCCTCATAACTTAAAAATATCTGAAGATTTGTCAATAGGCAAGACAATCTCTCATAAAGAGAGCAAGGTCTAGCTGTAATGAGATTGTTATTGAAACTGTATCTAATCAATTCCACAGCAACTGTATACCAGAGAATAATATAATTTGTTCTTTTGTAGTTAAAATAAAGAGGATATCGAGCAGGAAGAAACAGAAGATTAATGATATCTCTCTGTAGAATATTAGTGCCATAGAATAATAATGTTAGATGAACAGACCACCTTAGAGAGTCTAGAGAATTCATATAAGATGAAGAGTTTGAAACTATGTAACAGACAATACCACATATAATAGTTTTGTTAAATTTTCAGAATTTGGGGGGGATGTAAATTTCCAGTGCTTACTAGTTCAGTGCCCCATAGATAATTTCTCCATTTCATTAAAAGAAAAATTCTCTGTAAGTTCCCTGTCAACATAAGACATATGAACACTGAGGCTATACACATGAAAGCAGAGCAACATCTAGGACTGGAGAGTCAAAACTTAGAGAAAGAAAACTTTTGAAATAATGATTTCAAGGTTGTGCTATCTTAAAATTAGTTATATATGCATGTTGACAGCACATGCATTTCCTCAGCAGCATAGGCCGTAACTGAGCCTAGTTAGCAAGACAAAGTAGTCAAAAACTAGGAGCTGCCAGATGGTGCACATTCTTAATAACCCCATCTGTGAATCGCAAGGCTGATTTGTGAGTGCATTTGAGGCTTCTTTTCTTGGACAGCAAAGTTGCTAGTAACAGCTTTCTGGAGGTGCCTGAGTGCTCTAGAGGCTTCACAGGTACCAGTTTATTCTTAGTCTGGAGTTGTGAGGAAAAGTGGCTTCTTCTAGCCCGATAAGATCTTGTGCTGCACCAAAATAGAAAATTGTGTCATTAATACTTGGGGTTACAGCGAATTGCTCCCCTTTTTCAAAAGTGAAAAAATTCATAAAATGAAAAAGGCTTTAGAACATCAGTTCCCAGCCTTTTTGGCACCGGAGACCAGTTTTGTGGAAGGCAATTTTTCATGGACCGGGGTGGGGGAGGATGATTTTGGATGATTCGAGCGCATTACACTCAAGCTCACCTCCTGCGGTGCAGCCTGGTTCCTCACGGACCCGGACTGGTACTGGTCTGCGGCCCAGAGGTCGGGGACCCCTGCTTTAGAGTCTTAAACTGTATAACGTGGATAACGATACATCGATGGGTGTGCAAAGTCACTCAAAGAGCCAATCCTGTAGGGAAAGGAGTTTGTGTCCAGCCTGGAACCAAAGAAAAATGACCAAACAGGGCTCTCAGTTTTGGCAGAGCCTAACCTTGGCAATATGTGTGAAAAAAAAGTAGCTTCAACACTTCAACAGATTTGAAGAAGTCATAGCCCCTCTGGTGAGGGTGGATGGAGGTGGCATATGGCGGTTACAGGAACAGAATTTGAAACTCCAGGTAGGTAGGCCATGGTATTCTGATGTCATTAGACAGCTTGATTCTTTGCATAATCTCTTTACTATATTTTATTTTTTATTGAGTTTACTGAGGTGACATTGCTTAATAAAATTGTATAGGTTTCAGGTGTACAGTTCTATGACACATCATCTGTATACTGTATTGCGTGTTCGCCACCCCAAATCAAGTCTCCTTCCATCACCTTTTATCCTCCCCACACCCTCTTCGACCTCTCCCCCTCCCCTTCCCCACTGCTAACCACCTTACTGTTGCCTGGGTCTATTGGTTTTGTTTTTGGAGAGGTTTGTTTTTATTTTTGTTTTTGCTTAACCCTTCACCTCTTTCACCCAGCCCCCGAAATCCCCTCCCCTCTGACAGCTGTCAGTCTGCTCTCTTATTCTGATTCCAAAAGCAAACTCCTAACTGTAAAGTTGGCAGTCTGTACTGTAGAATGTTCTACTTATTTGAATGACATGTATTTCTATGCGTGTCATAGTAATTTTAAACTTCACAAAGTGGTATTATTACTGTCTTTCCACATATTAATTTATAAATGTGCTAATATTTGACTATTTTTTGATTTATAAAATATTATTTATTTTTTATTTAATCTTTATTGTACGTTTTTTCCATTACCACTTAGTCCTCTTATACCCCTTCCCCCCCAGCATTCACCACACTGTTGTCCATGTCCTTGAGTCCTTTTTCCTTTACTTAAAGTATTTTTTATTGATTATACTATTACAGTTTTCCCAATTTTCCCCTTTTATTCCCCCTCCCCCCTGCCCCTGCTCCCCAACCTTCCAGCATCCCCCCCCACCTTAGTTCATGTCCATGGGTTGTACATATAAGTTCTTTGAGTCCTATGTTTCCTACATTTTTATCTTTCCTTGTCTATTTTATGCCTATTAATTATACTTCTTCCCTGTACCTTTTCCCCACTATTCCTCCTTTCCCCTCCTCACTGAACTGCTTCTGTGTGATGTGCATTTCTCTGATTCTGTTCCTGTTCTGGTTATTTGCTTAGTTTTTGTTTTTGTTGTTTTTCTTTTCTTTTAGTTTCATTTGTTAATAGTTGTGAGTTTGTTGTCATTTTATTGTCCATGTTTGTGATCTTCTTTTTCTTAGATAAATCCCTTTAATGTTTCATATAAGGGCTTGGTGATGATGAACTCCTTTAATTTGACCTTATCTGGGAAGCACTTTATCTGTCCTTCAATTCTAAATGAAAGCTTTGCTGGATAGAATATTCTTGGATGTAGGTCCTTGCCTTTCGTGACTTCAAATACTTTTCAGCTCTTTCTTGCCTGTAAGGTTTCCTTTGAGAAATCAGCTGATAGCCTTATGGGAACTCCTTTGTAGGTAACTGTCTCCTTCTCTCTTGCTGCTTTTAGGATCTTCTCTTTGTCTTTAATCTTGGGTAATTTAATGATGATGTGCCTTGGTGTGTTCCTCTTTGGGTCCAACTTGTTTGGGACTCTCTGGGCTTCCTGGACTTCCTGGAAGTCTATTTCTTTTGCCAGATTGGGGAAGTTTTCCTTCATTATTTGTTCAAATAAGTTTTCAATTTCTTGCTGTTGTTCTTCTCCTTCTGGCATCCCTATAATTCAGATATTGGAACGTTTCAGGTTGTCCCAGAGAATCCTCAGCCTCTCTTCATTTTTTTGGATTCTTGTTTCTTCAATCTGTTCCAGTTGGTTGTTTATTTCTTCCTTTTGTTCCAAATTGTTGCTTTGAATCCTGGTTTCCTTCCTGTCACTATTGGTTCCCTGAATATTTTGCTTTATTTCATTTTGGGTATCTTTCATTTGTTCTTTCATTTTTTGACCAAGCTCAATCAGTTCTGAGAGCGTTTTGTTTACCAGGGCTTTAAATTCTCCGTCTGATAAGTTGGCAATCTCCTCATTGCTTAGTTCTGAAGTTTTGCTGTGTTCTTTCATTTGGGCCATATTTCTTTCTCTTGGCACAGCTGATAGGTTGTAAGGGGCGGGGCCTTAGGTATTCACCTGGGCAGGGCAACCTCTTTGCTTTGCTGCCTGTGGGGGAGGAGCCCAGGAGGGAACAATGCAGCTTGCCTGCTGGTCTCTAGTGCACTTTCCAACAGACTCTCAAGTCAGACTGAAAGTATCTCCCACTGCAGCAACCCCAGCCTTAGCCCAAAGTCAGCTCTGAGTCTCAGTTTTCCCCTTAAGTCAGTTCCTCCTTCACAGCTCTGCCCAGCTCAGCAGTCAGCCCTGCCCCTCTGCCACCTTATGGTGGTTTTTCTGAGTCAGCCCTTGAGGTCCGCCTTACCACTCCGGTTGATTTTTTCTTTAATTCCTTGGTTGTTGGAGTTCCATGCAGTTTGATTTTCTGGCACTTTTGGTTGTTTATTCATTTTAGATTGGTTGTTGTCCTCCTTTTGGTTGTGCGAGGAAGCAAAGGGTTTCTACTTACTCCTCCATCTTGGCTGGAACTCTGAGTCCTTTTTCCTTTTTGCTCAATCCATCCACCCCCAACCTCCCCCCTAGCTGTCATCCTGCTCTCCATCTATGAATGTCTGTCCCCACTTTCCTTGTTAGTTCAATTTGTTCATTAGATTCCACATATGAGTGAAAGACACATACGGTATTTGTCTTTCTCTGAATGGCTTTTTTAACTTAGCATAATGCTCTCCAGGTCCAAAGGGTAAATTTTTCTTCTTTTTTATAGCCGAATAGTATTCCACTGTGTAAATGTTCCATAGTTGTTTTATACACTCATCTACTGATGGACACTTGGGCTGCTTCCATATCTTGGCTATTGCAAATAATGCTGCAATGAACATTGGGGTGCTTATGTTCTTTTGAATTAGTGTTTTGGGCTCCTTTGGATATATTCCCAGAAGTGGGATTGCTGGGTCAAAAAGTACATTCATTTTTAATTTTTTGAGGTATCTCCATACTGCTTTCCACAGTGGCTACACCAATGTACATTCCCACCAACAGTGCAAAAGTGTTCCCCTTTTTCCACACCCTCACTAGCACTTGTTTGTTGATTTTTGATGATAGCCATTCTGACAGGTGTGAGATGATATCTCACTGAGGTTTTAATTTCTGTTTCTCTGACGATTGGTGACATTGAGCATCTTTTCATATGTCTATTGGCCATCTGTGTGTCCTCTTTGGAGAAGTGTCTATTCAGGCCCTTTGCCTATTTTTAATTGGGTTGTTTGTTTTTTTGATTTGAGTTTTGTAAGTACTTTATACATTTGGATATTAACCCCTTATCAGATGTATCAGTGAATATGTTCTCTGATTCTGTAAGGGTTGTCTTTTTATTTTGTTGATGATTTCTTGTTATATAAAAACTTTTTAGTTTGATATAGTCCTGTTTGTTTATTTTTTCTTTTGTTTCTCTTTTCTGGGGAGATAAAATATTGCTACAATCAATGTCTGAGATTTTGTAGTTTGTTTAAATCAAGAAAATCAATTTATAACACAGACCTCAAGAATTTTTGTTCAAATGTCACTTAAATTTAT
This sequence comes from Desmodus rotundus, assembly GCF_022682495.2. Lineage (NCBI taxonomy): Eukaryota > Metazoa > Chordata > Mammalia > Chiroptera > Phyllostomidae > Desmodus > Desmodus rotundus. Next base: position 74,324,902 of record NC_071388.1, on the reverse strand, counting down.
TCTGCAATCTAATAAAATGGTATTCTATTGTCTACCTCAAAATCATTAACCTTTTAGTTACTGTAATACCTAGAATCATGAAAAGTCATAAATGGAAGGTACCAGATACCAAATAGTCCAATTCTCTAATTTTACAAATGGGGAAACCCAAGCCCAGACTGGTTAAGTGACCGTTGAAAGGTTCAGAGCTTCCTAGTGTGAGAAGTGTGTCCCTACAGAGCCTGGCTTCCAGTAGAGTCATCTCTCCATCATGTTATATTGAACATACTCTGCACTAGAAACACAGCTAAGGGAAAAAAAACAACCTAAATTAGGGGAGACCAAAATCTTGTTCTAGCTCTTCCTTTAAGCTTTAACTATGTATACTTTTATTATTATAAGCACTGTAAAAAGTACTGTATTATTAAAAATATATAGTATTCTAGTTATAGTTTTAAGTCTTTACTATAGAAAATTTGGAAAATGCACAAATGTATGCAAGATAGTATTGTGTATAATTCTACCCACACAGAAAAATCAATATTAACATTTGACATATCTTCCCAGAACTTTTTTCTAGGCACACATTTGTGTGTTTGGCTTCCTCCCTCGTGCCCAAACAGTCCCTAGCAAAGAAGAGAAAGATCCTATGTGGATTAAGAACACAGACTTGGAGCAAAACTATGCTCTGATTGTCCCGACCATGTGACCTTAGGTAATTAATTAACATCTTTCCCACTCATAAGGTCAAAACAGCTCCTACCTCATTATGAAGTTATAATAATTCAATGACATTTATATTTTGGAATGCTTCATACTGCCTGGAATATAAGTGCTAGATAAATGTTTATAAAATAAACAAATAGGTGCTTAATAAATATTTGTTGGAAAATGAATCTGTGTGTGCACATAATAAAAACCATAATACTTAATATAGAGTTTATACACTGCTTATTTCTCTGAATACTATATTGTTAGTATTTCCTAGTTTAAAAAAATTCAGTTTCAAGGTTTTTGTGTTGTTCTGTTTTTTTTACTTTTTACGGAATCAATCTTACCAGTTTACATATTAGTGTTTCCCTTAAGGTATCTGCACAGCTAACACCATCACCTACTCTCTGGTAATGCTTCCTACTTGGGGAGACCTACCCTGGCCACATGATAGCCACCAACTCCAATTCTCAGTACTTTACTTTGTGGTCTCCAGACCACTCGTATTCTATAAACATTAATTTATTATATTTACATTTACTTTTGTCTCCCCCATTGGACCATAAACTCCCTGAGAACAGGAAACTTATTTTGCTCACTGATATCCGAAGCACCTAAAAGAAAATCTATTACAGAGCATGTGTTCAGTAAATATTTGCTAAATGGAAATGATTCTTTCCTCTTTTTTACTATTATAATTAATGGTGTGATGAGTATTTCTGAATGTAAAGTTTTCTCACTATATACTTATATCTTTCATATTCTAGATGTGAAATTGTTAGATTAAATGATGTGAGCACCTTTAAACTTCATACTATTTATTGCCAAATAGTTTTCCAGAAAGTTTCTCTTCTAGGGAAGATAAATCTACCAGTTGCATAGTGTGTGTGTGGCAAGAGGAATAATAGGAGCCAGCCCTCCTCCATGCTTCCCCTGCTCTGCCCACCACTGTGCCAGCCCGCTCCCAAAGCAGTAAAGGTTTGCTAATATGACATCGATTGGTTAAAACATGATAGTGAATGACGTGACTTTGTGTGAAAAGATGATGCACCTATATGCATTCTTTCTCAAGGAGTTTTCTTTATTCAAGCACCTTCAGTCACTGAAAACACACAGCCCCTGAAGCAGCCAGTTCTCTCCTGCATTCTTTTGAGTCAGCCCATTTTCTTCTATGCTTAGATTCTAGGTCCATATTTTGAAATTGAACTAGAAATATAAATTTTGAACCCACTGAGCTCATTAAATATATGAATATGCTTCTCATATGACAGGGATTTTAAATACCCCACCATTTTGAATTTTGTTATCCGAGGATTTGTTCCTGTTTCTTTAACACTATGCTAATCGAGATATAACACAATATCCCACCAACTATCTGAACCGAGCGTGGCTATCGTCTTTCTCATTCTAGATAGCACTATTCTGTTAATGCCGCCTGGTTTTATTGGCTACCATAATACTCCGTTGGTTCATTAAGTTTCCTGCTAAGTATATCTCCCATTTGGCTATTTGTGCTGACATCCAACCTTCTCTTCTCTATACTTACATCCTGGTATTTTGGAAGTAGGTTCAAGGTCTTTTTACAGTGTTAGTTCCCATAGAAAAGAGACTATTATTTACCCCATAAGAATCATTTGTTCATTTCTAGAGTTTTTCCAACTCCATTGTAATTTCATGTTTATAATAAGCATTGTTCAAAAAGAAAATGAGATATAGTATATTTTATGTGGGGTACATGCCATACACAATCAGCAAGAGATTTTTCAGCATTTTCTGTAGCAAAATTCTAAGCCAATTTTAAAGGATGCTGACTGTAGAAAACTGGTGCAGGAAATAAGTCAGCGAAAGGATTCAAAGCACAAAGGACAATAGAAGTACTGAGCACAAAAATGGCCATGTGAGGTGGTTTATATATTTGGCAAAATTAGACTCTCATCTTTTAAGCACTTATCAGTTAGGTCTTAAGCTTGCGCCTGTTTCACAGACATAAGTTTTGTGTCTGAATCTCATGTAAACACTTAAAACAATCAGAATATATATCTGTATTGCTGGGAGAATTATTAATTACATTTAATCTTACTTACAATGGAGAAACATTCTAATTTAATGGGAGGTGGAAGTAAAGTTCAGATCAGAGATTTCCTATGTTCTTATGTGTTTCTTATGTTCTTCCTTCCATTTTTAAGATGAAATACTAGGGTAGAAAACACACATACACAAACACAAAAACCTGGGGGTTATTTGCCACTTACTTTGAAGAACCGTATCTTTCTTTGAAGGCCATAGTTGGTGGAGAATTTGTGAAATGTTTCACATTTGAAAACCATGATTTCTGTGTATCTCTCTCTTCTCTCAATGTCATTTTGCCTGATCGCCTTCTAACCTCCAAACTTCCCTCTCTTGTGTTTCATTCCATTGGGAACCAGCTAGCTGAATAGCTAATTAATAACTTAGCATGAGATAAAGACTGTTATTTTAGAGAACTTATCCTAGGGAACTGTGGGAAGCTTTGGGTAATTCCTGAAACTCAAAGTACCTCGGTTCCCTCACCTTGTGCCTTAAAAGGAATGTAACTGAAAGTAGTTTGTGGTTGCCACGTTCAGACACTACCAGCAAGAGCCTACACTCTAAAGATTATACTACTCAAAACAGCATAGTGGTTAAAAATAAAGTCTGTGATAAAATTCTAACTCTTCCCCTCACTAGATGTGTGCAGAAACCTTTCTGGGCCTCCATTTTCTCATCATATAACAAGAATATGACTACCAACTCAAAGGGTTGGTGGAAGAAAGAAGTCACATACTTGCTTGCACAAGGAAGGCACTCAAGAAGTGCAGTGATGATTATATTCGTAACTACTGCTATTGAACAAATTACTTCAAAACTTAGTATCTTAAAACAACAAAAACTTTTTTTTTTTAATCTCACAGTTCCTATGGGTCAGGAGTTGGAAGCAGCTTAGCTGGATGGTTCTGGCTCATTGTGTCCCATGAAACTGTAGACAAAATGTTGTCCAGGGCCGCAGTCATCTGAAGGCTTGACTAGGGCTGAAGGATGCACTTCCAAGAGGGCTTATTCACAGGGAGGCTGGTGGCAGGAGGTCTCGGTGCTTGCCTTGCGGCCCTCTCCAGAGGGGTGCTTTGATGTCCTCGTGACATGACACCTGGCTTCTCCAAAAGCAAATGATGTGAGAGAGAGGCTGCAGCTGCAGTGTCTTTTATGACCTAGCCGCAGAAATTACACGTAATCATTTCCACAATATCTTACTGGTTGCCCAGGTCCTCCCTGTTCAACATGGAAGGAAACTACAGAAGAGTGTGAATTCCAGGAGGCAAGAATAAGGAAGAGCCATCATGGAGATTAGGTGATGATGGTGATGATGATGATGAAGATGATGATGATGGCAACACAGACCCCAGGAGACCGGGAGCTCACATGGGACCCAGAGGGACTGAGTGACACTCTGCTTGCCTCATGGAACAGAAGAAAGAAGATGGATATTTAATGTGGACCTCTGATCATTTTACTGTGCCCCAAGAAGGTCCCTGAGTGAACTGCTCTCTGAAAGAGCTAACTTACAATTTTCCACATTCCTAAAATATAGTCTATTCTAAACTCTCTCAGCGAATATTGCTAAGTGCTACGAATTGTTCTATTTGCTTGAGATATATCAGTGAACAAAACAGACAAAGATCCCTGCTGAGTAAAACATCTATTATAGTGAGAAAGAAGCAGTAAAAACTAATAAATGATATGGTATGTTAATGATACATGTAAGAATAGGAAGGTGCACAGTATAAGGGGGGTCTTCAAGGTTGAGGTGGAGGGGGTTGGTTGCAGGGCTAAATAAGTAATTGGCATGACTCTGGGAGAGAAAACTTCAAGCTATATATACACTGAAGAAAAATAACTTAAAACGCTAATTAAAAGCAGTAACTTATAGCACCTGAAACACATATACTCCATGCAGTGCTGAGTCTCAGCACACCAAGGAGAGTAGCTGTTAGACTGGACGTGTTAGGAATTGCACACAAAGGCCGTGGTGCTGGACTCAGTGTGTGGCAACCGGCAGTTACCCAGGGCAGTAAGATCACTGTGAATGAGGCCCAGCCAAGAAAAAAGGCGATGGGCTGGGAAGCATCTTCCTCCCTGGAGGTCTTCAACCTCTAGACCATGCAGTAATCTTCAAGACAGTATCAGCATCTACATTCCACAGGAGAGATAAAGTACTATTCAGAAGCCGCATGGCTTATGAGGCACCTGACTCATTTCACAGACAGTGTGCTTCCCATCAGGCATATCTCTTCTTCAAAGAATTTCCTGGGCATGTGTTGGGAGAATATTAGCATTGGTAATAGACCTGAATGTACAAAGGCAACATTTGGGATGCTGAAGGTAGGATTCAAGAAGGAACCAAAAACTTAAAATGTGTAAGTGCAGTATTGCATGCAGTGTCTGTGTTGATCTCTTCTTAACATCTGAAACAAGATTTTTTAGGTTTTATGAAGCATACTGCTAAATGTGGCTCAGAACCTCCTGTCTCTCTTGTTCTCTACTGAAGGGGCTATATACAGGGTCCAGCAGAAGCAAGGCCTACTCGAGTGTGGTTGGCAGGGTAATAATATAGGTGTAATAACTTACTGTTTTAATGTGAACATTTCACCTACAATGTCATATGGTGTGCTTGAGTGTGATAGTTATGTTACAGAATTACATGCTTATGATTTTATAATAAAAAAGTTTGTAATAAAAAGGGGTGTTATTTTCGCCAGACCCTGTATATAATAGAAACTACAAGTAACAGAATACAGAGGTTACTTTGCACACATGGAACTTTGAGACTTCCCTTCGTGTGTTCACGGGAAAGTGAGGATCGCACTCTCCAGGACAGCCTGACTTCCACAGGGCGGCAGTAGCTAGTGTAAGGGAGGAAAGACTCTGCCTCAACCCTCTTAGGGTCCCTGGCTAAGCCTGCAAGTTGAACTGGCAAAGACAAATTAACAGAAGGAAATAATTCAAATGTATTCAACATAAGTTTTACATGACTTGGAAGCCTTCAGAAAAATAATGAAGAAATTATTAATCCTGAGTGTTTTTATGCTAGGTTAGAGGAAAGTCATAGGAAAATGTGATGGAAAGAAAGGGTATGTGATGTGGACCCCCGCCCCCAGCGAGATCTGTGTGTTGCAGCTGCAATGGACAATCACACGGACTACCGGGTCCTGTGGAGAAAAAGGGACAGCATGGCCACTCTCTCAAGAGGAGAGTGCCCTGACCCTTGCCTTGACAGGCTTTTATTGCTTTTCTGGGCACATTACATTGAGGATGATCCTCATTTACTATGCACAGGTTTGCTTTAGGCTTTAGGAGGTTACAGAACACAAAGGAGAGGGTGTTGCTAATTACATCAAAGAGGAAGGATATTTGCAAATGTAAAGGGAAAAGTGGTTGAACTGGTTACACCCGTCCTTGGAAGGTTTAGCATAGATTTTAGGAAGTTACTTTAAAGATGTGCAGTAAACGTTTGCTGCCTCAATTCAGGGTGAGGGAGTTTTAGCAAAAGCAAGCTCCATAGCGGCCTAGGTACAATGCAGGCCTGATTCCCCACGGGAGAACCTGTCTGTGGGCGTGGGTCCTGTGTGCTGGACCTCGCTCTCCACTTGCCTTTCTGAGTGGGAGCTGGGCCCACACCACGCAGAACGGTCTCCTATAGGTATGAGCTAAGGGTAGTAAACTGGAGTAAACAGCAACATCTGTTCTTTCAGAGTCTTCTCTGAGAGACTTTGGAGATGAGGGTCCTTAACTTTGGGGAGAAGGAGAGCCCCTGTCACAGAGAGTCTTATGACCTGCTTGTGGGAGAAGAGGGAGGTCAGGGAGTCCTTCCTGCACCGACTGTCCCTCAAATTCTATCAGCTTAAAATATTTAATATGCCAAAAAGTTCATACTTTGGCGTAGCGTGTTCTCAATCTCATGACTATGAATTTGGATCAAATGGTTCTCACTTAATCAGGTCTGTAGACAAGTGAGCAGAATAAAAATACTGCTTAATACCCCATTGGAAAATATCATATGTGCTCATATTCATGATTATTCCTTAGTAAAGATGGACTAGGTGATTTATAATTCTTATTTTTGGTACACAAATAGCTTGACAGCTAAAACGGCACGTTGCACTGCAGACGGAGATAGGGAGAAACCAGGTACGTATTTCCAAAGAATGTTAAAGGGCTAGTGGTCCTTATGTCAATTTTTCTACTTGCCAGAGGTAAAGACAATTCTCTGTAGCATTAATTCTCTTGTAGACAAGAGGGAGAGACAGGGATGACAGCTACAGAAATCATGCTCCTGGACAACATGAGTGGTCTGGCACATCCATCCCAACATGGAGAGGCAGCTCTCACCCCGACTCTCTGGGGACTTTCTGCAATGGTCCAGTGGCCGAGCCCCTGCCCTGGGTCCCTGTTCTTACTTATGGTTTTAAGTGAGTGTGCATGACATACAAAATGTAAGCCAGGGGCTTAAAGGCAAACAAAGCCAACATTAACTTGCCAAATAAAGACAATTACAACCTCATCTTGCTCTTTGTCAAAAAAAATATGTATTCCTATACATAAATCATAAACCCACTATGCTCAGTCTCGTAATTTGACACCAATCTTTTCTCTGGAGAGTCATTACTCAGGTTATCATCTTTGAAAGAGAATGGTGACATTTTTTTTGCTTAAAAAAGAACTCATTTGAATTTTAATTCCTATCCACCCGTGCATACCAAATCCGGGAGTGTGAGCGGTGGGGGGCTTGCCTCTGCCCCTGCCAGGCCCAGAGAAGCCAGACCAGGAGAAGGAAAGGGGAAGAACGAAAACAATTGCCAAAGCCCTGGAGAGCCTGGGAATGCACAGGGTAGGCAGAGGCCTCACTGATCAACACAGGCTTTTGACAGTTGTCACACCACTGCTGACATCTCCCCTTTGCCAATTTTTAGCTCTCATCATATTCAAGAATTAAATTCTCAACTTTGAGGGGGAAAAGAAAAGAGGCAATGTTTATTCTCCATACTCTTAGTTCAGTTTGCCAGGCTGATTTCTGACTATATAAAACATTGCACGTGGAGGTGCAAAAGACTGTCTTCTTGGTCCTTAAAGGTAGGAATGAGGCCAGAATACTCTCAGGGTAGGCTGACAGAGAAGGCACGGAGGCCTAGTTCCACTAGTGTCGCTATTGAAGCTCATTTATCTAGAAGTCCTGAAAAAATGACTAGGTACTTTGTAATTGCTGTTTTATTTTTTAAAATATATTTATTGATTATGCTATTACAGTTGTCCCGTTTCCCCCCTTCACTCCACTCCATCCTGCCCACCCCCTCCCTCCCACATTCCCCCCCCATAATTCACATCCATGGGTCATACATATAAGTTCTTTGGCTTCTCCATTTCCTATACTATTCTTACCCTCCCCCTGTCTATTTTCTACCTATCATTTATGCTACTTATTCTCAATACCTTTCCCCCCTCTCTCCCCCTCCCACTCCCCTATTGTAATTGCTGTGTTTTAGAAATGTAAGATTGCCTAGATGGGGAAGGGGAGTGGGAGCAAATAAAGGGCTTTAAGGAGAAAGAGTATTCCATCGTTGACGGGCATTTGCTCCAACGCACTCACCAGCGAGGGAGCCTGCCAGCAGAGTGCACGGCTGCCTGAGCAAAGCACGGGCATTCGCTCAGCAATAGCCCGTTCATGGTGAGACACTTGGGAGCCATTAGGTCTCTGAGGTATTTAATCCAGTGGTGCTGGAAATTTGTGACATTAGATGCTATGAGTTGAGAGCACATCACAGTCAGGAAAGAAAATACTCTTACCATGCAGAGTGAAATACGTGTTCAGTACTTTGCACATTTCTTGAAATAGGGCATATTTGTGCACTGAATTTGTGAAAGTGCTTAAGTACTGGTCAGCCATTTTTGATAGAGATCTTCAAATAAGGTTGGACATTCTGGTACATCCTTTTGCCTTCTCGGCTGCATTTCAGAAGAAACAAAGAGCCCAAAGGCAGACGGAGTGGGAAAGAAGTACATAACAAGGTGAGAGACGGTACCAGTGCATTCCTTTATGACCCTTATGACCTTTCCAGGACCCAAATCTTTATTAAAGGTTACTGACATCCACAGACGTAGAATCTGTTAATAATTCTGAGGGACAATTCAGATTTGTTCCTTTGATTGAGGGCTACTATGGGATTTACAAATATGTGAGGCCTATTTCTCCTGGGGTTAGGTCAGAAAAGCAGGCACAAGCGAGGTGAAAATTGTGCCAAATATCTTTTCTCACCACTGTACTTCAGTGGGGCTCACTAAACATTGCATTCATTCATTCCTTAACTCATTTGTCCACTCACTCACTCATTCATTCAACAAGCATTGATTGAACACATACTATGTTCCATCATGCTGGGGTGCCAGAGAGAAAAGGTAGGAGTAGAATCCCTGCCTTTTAGGAGCTCACGGTCCTGTGGCACTCCTCGCAAGCTGCTAGGATTCAGCGAATTCCAGAGATTAAGCCTAAGAGAAATGAAACTACTGAGAGAGTTTATGGACAGAGAGGCTGATCCTCTATCATAGGCATTGATACAAAGGAGTCGTTCACTGGGTCCACTGAAAGTTGTAATAAACGAATGTGTATTTTCAGTTCCCCATAAAACACCAATTGTGTGAGAGGCAAGTAGTGTGAAGAAATATGCTTTGTAATAAAAATCAATATTATAAGGTGGGGCAAAAGTAGGTTTACAGTTGTGAGTATGCAAAACAGAGTATATTCTTGTATTATTATTTATTTATTATTTTGCATATGAATAGCTGTAAATCTACTTTTGCTCCACTATATACATGAGGGGAGACCCCCCAAAATGGAATTATCTCCTGGAGGACGGGTCCCTTGTAGTACAGGCTTCCTCCACTAGGTGGGTGTGCTAGGAACCCACCCGTATCAGTGCATCAGCTGGAGCTGTGAGAGGTTTCATTTGCCTTCACTGAATTTTTTTGAAGACGCAACACATTTGCCCATTTCAAGGCGGGAGATTTATAAGTGCACCTGCCCACACTGGCCTGATTGTTCAGCAGTTTTTAATGCACGTGGTGGTACCAGCATCCTTAACTAAAAAACAAAAGGGATAAAATAAAGTATCAGATTTGGCTATGAAGTTTTATGATTCTTTGTATCTTGTGTTCCTGGCTCAACGAGCAATGGGTGTAATCAAAAAGTAATGAAATCCAGCTAGGCTGCTACTATCCTCCTCCCTCAATCCTCTAGCCTCCTGTTCTCACTTCTCTGCGAGGAGCTTGGCATACACAGTCACTGTCTTTGAACCTCACAATTACCAAATCCAACCTGTCTGTTGTTACTCTTCTTTCCTGTGACCCTTCTATATGGCACTTGGCTCTGGTGATCAATAGCTCCTTTTTAAAATTAGTTCTTTTCCTTGGCAACTACGAAACAATCCTGCTCCTTTTCCATCTCAAACTATTTTACTGTCTTAGCTTTGACCCTGACCTAACATCTGCACTGGGATAGCTTAGCTAGGGCTTTTCATCGCATGCACCGCATGCATACCCCACGTTTTAGTAATCACCTCCCAGTTTTTTCCCTCTCCCCTGCATCTTTCCAGGAGAATCCATTCATTCTCATGCTTTAAAATTTTACTTACACGTCGTATGTGTCTCTCATTTGTTTGCCTGAAATTCCAGTCAGGAATCTCCAATTGCCTGGAAAACAGTCCCACCTGGATGGGAAAAACCACCTCAAACCCAACCCATCCAAAATGAGCTCTTTGTCCTCTCAGAGTAGCTCTGGTTTCCTTTTTCCTTCAACAGTGATAAAGGGTTTACTATTCGATACTCAAAACCCTTGAGCTGTACATGACTTGGAATTAGATATTTTCAAACATTAGGAAAGTAATGTGTTACATATACTATATATTTTTAACACTTCTAGGAACATCTCAGTCAGTATCCAAATGTGTCCCTTTGATTGAGCTCGGTACCAGGTGAGAGCGACCGTTATATTCACGAAGATGCTGCCGAGTTCAGTTGGGGAGACAGACACATCTAGGTCAAGAGGTTTACAAACTCCTTTGTTACCTTCAATATATTACTATTTACTGAGCAAAATACATCATTATTTACACAGTAAATAGATACACAAATAACTTCTCAGTTCAGGAAGGGTCATGCTACTAAAAGACGTAAGTCAGGTCACTGAAGGCATCATCAAATAATATATTTGCAGAGCTTTATTAATTTGGGGTTGTGAATTAAAGAATATTATTGATGGTGACAATTTAAAAATAACTGTTTATTTAAAAGCCAGCCATCACTCAAGCACTGTGTGAGACACTTTAGATACATAACGGTAATAATACAAATGCATGCCGCCTACGAGGTAAATACTCTTATATCCTCATTTTACATACAGGAAAAGTATAGAGTGCCACCACCAGGTTTTAAATTACCCAGGCTGGAAATCCACTCATTGTTAGCTCTCTTCCTCTTTTCCTTCCCCCATATCTAATTAGTCTTCACATCCTATTAATTATCCCTTTCCCTCTGAAGTCCCACGGCCGTGATAGGACCTAAGGCAGAGTCTAGGACTACGGTGGCCGTGCCTCGGATCCTTGGTACCCTACAGAGCGGAGCAGTATACTTTTCCCTCCAACTCAACCTTCCCCAAATTATTACTCTCCTTAAAACAATGTATCTATTACGTATTCACTCATTCTTTCTAAGAACACTTGCTCAATATTATTCTGTGCGACATTTCTCTTCTGAAAAAGGGTCAAAGGACACCATTGCCTATTGAGTTAAGTCCAAACTCCTTGGATTGCTCTTTGAGGTTTCAAATAATATCTGCATTTCTACTTTATGTCTTTCCTAGTGGAGCCCTGGATTGCAGTCAGAGTGCCACAAATGTGTTTCATTGCCTGTACAGTCTGCTCATGCTACTCCAGTCTCCTGGAATATCTCCCCCCTTCCATTCTCTGCCTCCGGTGACACCCTGCCCACTGCTGTAGTTTTAGCGGTGGTCCTCACTTCTCTCAGCCACCCTTAACATCTCCGGATTATAACGCCACCGTTTAACACCCACTATTCATTGGGCTTATAATTGGATACCACCTTCTACTGCATTTAACTCTTCATATTTTTGTCTTGCCTGTGCTATGGGATTGAAAATATATTGATAATAAAGGTCATTTCATATTTTTTGTACTCCCTACAATGTTGAATATAACTCAACTGGAAGTTATAACCAATTTTCTGTTTAAACTACTTGGTACAGTTCAGATAAAAAGAAAGAACTAATATCTTTCTAACTCTCCACCCTTTCAATTATGTTTCTCTCAATGGTTATGTCCAGGTGTCCTAGATGACAGTAATAGTAATAGGAATAATATAGTAAGGTGGTTTCTTTATTGATTTTAGGGTCTAGGAACAGAGTGTTAAATGCAAATAGAATATAAATTATCTTTGAAAATCTCAGAAAAGTGCTATATTGGAGATCTACCAGCTGCCAAGAAATCTATCATGGCCAGCTTTTCCTCCAATCTTAGAAAGAAAAAAAGTTGTTTCTTCAATTTAGCACCTAATTAAATAGTTAAGGACCATAATACACACACACACACACACACACACACAGTAGAATCATACCCAGACTGGCAAGATGGTCACAGTAACAAAGATACACAGTGAGAGAACATCAGCCACAAGTCCCTCATCTTACACTCACTCCAGTGTGCGTACCCACTGAGTGTGCAATGGTGGAATGAAACGTGATTCTGTCTTTTACTCACTTGTGTCCCAAAAGTTAAATGCTTGTTCAGAGAGGATCTGAAATTACTTCTCTTTCTTCTTCTTTTGAAGTATATTTTGTTATGCTATTATAGCTGTACCATTTTTTTCTCCCCTTTATTCTCCTCTACCCTGTAACCCCCACCCTCCATCATTCCCCCACCTTAGTTCATGACCATGGGTTGTCCAAGGGAAGTTCTTTCTCTTCTCCATTTCCTATACTATTCTTAACACCCTGCCCCCCATCTATTTTTTACCTACCATTTATGCTTCTTATTCCCTGTACCTTTTCCCCCATTCTCCCTCCTCCCACTCCCCACTGATAACCCTCCATGTGATCTCCATTTCTGTGATTCTGTTCTTGTTCTACTTGTTTGCTTAGTTTGTTTTTGTTTCTGTTTTTTTTAGGTTCAGTTGTTGATAGTTGTGAGTTTGTTGTCATTTTACTGTTCATAGTTTTGATCTTCTTTTTCTTAGATAAGCCCCTTTAACATTTCATATATTTCATGATGATGAGCTCCTTTAACTTGACCTTGTCTGAGAAGCACTTTATCTTCCCTTCCATTCTAAATGATACTTTTGCTGGATAGAGTAATCTTAGATGTAGGTCCTTGCCTTTCATGACTTTGAATACTTCTTTCCAGTCCCTTCTTGCCTGTAAGGTTTTTTTTGAGAAATCAGCTAATAGTCTTATGGGAACTCGTCTGTAGGAGTTCCTCTGTTCCCAATTGTCTCCTTTCCTCTTGCTGCTTTTAAGATTCTCTCCTTCTGTTTAATCTTGGCTAATATAATTATGATGTGCCTTGGTGTGTGCCTCCTTGGGTCCATCTTTTTTGGATCTCTCTGGGCTTCCTGGACTTCCTGGAAGTCTATTTCCTTTGCCAGATTGGGGAATTTTTCCTTCATTATTTTTTCAAATAAGTTTTCAATTTCTTGGCCTTCCTCTTCTCCTTCTGGCAACCATATGATCCAAATGTTGGCAGGTTTAAAATTGTCCCAGAGGTTGCTAAATCTCTCCTCATTTTTAGGCATAGGTAGTAGATACACTGTGCCTCCTTGCACAACCAAAAGGACAACAAATTTAAAAACAAAAAAACAATCAGAACTGCCAGAAAAATCAAATTGTATGGAAGTCTGACAACCAAGAAATTAAAGAAGAAACATTTATCCAGACTGGTAGGAGGGGCAGAGATGGGCAGCCGGGACAGAGAGGATGTGCAGCAAGGCAGCAAGCAGCTGGAGGACCGGGTGGGCGAGGCTGCGGCTGGCAGTCCCACATTTGCCTGCAGATAAACCGGGAGGAAGAACTGGGGAGCGAGACAGACCATGCAACCCAGGGTTCCAGCTCAGGGAAATAAAGTCTCAAAACCTCTGGCCGTAAAAATCTGTGGGCATTAGGGTGGCAGGAAAAACTCCCAGCCTCACAGGAGGGACCATTGGAGAGACCTATGGGGTCCTAGAACGTAGAAAGAGAAACTTGTTGAAAGAAGTGAGAGATTATATGATGCATGGTAGCTGATACAGGCTGAACCCCAATGTGTTAATAATAAGTACCAGGCCTGGATTTCAACGGAACAGCATGTTAAATTAATGCTATTTATTTCTACTTTATTTTTCAACTTTTAAAAACCTTATATGGTTTTGTGGGCTTTAGAGTTGTATAAAACTATATATATGTAGAACTTTATTATATTTTTCTATTTATTCTTTATTTAATTGAATTTATTGGGGTGACATTGTTTCACAAAACCATACAGGTTTCAAGTGTACAACTGGACAAAACATCATCTGCTCTCTGCATCGTGTGCCCACTGCCCCAAGCAAAGCCTCTTTACCTTCCCATTTTCCTGCCTTACTCACTTCCACCTACCCCACCCTCCTTTCCCTCTGGCTACCAGCACATGTTGTCTGTGTCTATGTGTTATACACTGTTCTATTTTAAAATAAATAACTGATAAAACACTGAGACTACACTGACTGGTGTGGCTCAATTGGTTGGGTGTCATCCCACAAAGTGAAGGAGCCACCAGTTCAGTTCCCGGTCAGAGCACATGCCAGGGCTGCAGGCCCATCCCCAGTTGGGGCACATGTGAGAGGCAACTGACTGATGTTTTTCTCACATGTCAATGTTTATTCCCTTGCTTTTGCCCTCCTTTCCCCTCTCTCTAAAAATGAATAAATAAAATCTTAAAAAAAAAAAAAAACGCTCTGGCTTCAGAGAATGTTTGCTTCTTACAAGGGTTACCTATATTACCAGAGTGTGAGACACGTAAGAGGAAAAAACACCTTGCTTGGAAATGAAGACGGATTTTCTACAGCAAAACAAACCGATGAAACCAGGCTTGCTGGCATGCTGGCTTCACAGGAATGCCAGTTTAGCAGAATAAATGTTAATTGGCAAGAATATGAACTAGCCAGGCTGCTGTCCTCACAGCCAGGCCCTTTGCCTGCTGCTCCCATCAGTCCCATGGCCCGCACAGACCCTCCTCTCTGCTTATCAGCTCTGCTCATCAGCTCTGCTCAGGTCTTTGATTCTCCACTACAGTCTATTCTCCTGCTTGACTTTTGTAAACAGAATTAGCCCTTCACCTCTGTCTCAGTTACAGTCGGAAAACTTTAAGACAAAAAAGAAATTGGATTAAATAAAATGACAAGTATATAAACACTTAAAACAATGCCTACAATAGAGTAATGGCTCACAATATGTTCCCTTTTCTTAATAATAGTCTATTTCACTTTAAAAATTACACAAGCAAGGTTAAAAAGTCCCTTCGTCTCACAGATCAAGTTCAAGATAGAAGTACTTCCAAATCACATTAATTTTCACATTTCAAAAAAAGAAGATAAAAGACAAACTCTAGAGTAACTAGTAAGTTTACACAGAATAAGATTTTTCTGTAGTTTCTGCAACTGCTACTTTAATAACCTATTTTTTACTCTCTTTGATGTGCTGAGGTACAATTTTTTTTTCTATTTTAAGACATTCTCATCTGCTGTTCTGCCCTTGGAAACTCCTTGGAGGTTTGAAGTATCCTCCAGAAGACAATTGTGGATCTATCCACTGGCATTCCAACCTTATTGCTGAGCCTCTTTCGTTTTGAAATTTTCCCACACTATGCATGAATGAGCATGCTCATAATATACTGGACTCTCTACTTAATTTACAGCTCTCAGCCCAATGCATAAGCTTTTGAAAATGATTTGACTATTCTTTCAATTCACTATGAAAAAACTAACTATTGCAGCTTAAAATATACCTATACTGTTTTCACATGGAAGTATAAGAAATGAAAAACCATTCCTTTAAATATCTAGAAAATTGAGAAAAAAATAACACCAGGTCCTCTGGTAGAACTCTAGCTAATTACAGAGTGGGAAATGAGGCAAGTTACCCAAATGGAATCCAAACCAATAAGTTGGGACACTTTCTTTTTGTCTGTTTGTTATTAAATTTATCTTTTTGTTATTAAATTTACTGGGGTGACATTGGTTAATAAAATTAAACAGTTTTCAAGTGTACAATTCTATAACACATCATCCGTATATTGTATTGTGTGTTCACCACCTCAAACCAAATCTCCTTCTCTCACCATTTATTCCCCCCTTTACCCTCTTGTACTTTCCCTACTCCCTTTCCCTCTGGTAATCACATGCTGTTGTCTGTGTCTGTGAGGTTTTTTTTCCCTTAGTACCTTCAGCTTTTTCACCTAGCTCCACACCTCCTTCTCCTCTGACAGCTGTCGGGCTGTTCTCTGTACATATGATTGTTTCAATTTTGTTAATTTATTTTGTTTATTACATTCCACATATAAGTAAAATCATATGGCATTTCTCTTATCCTGACTGGTTTATTTCACTGAGCATAATATTCTCCAGGTCCATCCATGCTGTCCCAAGAGGTAAGAATTCCTTCTTTTCTTTTTCTTTTTTTGTTTACAGTCAAGTGGTATTCTGTTGTGCAAATGTACATCTGCACATTTTTTTTTAACCACTCATCTACTGGTGGACACTTGGGCTGCTTCCAAGTCTCCATGGTAAATAGCCCTGCAATGAACACAGGGGTGCAGATATTCTTTCTAATTAATGTTTCAGGTTTCTCCAGATATAGTCCCGGAAGTGGAATTACTGGATCATAAAGCAGATCCATTTTTCATTTTTGAGGTATCTCTATCCTGCTTTCCCCAGTGGCTGCACCAGTCTGCATTCCCACCAGCTGTGCACAAGGATGTCTTTTTTCCGCATCCTCGCCAGCACTTGTTGTTAGGTGATTTAGTAATGATAGCCATTCTGCCAGGTGTGAGGTGATATCTTATTGTGTTTTTTTTAATCCTCACCTAAAGATATGTTGATTGATTTGAGAGAGAGAGAGAGAGAGAGAGAGAGAGAGAGAGAGAGAGAGAGAGAGAGAGAGAGAGGGAGTTACGAGAGGGGAACCAAAAAAACCCAGAATTTATTTATAAAAAATTGTGTATTTATTCTTACATGTTTAAACTTCAATCATCTTCAAAGTACTCTCGATATCATGCAATACACTTATTGTAATATTTTTTCCACTGCTTAAAAGTTTTTGAACTCATTTTTATGTCTTTTAGTGCTTCTGCCCTTTTATTTCACCTCTTCCACATCAGCAAAATTTTGCCCTTTGAGGACATTTTTCATCTGGGGAAACAAACAAAAAGTCACTCGGGATGAGATCAGGCGAATAGTGAAAGTCAGACATGGGGGTCATGTCGTTTTTGCCCAACAACTGCTGAGCCTTCAGCACGGGTGTGGGCAGGTACGCTTGTAAATCACCCACCATGAAATAAGCAAAGTACTGAGTCTTCAAAAAAAATTCACTGAAGCTGAACGCAGCCTCTCAAAACAATGCCAGCTGGTGCAATGATACAAATGGATTCCTAGAACACTCACTTATTGGGGGAAGCCTGCACTACAAGGGGCTCACCCTCCAGAAGATAATTCTGGGTTTTTGTGTCCCCCCCTCATATCATTGTGAGAAAAACATCATTCGGTTGCCTTCCAGTTGCCTCTTGTACACACCCCAAGTGGGGATAGAACCCATAATCTAGGTATATGCCCTGACTGGGATAACAACTTTTGGGTGTATAAGACAATCCCCAACCAACTGAGCCACATGGCCAAGGCTCATTGTGG
Organism: Desmodus rotundus; assembly: GCF_022682495.2. Taxonomy (NCBI): domain Eukaryota; kingdom Metazoa; phylum Chordata; class Mammalia; order Chiroptera; family Phyllostomidae; genus Desmodus; species Desmodus rotundus. Next base: position 74,307,226 of record NC_071388.1, on the reverse strand, counting down.
TTTTAATTTGCATTTCTCTGATGATTAGCGACATTGAGCATTTTTCATATGTCTTTGGCCATCTGTGTGCCCTCTTTGGAGAAGTGTCTGTTCAGGTCTTTCGCCCATTTTTTAATGAAATTGTTTTCTTGGTGTTCAGTTGTATAATTCTTTATAAACTTTGTACATTAATCCCTTATCAGATGTATCATTGGCAAATATGTTCTTCCATTCAGTGGGTTGTCTTTTCATTTTGTTAATGGTTTCCTTTGCCGTGCAAAATCTTTTTAGTTTTATGTAACCCCACTTGCTTATTTTTTCTTGTTTCCCTTTCCAGAGGAGAACTACCATAAAAAATATTGGTAGAAAAATATCTGAGCCCTAGCTGGTTTAGCTCAGTGGATTGAGTGCTGGCCTGGGAACTGAAAGGTCTCTGGATCGATTCCCAGTCAGGGCACATGCCTGGGTTATGGGCCAGGTCCCCAGCTGGGGGCATGTGAGAGGCAACTGATAAATGTTTTTCTCACACATCAATGTTTCTCTCCCTCTCTTTCTCCCTCTCTAAAAAATAATTTTTTTTAATGTCTGAGATTTTAGTGCCTATATATATATTTTTTTTTCCCTAAGTGCCACCCAAGAGACACCCCCTGGCGGTGGTGGCCTGCAGGGATTAATGCTGGTGGTCCCACAGGACTGTAAGTATTTGCATACTTAAAAACCTGCTAAGAGCCTGGCTTCTGACCAGCCTGCACTCAGGTGCTGACTGAGATCCCCTTTGGGACACTGACTGTTCCCGGCACACCCTCAACTACTAGGAGCTATTGAGAAGATAACAAGCTGCTTGGATATCACAAAGGCTGAGAGACAACCAAGAGCTAGAGCTACAGCCTATATTTTCTTCTAGGAGTTTTATGGTTTCAAGACTAACATTTAAGATTGTAATCAACTTTTTAAAATTTATTGATTGAGGAGAGACAGACAGACAGACAGACAGACATCGATATGCTGTTCCATCCATTCATGCACTCATTAGTTGCTTCTTATATGTGCCCTGACTGGAGATCAAACCTTAAACCTTGGTGTGTTGGGACACACTCTAACCAATTTAGCTACCCAGCCAGGGCATGACTTTAACGCATTTCGAGTTTATTCTTGTGTGTGGTATAAATAGGTGGTCTAGTTTTACTTTTTTGCATGTATCTGTCCAATTTTCCCAACGCTGTTTATTGAATAGACTATCTTTACCCCATTGGATGATCCTGCCTTGTCAAATATTAATTGATGATAAAGGCATGGGTTTATTTCTGGGTTCTCTAGGCTCTCTATTCGGTCCCATTGATCTATATCTGTTTCATTATGCCATCAAAACTATGCTGTTTTGATTTCTATGGCCTTGTAGTATAGTTTGATATCAACTTCGTGCTTCTTTTAATTTTGTGCTTCTTTCTCAAGAGTGTCATTTAAGGCTGCTATTTCCTTGTTGCTTTTGTCTCAAAGATCTTCCCACTGATGTCAATGGGGTGTTAAAATCCCCTACTATATTACTGTCAATCTCTCCCTTACATCCATCAAGATTTGCTTTAAGTATGTAGGTATGCCTATGTTGAGTGTATAACTGTTTACAAGGGTTTTATCCTCTTGCTCATTCAATCCCTCTATCTTTATGTGGTGTCCTCTTTTATATTTTATTACAGTTTTTGTTTAAAAGTCTAATTTGTCTGATGTAAGTACTGCTCTCCTGGCTTTTGTGTGTGTGTGTTTGTTTCCATTTCCATGATGTCCTTTTCCACCCTTTTACTTCCAGTCTGTGTGTATCTTATATTGAGTGGGTCTCTCATAGACAGCTTATATGTGGGTCTTGTTTTCCACTCAGCTACCCCATGTCTTTTGATTGGAACATTTAAGCCACTTACATTTAAAGTTATTATTAAAAGGTACATAGTTATTGCCACTATATTCTTTTAATTATGTTGTCTTTTCTTCTTTTTCTTAAAGAAGACTCTTTAACATTTCTTGTAATACTGGGTTGGTAGTAAAGCACTTTTTTAGCTTTGTTTTTTGTCTGGGAATTTCTTTATTTCTCCTTCAGTGTTAAATGATAGCCTTGATGGATAAAGTGGTCTTGGTTATAGGTTCTAGTTTTTCATCACTTTAAATATTTCATGCCAATCCCTTCTGGCCTGCAATGTTTCTGTTGAGAAATCAGCTGACAATCATATGGGAGCTCCCTTGCAGGTAAATGTCTTTCTCTTACTGCTTTTAAGATTCTGTTTGTTGTTAACCTTTGCTGTTTTAATTATGATGTGTTACTGTGGGCCTCTTTGTTTTCATCTTGTTTGGGACTCTCTGTGCTTCCTAGGCTTGTGTGTCCTTTTCCTTTGTCAGGTTAGGAATATTTTCACCCATTATTTCTTCAAATAGGTTCTCAATCCCTTGCTCGCTCTATTCTCCTTCTGGTAGCCCTGAGATGCAGATGCTGTTACACTTTATGTTTTCCCAAAGGTGTCTTAAACTATTAGCATTTTTTAAAATTCTTTTTTTATTTTTACTCCTGTGTTTATGTGTTTTCTTCTACTTTGTCTTCCAAATCACTGATCTGATCCATGTCTTTATCCAACCTGTTTGTTCCTTCCAGTGTAATCTTCACTTCAGATACTGTATTCTTCATTTCTGACTGGTTCTTTTTTATGGTACTATATCCTTTTTCATGTTATTGCTCTTACTAGTTCCTTGAGCATCCTTACAACCATTTTTTTGAACTCAATATCTGATAAATTGTTTGCCTCCATTTCATTTAGCTCTTTTTCTGGAAATTTCTCCTGTCCTTTCATTTGGGGGACGTTTCTATCTCCTCATTTTTGGCTTCCTCTTATGTTTGTTTCTATGTATTAGGTAGATTTGTTGTGACTCCCAATCTTGGTTGGGTGGCCTTACATAGTAGGTGTCCTATAGGAAGCAGTGGCAGTCTCCTTGATCGCCTGAGCTAGGTGCTCCAGGATGTCTTTTGTGTGGGTTATATGGGCCCTCCTGTTGTAACTGAGTCTTGCTATCAGCCTATTCATGCATGGGGTTGACCCTCAGGCTGGCTGACGGTGAGTAGCAACCCTGACCACAGTGTATGATCTGCTGTGCCTCAACAGTCTCGTGTCTGCTGAGATCTTCCTTTGGACGTGCTGCTTGTGGAGCTAATTGCATCCTGCTCTGACGTTGTCTGAAGCTGGCCATTGGGTGTGCTTGTTCTGGGGCCTCTTTGGAGGGCCTCTGGTGCAGTGCAGTGTGAGATGCTCCCTGTGACTGGCCCTGGGAAATGTGTTTGGAGCTACAGAGGCATTCATATTTTATGGCTGCCTCTGCTGGGCCTGGGTATGTGCAGGAAGGATCAAGCTGCACACCAAGGCTGACTTTTACCAGCACCAGGCCCAGGGGAAGGACAGCAAAAGTCCTTAGGACCCCGAAGGTCTGCCTTCAACTGTCTCCACGTGCCAGCAACTTTTGCAATGGAGAAGATACGAGCTAGATGCTAACATCCTCAGTGAATATAGGTGTGACCAGATAGATGAACACATAAACTTTGTTGGGAGCTGTAATGTGTTTCCTATGTATCCTAAACCCTTCAGGCCTATCATAGTGTCCTTCACTTCTGTAATATGTCTGACTGACTCAATCTTAATCCCACCCCAGAGTGACGTTCCAGATCCTCTTCTGAACTTAAACCTCTTCTGAATCATTCTCTTGGTTAAAAAAAATCACCTGTTCTGAAACTGTATCAAGTTGCCTCAGTCAATGCAATACTGCGGGAGAGAAAAGAAGCTGCTGAGTTAACTCTATGTGGCCAGGTTAACTAGATCACTAAAAATAATGCATGTATGGGCATAGCGATAGCTTCATATGGAAAATTTAACAAAGATTATCTGTACTAGAATATATGAAAAAAGCGATCATTTTTATTGAAGATCATAGGTAGTTTGTGTATGTGTGTTGAATTTGTGTATGTGTGTTATCATCTAACACACTTAAGTCTTTTTTTATGATCAAGTCAACAGGGATGTCCACTGTCAATGTGGCAATGTGGCATTGCTAGTTATGTTGGCTATTCACGGCTAAATCATCGCACATCACACAAAACTATTCCCAGGAGCACCAGGCTAGTTGCCACCACCATGTCCCACTTTCCTTAAGAGTTGGCAGCTATGAACTACAAACTGACAGTAATCCTTCCCTGCTAACAATTCATGAGTCAGCACAAGTTCTAGGTCCTCTCATTCCTCCGCCTCTCACGCCCATGATTACTGTGATACAAGAAGGGGAGAAAGGTTTACCGTTTTGGAAAGGTTGTTAACACCTTGTTTAGGGGAGTAAATGAGGAATCTCTATTACTTAATAATTATAAACTGAAATAAGCCTAGTCCTTCTTTTCTCCTGTCGCCAATGCTAATCTCTCAATGTTATTCATTCTTGTTAGTATCTATGATTTCATTCCTACTTCTTTTTAAGAACTAGGAAATAGCTGGGTGTCACAGTCTTATTTCTTATTTTTCAATAGGCTATACGTTTTTAGTCTGTTGATTCTGTTAGGTTGTATAGTTATTTGTGCATAATAGGCTCTTCCACAGCAATATGCAGCAGAAAATTCTTTCTGACAAGCCATAGCAAGTTTAATTGAGTCACGACATCATACAGCTTCCAGGGAGGCAAACAGTCCTTTTCCTAAAGTAGCATACGCTTTGCAGTTTCAATGTGAATATACGGTCTCACATGACTGAGGAAATGATTTCCTTCATTTATGAAAAGTTACAGAAAGGTACAGAGCTAATATTTGATTCAGTTATTTAAATTTTAAAGAGGTATTTAAAGAGGTAAATTTTACCAGGCTTTCTTTCTCCCTAAATTTAGTCAAATCTATTTTTTAAAAACCTTACAGGTCAATTTAAATATTTCTTTACTCTATTGTTTAAGCATTTCCTAATGAAAACCCCAAATCAATTCTTTTCCATTTTATTTTAAATGTCACACAGTAAGTAAAATAACAGAAACTATTGTCAACATAGTATTTTTTTAATTAAATTTTGAGGTAACTGGCTAATAAATATAATTTCAGGTGTAAGAAATGTAAATTGGTGCAGCCACTATGGACAACAGTATCAAGTTTCTTTAAAAAATTAAAAATATAATTACTATGTAACCCAGCAATTCCTTTTCTGGGTATTTACTCCCAAAATATGAAAATTAATTAATTTGTAAAAATTGTATTTGATTCACTCCCAAAGACTTTGCAGCCAGAAGCCATTTCAAATTATGACATTCTTTTTAATGTTTTCAGGACAGATGCTGTTAGGGCTTTCAGAACAAGTAGTAGATTATCAGCAGATATTAGTTAGTATATGAACTTTCATCCGAATATCCTTCAGATACCCATGGGACCTGGAGGATATTACAGCTCCAATGTCCGCCTGAGAGTAACATCAGTAATGGGCACCATCCTTACTTCCCTCCACAATGCAGCAATAAGGCAAGGAAAGGGAGACTATAAACCACTGATCTGAACCATATAAATGGGTTGAAAATAAATTGTGCTGTTATATTTGTCCCCAAAGCCAAATTTACCTAGCATGTAATACAAGTAGCCTATTCATTACCTCAAAGGACTGCTGGTACCTAATAAAATAGTTGCTATTTGTTCCAATTTTCTCTTTGTATTCCAGATGAGTTGTACATTAGCCTATGCAGATTATCTGATGCTTATCTCCCAAGATAAAGCCTAGCTGGATAAGGGCTTATTAGATTTGTGATTATTTTATTTAGTCAGGTAGCAAAAGTTCTGGTCTCTATTATTTTGTGCCTACTCACACAGTATAAAAGGATATTTTTCACAATACTGCTAAGGGGTAACAGGCAATGTTGAGGATAAGGCTATGTGGATATATGTAACTGGATAAAGAACTGTAGACTGCCTTGATTCCAAACCACAGATAATATCTGATGCTTTAAAAATTCAATACAAACCATTTAAATGGATTACACTTATTCATAGTCTATTTCTGAAACTAGTGGCTGTTTAGTGTGCTGGTGGCAGAAAGAAGTTTGTGTGTTGGTAAAATGAAAAAACCTGAATTTTTATAAAGCTATTTTGAAAGTAACTCAATGCCATAGAAAGTAGTATCAATTACTCCTTGCTTTTCCATTGACACTGCAAGGCTACTCCAAATTTTTATTCTTCAGTTTAGCATCTGCAAAAAAGGAGGGCACAGAATACCTCACTGGGATATGACAATCACAAGAAATAGTTCTTTAGAACACACCCTGAAACATTTCAAGGGTTTTTTACCCTAAATATTGACTAACCCCGATGCCCCTGGAATAGGAAATTGCATTGGAAAACTGAGCAAGGGAGAATAAAGGTAAAGCCAGTTGATAATCTTGAGCTATAACCTATAACCTATAACCTATATCCTGTGAGACAGCACAGTGCAGGGAGAAGGGCCTGGCCTTTGAGGTTACTTTTTAATTTTTTTAAAGATTTTATTTATCTCTAGAGAGAGGGTAAAGGAGGGAGAAAGAGAGACACATTAATGTGTGAGAGATACATTGATTGGTTGCCTTTTGCACACCCCCACCTGGGGATCTGGCCAGCAACCCAGGCACGTGACTTGACTAGGAATCAAACCAGCAAGCTTTTGGTTCATGGGCTGGCACTCAATCCACTGACCACACAAACCAGGGCCTAAGCTAGTTCTTGGATCCACCCTTTATAACCTTGGCAAGCTACAAATACCACTAAGCTTGGGTTTTCTCATTCACAAAAGGTGATTACAATATTCACTCCTGAAGATGTTTAGAAGATCAAAAAAGATAACATATAAATAATGTAATCAAATATTTAGTGCTAAATAAATGTCAGTTGTTTCATTATAATTATTGTTAATAATATAAACAGATATACACACAAATATTCATATATATATAAGTATTCATATATACATATATATATAGTTGCACTTTTTCAGTAATCAAAGGAAGGTCTAATCCAATGACACACAGAGTACTCAGAATAGGTTTCATGGCAATAATATGTTGGGAAAATAATGACATTCAACATTCACTATAAAAATTTACTTTGTGATTAACCTACTCAGAATGAATGCACTTTTTAAACCTATAGTATCTAAAGCCAGGATTTCAAATTAAAAAAAATAAATACACACACACAAATATCTTTTCCATTATCATTAATCTTTTAATTAACATGGTATATCTGATTGAGTCTAAGAGATCCCACTTTTCTTTAAACATACTGATTAAATATAAAGAAAAAAATGGTTAATGGAATAGAAGTATAAAACTAACATTCTTTCTAGGACTTCCCAATTATAGGAACCCAGTTATATAGGCTTGCAAAACAAACAAAAAAGTTAATGAGCAAATAGTTCTAGTTTAAGTGTACAGAATATAATAAACAATTCAAAAGGATTCAACTTTAGCAGAATTTTATATAGTCAGAATTTATTTTTTTAAAAAGCTAATTTCCAAATAGATATAATCTTTTGAAGTATGCTACATACTTTTTCTTAATAGTTGGAAAACTATGTTTGGACTCTAAGTGAAGCAATTTCTAGAGAAAACACATGATCCAAACCCGAAACTAAAACCCCAAGTACATATACAGAACTATACGCAGTATTCCCAGGATACATGTAAACAGGGAGAGCCACTTAGTAAATGTATTGGGTTTTGGTAATAGTATAATCCACTCTCATTAGGCAGCTCCCTCTTGTACATTAATATGTGACATCACACGCTCAGATAACATTTCATAGCCGAGTGAAATAAAAAGCCCCTCCAGATTGCAACTGTAAGATAATCAGATTCTGTAATGCTCATTATAACTGCAATTATGTAACAAAACTCTCCAAATACAGTTCAGTTATTGCAGTTATTAATCATTCTGGTTTTGTTTCAAGTGCTTGCTTTATAGTCTGCTGGATAGACTCCATTATTTTACAAGCTGAATGTCGACAAACATGTGGATGTGAATTTGCTGTTCTAACGGCCTTTCAACATAATTTACCCCTTCAGTTTGTAGTTGTGAATGCAAAAAAGTACAGAAATAAAGCTGGTGTCATAAGAGTCACTGACCTTTGTAGTAAACAGAAGGTGGTCCTTAACAAAAAACAACTTAGCAAATAAGAAAATTTTTTGCTAGAACCAGAAATAGTACTGCTTAAGAAGTTAGTCTCAGAATACCAATCATTTCTTACAGAAAAAGGTGGAGGAAAACTCTTGAAGAATCTATATTTTTATAAGGAGAAAAATTATAAGAGGGCCAGTAAATGTGCATTTTTAAAGTTCAAAGTACCAACATCATGGATAGAATGTATTTCTAAACTTTCTGTGCATAAAAACAGGTAGACTAATTTAACTACAAAATGCCAAGTACAAGACAGCAGATTTATTATGCAGAACAAACACCATCTGTACCACCTTAAATCATGGTTATAAATATATTTCTAGAAAAATATACACCTGAAAAATTCTCAAGCCTAATCTCTGAGATACCAAAGAATTAAATAAATAGGATTCCAAAACAGACCCAGAGATAGTGACTCCATAATTATTTAAATGTTAACACGCAGAGAGACCAGAAAAATAAATATAATAATACACTGACATGGTTTACAAAATTCTCATCACTAATTTCATACAGTCCATGATTTCTTCAATTTGGCTACATACATCGGGCCCCAGGCTCTGCCCTTTTCTGGAATCACCAAGAGCCCACATTCCTGGCCAGTGGGAGCGAATGTGAAGTCTTGGGAGCAAGTCCTTCCCATTTCTTTAATGTCTACAGGCATGATGTTACTGTAGGAATTTAAAATTTCACTGATCACATCTTGATTTTCTGCCTTGGAAAGTGTGCAGGTAGAGTACACAAGTAACCCTCCAGGGCGCAACGCCTTAATCGCAGACCTGCAGGTAATCAGGGAAACGCGTTAGGTTGGTTAGGTACATTAAAAGCAAACTATGGGGTCTGAGGTCAAGGAAACTTACGCTGACTCAGACTATAACAACTCTGGATGTTTTCTAGCCTCACAACTATTTCTTTTTAATGTATCTGTGTATGGCTAATCAAATCAATGGTAGTCAAATCAATGAACATGGGAAAGACAGTGTATTTGACTGGTTTGCTGTTTTGTTCTTTTAAGGAGAGTAGGACTGGGGTATAATATGAAATAATAGGTTTGTCTCTGACTACATTGAGTGGTAAAAGCATGAATAGGTGAGTGGAGCAGATGAACTTCAGGAAAGGGGTTAGGGCACAGTCACAGTTGAAGTCATGTGAATAAGATAAGTAGGATTTCCCACTGATTCCTAAAAAAAAGTGGACTATAGACAGACACTCAGAGGATGCCTATGTTTAAAAGGAGGCAGAAATTAGAAAAGAAATTAAGACTTCACTGGATGAAAGTGTAGCGTACGGGAAGAAAGGGGTGTGTGTGTGTGTGTGTGTGTGTGTGTGTTTGAAGGGAAGACCCACACATATTTGCAAATGCAGATGCAGCAGAGGGGCAGTCTGAGGCTTCAGGGTGCAAATGGAGAAGTTAGTCTTTGAAAAGATGGGGTTCAGCTCTTCATCGGAAACAGGATTGGAGCATGAACATGGACCCAGGATGTTTTAAGGTAAATGAAGGTTCACGATAAACAGCCTTGATAAGAAGAGTAGAGTGGGAAGCAAGGTCATCCACTGAAACATAAAACTAGAAAAGTTTTAGTCCAGCTGCTGCAGTGAAACTTCAGAGCAATTACTAATCAATACCTTAAATACAAGAAAAAGGAAATCATGTTCCAGAACCTTTACTGGGTTTAAGAGTACAGTCAGCCCGTCTCCCGTTTATATTTAAACAACAAGAGCACATCCCAGTAACAGGAGGTCTATAATAAAGATCTACATAGCAAAAGGATATTTGCAGATGTGATTAAATTAAGGCTCTTGAGATGCAAAGATCATTCTGGATTATCTGAGTGGGCCTAATGTAACTACAAAGATCCTTACAAGTGGAAAAGGGAAGCAGGAGACTCAGAGAAAGACAGGTGATGACTGGTGCTCAGGCTGGAATGACAGGATTGCTGGCCAAAGGCCAAAGGCCAAGGGATGTGAGCTGTTTCTAGAAGGTGGAAAAGGTAAGGAAATGATTTCCGGCTGCTATAACAAACTTACCATAGACCAGGTGATTTAAACAATAAGCATGTATTTCTCACAGTTCTGGAGACTGGGAAGTCCAAGATCAAGGCACTGGCAGGTTTGGCATCTGGTAAAGACCTGCTTCCAGGTTCACAGATAGCCACTGTGCCCTCACATGGCAAAAGGGCGATGGAGCTCATTGTAGTCTCTTTCATAAGGGCACCAATCTCACTCATGAGGGCTCCGCCTGCATAACCTACACCCCTGAAATCTCCATTACCTAATACCATCACCTTTGGGATGAGGAGTTCCACATATAAATGCTGGGCCTGGGGTGGGGGTGGGGGCACAAGCACTCAGCCTACTGCACTCCCCTAGAGCTTCCAGAAGTAACTGTAGCTCTGCCAGCACCTTGATTTTGAATCTTATTCTAGAAGAATAAGATTATGGTAATTTGTTATAGCATCAATAAGAAACAAATGCACACTCAGTGATGGTATTTTCATTTTTTTAATAATGATATACTAAGGCATCTGTAGATTTTGCTAAAACTGTATGTTACAACTGTACTCATTTTGAATCATTTTCTACTGACTACAGTAATGGATAGAAGATTTTATTTTAAACAGTTAGATTATTGTGCAAGGAATATATGCAGATGATCTGTAAAGTTATAGCATTTGGTCCTAGTTCCACAATTAGCAAAGCCAATGCCTAGTCAAGTAAGTATAATTCTTTCTCATTACAGTTGTATAAAAGTACATAGAAACCTTATCATTTACAAACAATATGTTTCTGGCTTGATGCAAATTTGAATTAATTTCTATAATGTTGCCAATGTTGGCTGATTCTTCTGCTTTGTTTTCATTCCAACATTCACAAGTTATCTTTCTAAAATTAGGTTGGTATAACTTAACTGGTCTCATTAATTTTAAACAAGGAAATTTGTTTAGAAAGGCTTTGTTACAAATTGGATTAATCTCAACACCCTAGGGCAAAATGTTAGGGATCCCTGTCAAATGGTTTGTTGCTGTTTTGCTGCTGATGACTGTTCTTTTAAGCACCATTTCTATCCTTTGGCTTATAGTAGTGGGAGATTTTAAAACTACCATAATTTGTATTTAAAGATCAGGGAAAACAGGCAATGAGAGAAAGAAAAAAAAACAACTCACGCCTAGGGTTCACAAAGCCAAGACCTTTCTATGCTAAAGTTATTTTATGCCATAAAAGGCATTTTTTCTCATAAATTGAACAAGTTGAGAAATAAATTGAACATAAATTGAGGTTCACCACTGGTTTTGGATAAAGTATAAATCTATTTCTATATTAGCATTTACCAATGCACATAAGAGTTTCTTTGCTTTTGATACAAAAATGGCTCTAGGTGCTCAATTTTAATTAAGGCTAGAGTATTTAATAACTCTATAATCAAATTTGTTCAATGATTTAAAAACCAATACTTCTGGTACTGGTATTCCATTAAAAGTCAAAAGATAAACTTATTATGTGTTTTACAATATACTAAATGAAAATTAGCACATGCCTAAAAAACACAGACATAAATGTACAGTACTATGCCCACTACAGTAGAGCCCAGGATAAGTCATCTGCTTCTATAACAATTCACACATTTTAAAACAGTCCATCAGAATCTATTAACTATTATTATAGGTTTCATCCAAATCATAAAAGGACTATATAAGTATTTGTAACTCAGACAGTAAGGTGTAACAAAGGTTGTACTGCTTTAGGAGAAAAATGGTAAGAATGCAAGAAAGATACTGCTTAGTAGTTCTTAACAAGCCCAGTAAGAAATTTTAAATTCTGGAGGATGAAAAAAACATTTAGAAGTTAGAGAGACTTGAGTAGCACTAATACCCTGGAAAAACTGTGGTAATGACCATACAGAAGGGTAAGGCAGGATTAGAGAAGAAACACAAGACATGTTGGAGCAGGGTTCTAATAGAAGGCAAAAGGTTCTCTATGCTTATGAAAATTTCTGTGCCATGCAAAGTTATTCTTTTTTTTCTCACCTGCGGACATATTTATTGATTTTAGAGAAAGGATGGGAGAGAGAAAAAGAGATACTGATGCGAAAGAGAAACGTCAATTGGTTGCTTCCCATATGTGCTCTGAACTTTGGTGTACAGCACGACACTCCAACCACTGCGCCACCTGGACAGGGCAAAGTTATTCATTTATTTTTTTAAAGATAAGATGAAGGAAAACCACACAACTAAACAACATCCATTCTGGCACAATGATGTACTCTGCTAATCTCCAAATTAGCTGTGCCCTTTGACTTCTTTTATGGCTTAATGAGACCCTGAGCAATGGGTTATTGTTCACCTGTGCTACAGCACTGGCATGCATGAAATTACTCAAAAATCCAATTGTATTACGACTGGCATGCATTCTTTACCACTGAACTGTAACTGATGCTAAAAAGCAGGTTCACGGAGCTTTCTAACCGTATCAGTAGAAGGCAGAAAAAGATGTTCTGAGTAACTACAGCAGATGAAGCAAAAGTATTGTTTTCATCAGATTAGGTACAAGGCAAACCTAATACTTTAAACTGAAATGAGAACTAGTAGACATTATTTTGGGTTTTATATATTATTCAATACACAATGTCCAACTGTAATGTAGAGCTGGGGAAGTATTTCTAAAGGAAGCAGACTTGGCACATAATAAGATCCTTCTATCATTTTCCTGAAACATATATATTCCCCTCAGAAGCCTCCTACCTAAGTGCTGATTAGGCTTGGCTCTTCTTGAAGTAAGATTCTATCTTACAACACTGTTGTAGGAAATAAAGCTGACCTTGATTATAATATAGCATAAAATAGAATGGGAAATGCTTTTACCCAAAGTACTCCTAGCAGAAAAAGAATAATGGCTCTTTTTTTTTTTTTGCCACAGAATGTATGGCAGATACCCTGTTGCTTTATGGCAGAGGTTGGCTATACAAAATTCTCCAAATCTTTGTCTTTCAGTGTATTATGGAATAGGCTGAAATACATTCTGTGTTTGAACCACCTAGTTAATAAAGCAGCTAAAAACAGATCAAAACATATTCTAAAAAATAAAGCCATTAAATAGAATATAATGTTAAGTTAGAATTTCCCTATTTACAAACAGAAAACCTTATTGATTTTTAGCAGTTCAGAGTGTACCTGAATGGTACTTTAGGTCTACTATGTCTTACAAGACTATCGTGAAACCCAGAAAGCTCTGCAACTTACAATTTTTTCTTAAGTTCGTAGAAGACTCATTTGGCCTCAAAATCTGACCTAAATTGACATAAAGCTACTCATGGTCAATACTTAACCCCTGTGGTATAACTTATTCATATGTTTTGCTGAAAACAACATGTTGTTTGATTACAGGGTGCTACCCCAGACACTACTGGGTGAGGTGATTTACCAAGACTGTATCTTGCCTTTTAAAAAACATAGAAAGCCCTGGCCAGTGTGGATCAGCTGGTTGGAGCATTGCCCTATAAAACAAAAGGTCAAGGGCACATGCCTAGGTTGTGAGTTCAGTCTCCGGTTGGGGCACAAACGAGGCATCTGATGTTTCTCTCCCTCTCTCTCTCCCTTCCCCTTTCTAAAATCAGTAAGCATGTCTTAGGGTGAGGATAAAATAAATAAATAAATCCAAACACAAAGATGGAATTCTGAAACACATTGGGCCTCCAAGGTTTTGAATAATATTTTGTACTTGTATTTTAGATTCAAATGAGTTGTAAATATCTTCGGTACTATGTTGACATGAAAAATTAGCCCTACTGTTATCTGATGAAAGCTTAATTTAATTACTTTTTTAAAGTAAACCACTTAAATACTAACTTCAAAAGCATCAGATAGGCCAATCTGCAGTCTACATGAAGGAGTCCATCAGTGTTTCCTTATTCTAATACAAAGAAAGAAGGAAAACTGGATTGTTTTGTATACTCTCAACACACAGAGGGATTCCTTAGCACTACCCCCGGCGCCCTTGGCAAAAGGGTGTTTTAATTTGCATGTTTGTTATTTTTAAAAGAACACTCTGTACAATCAATAATAAAGTCACTTTCTCTGGAGTTCATTTTGTCATTTTGTTCAGTGCTTTTCACTGAATTTCTCCATCTTTGAAAGATCTGCTTCGAGAAAAATAGAGAACCAAGTCCCAAGAGTCATTTAAGATACTGGCTTAGAAACAAGATGAGAAAGTATTGCTTTCCCAGCATAAGAAGAGAGACCACGTTTATACCTCCAGACTAGTCCATGTAGCTTTCCAACTATCAGTTAGTAAAGTATGATGACTCAGGAAAATGAAAGAAAAATAATTACCCAATTTTAATATCTTAAAGAAAGCAATAGATCTTAATGAAAGAGTAAGTTCCATGACCTTGAAAAACTAAACAAACTAAAAACTAAAACATCTTGAAACCCCAACAGCTGTCAAATTCCCAAAGGGAGGAAAGTTCAAACTTAACGATAATTGAAAACATGATGCAGGAGGGTGTCCTGTTGTTCCTATGGCAAATCTCTGAATCTCAGGGAATGTTATTTTTGTAAATAGCTATTAAAACAACCTTACACATTTTTAAAATATAAATTCCACTTTTCTGGTCTATTTTTCAGGTCCTTCATTAGAAATCTGGCATTCAGTTGGAAGGGTCAGTGTTAATTACATCACTAAATTTAACTATTTTCTTTATTTAAAAAGACTGAGCCCAAATTGCAGAAGGAAACAATCAGCACAGCAATAGTGCCATCTTTTGTCCAAAGCAGAAAGTAATTTTCCCCCTTTTCATTATTCCTCATGATTCAACATCAGGAAATGTGTAACTTCTTTTTATGTCTTCCTTGCAACATGTTTCAAGTTACAATCACTGTCTCTCCTACAATTCGCCAGGCAGAAACAATCATAGATGTATATACTCTTGAATAGTTAAGATTACAGCTAAACATGAGCATGATTAATACATTTATTCTCCACCTTTCTTCCTGTCCCTTTCACTACTATTAAAGCATCAAGACAACAACTACCATTCTTTCAGGTGTAAATGTGAGTAAGCAATCAAGAGAAATAGATTTATAGATCTTGTATTGCCACAATATTAGAAGTCTTTCCCCCTCATTTTAGAAACTCCAGCATTAAACATTTTTTTTTAAACCAAGTAAAACAGGAACTACTATAAAGGACACATGGACAAAATCAAGGGGGAGGGTAGAGGTGGGGGAGGGAGGGGGATTCGGCTGGGGTGGGGTGGAGGGATGGGGAGAAAAGGCATACGACTGTAATTGAATAACAACAAAAATTTAAAAAGTTTAAAAAAATAAAAAAATTTAACAAGTAAAATTGTAGTAGTTTAAAAAATTTAAAATTACAGGACCAACAATTCTGCAATTGGTTCCTTGTACCTATTTAATATTCAATTAATATTGCAGAGATTCCATATAAGATTACTTTATAGGGTCACTTGCAACTTACATAGAAAACAGTTCTATAATTAATAGTGTGAAAAAAATGTATGAAAGCTACAGACAGTCTTTGTATCTTACTGCCCAAATGACAATTTTAACTAAATCCAAAACTGAAAAGGCAGTATGCTTCTAAAGGACACTACACACACAGTACTTATTCTTCCATGAGGGAATTCTTTTTTTTTTTTATAGAATAGAATATTATATTTCTGAATCAATGGGAATGTGGATTTGGTCCAGGAATCAAATGAGATGCCGGTCCTATGTTAACGAGTGAAGGACAAGTGATCAGCCTAATTAATCATATTACCTTATGTTTATTTGATGCTTAATTTAAAGAGAACTTCACTCATGGAGCATTAATAAAACTTTATGGGGTGTACAGGGTAAATAGTCTGACCAACTTATCAAAAGGAGAGTCACAAAGACCTGGTGACTTGCCTGAAGTTACACAGCCAATTAATGCAGCACAAAGACTGCCGCCCTAATCAGAAGCTTCTCAGGCACTGCTGGCTTCACCAGCGCTACATGCCCTGAAGCAAATACTACCACTGCTAAAGTAAGTATGCAACCTGGGGCAGCAAAACAGAGAACGCCACACGCATACATCTTATCATCCCGGAAGTCCCAAATACTCACCGAAGGTAACGAATAACTACTTTTACACACATTTAACACAAAAAAAACTAAGGTTTAGTACGTCTGAAAATATGTCCTGAGAGTTTTGGCTACCTGCTTCTTTTACAGAGCATACAACCTTCACCTATTAAAGTGCTATTGCACAGAATTTATGATAAAATAAATGAAAGCAAATACCTCACACTGAGACATAATTTGAAACTCTTCATCACAGACTGACACCTAAATCAGTTTTAAAAATTTGGGGGGAGAACCAAGATGGAGGCGTAGGTAGACACACTGCGCCTCCTTGCACAACCAGAACTGACAGAAAATTGAACGGCAAGGAAGTCCGACACCGAGGAAATAAAAAATAAACATTCATCCAGACTGGTAGGAGGGGCGGAGACGGGCACTGGGGTGGAGAGGACTCGCGTTGCCATGGTGGGACCGAGACTGGCGGAGTGTGGGACAAACGGGGCAGGCAGTCTGACCACTAGCAGACCCTGCGGCCCCACATTCGCGCAGATAAACTGAGAGGGCCGGACTCAGAGTGGCGGAGAATTGGGCAGGCAGAATGTGGGTAGCACCCCGTGGCCCCACATTTGCACACAGATAAACCAGACAACCGGTGGGGAGCAAAGCAGACCACGCAACCCAGGGCTCCAGTGCGGGGGGGAAATAAAGCCTCAAACCTCTGATTGAAAACGCCCGTGGGGGTTGGGGCGGCAGCAGGAGAGACTCCCAGCCTCACAGGAGAGGACGTTGGAGAGACCCACATGGGCCTAGAGTGTGCACAAGCCCACCCACTCGGGAATCAGCACCAGAGGGGCCCAGTTTGATTGTGGGTAGCGGAGGCAGTGACTGAAATCCAGTGGAGAGTGGAGCCGGCGCCATTGCTCCCTCTCCGCCCCTCCCCCAAGTACAGCAGTCACGGAGCAGCGACCAGCATTACCCCGCCCTGGGAACACCTAAGGCTCCGCCCCTTTAAGTAACAGACACGCCAAGACAAAAAAAAAAATGGCCCAAATGACAGAACACTTCAAAGCTCCAGAAAAAATACAACTAAGCGAGGAAGAGATAGCCAACCTATCGGATGCACAGTTCAAAACACTGGTTATCAAGACGCTCACAGAATTGGTTGAATTTGTTTGAAAACTAGATGAAAAAATGAAGCCTATGCTAAGAGAAACAAAGGAAAATGTACAGGGAACCAATAGTGATGCGAAGGAAACTGGGACTCAAATCAACGGTGTGGACCAGAAGGAAGAAAGAAACATCCAACCAGAAAAGAATGAAGAAACAAGAATTCGGAAAAATGCGGAGAGGCTTAGGAACCTCCAGGACATCTTTAAATGTTCCAACATCCGAATTATAGGGGTGCCAGAAGGAGAAGATGAAGAACAAAAAATTGAAAACTTATTTGAACAAATAATGAAGGAGAACTTCCCTAATCTGGCAAAGGAAATAGACTTCCAGGAAGTCCAGGAAGCTAAGAGAGTCCCAAAGAAGCTGGACCCAAGGAGGAACACAACAAGGCACATCATAATTACATTACCTAAGATTAAACAGAAGGAGAGAATCTTAGAAGCAGCAAGAGAAAAGGAGACAGTTATCTACAAAGGACTTCCCATAAGACTGTCAGCTGATTTCTCCAAAGAGACCTTACAGGCAAGAAGGGGCTGGAAAGAAGTATTCCAAGTCATGAAAGGCAAGGACCTACATCCAAGATTACTGTATCCAGCAAAGCTATCATTTAGAATGGAAGGGAAGATAAAGTGCTTCTCAGATAAGGTCAAGTTAAAGAAGTTCATCATCACCAAGCCCTTATTCTATGAAATGTTAAAGGGAGTTACCTAAGAAAAAGAAGATAAAAAATAGGAACAGTAAAAATGACAGCAAACTCACAGTTATTAACGACCACACCTAAAACAAAAACAAGAGCAAACTAGACAAACAACTAGAACAGGAACAGAACCATAGAGATGGAGATCACATGGAGGGTTGTCAATAGGGGATTGGGAGGGGGAGAGAGGGGGGAAAGGTACAGAGAATAAATAGCATAAATGATAGGTGGAAAATAGACAGGGGGAGGGTAAGAATAGTGTAGGAAATGTAGAAGCCAAAGAACTTATAAGTATGACCCATGGACATGAACTATAGGGGGGGAATGTGGGAGGGAGGGGGTGGGCAGGATGGAGTGGAGTGAGGGAGGGGGGAATGGGACAACTGTGATAGCATAATCAATAAATATATTAAAAAAAAATTAACAAATTACTCAACTGAAATTCAAAGGTACTTATTTCATTAAAATTCCAAATAATTTGGAGTAATTTGGTAATCATTCCAAATAACCTGGTGATTCATTTACCCAAATTTTGTTTCCGCAACTCTAAAAGGTAGATTAAAACACCTTTTCCTCAGAAGCTTGTTGATAAAATGAGTGCATAACCAGTCTAAATTGAAAGGCTTATTTTGCAGCCCTCACCTTACTCTACTGGTAGATTCTGTCATTCACTCTCAATTTCAAAATACTTTGTATCACTTTGGCTTCCTGGATGTGACTCTTCTGTGTTCCTGTTCCACTTCACTGAAGTTCTGTTCTGGCGTCCTTCTGTACCTTTTCAGTTATTCCTATCCCTTAAATATCAGTCTTCCCTAGAACTTTATCCTTGCTTTCTCTTTTGCTAATGTTAGATGTTTCACATGTTACTTCATTCAATCCTTCCATTCAGTTTTGAGACATGAATTATCATTTTCACTTTGCAGATAAGAAAGCCAAGGTAAGAGAGTTAAACAACCTGTACAAGTCCACTCCACTAGTAAATGTAGTAAAAGTCCAAAACAAGATCCAAATCCTGACACTAGAGCTGCAAGTTGTGTGCTCTTAACCAGTTATCCTCGACACATTCTTTTCCTTCCCACTCTAGAGCCGATCGATCACCAAGTTATACGAACCCTCCATTGAAAATACCCTGCAGATCTGACCATGTCTCTATTCCCTTCCCATCCCTTAGTGGAGGCTTTTGTCATCTACTTCTTGACCCCTATAAATCTTTCAAATTGGTTTTCTCGCTAAAGGATTTTCTTGTTAATTTTTTCTGCATCCCACAGTGTTCTCCGATCAGGGGATTTCCAACTTGTGACAAATACTGGGTTGACAAATTCATTTGGTTTTTTTCCATAAGATGACTCTAGTAGTGCTTAGTTGTCTTTAACTTCATTCAAAACAATTGTTAGATTGTATTGTGACACTGTCATATCAGCGTGCTTTTTTTTAAAAAACATCAAAACTGGTGTATTTTTGTGTAGCCATTTTAATATTGAAGATGAAAGAAAATGCTCAACATTTTCAGCATATTATTTCAAGAAAGGTAAAAAAACAACTGACCTACAAAAAAGATACGTGCAATGTATGGAGAAGATGTTGTGACTGACTGAACGGGTTGAAAGCGGTTTGCGAAGTCTCGTGGTGGTGCTTGCTCACTGGACGATGCTCCACAGTCGGGCAGTTGATAGCAAGCAAATCGAGACATTAATTGAGAACAATCAACATTATACCACATGGGAGATAGCCGATATACTCAAAATATCCAAACCAATAAATTTGTTGGTGAAGATGAAAAATGTGTTATCTTAAGGAAAAAACCATATGGACTTTTTGGCCGACCCAATACTTCTAATTGTTCCTCAGTATCTGTCCTCATTTTCTTCCGCAGTAATGGGATTTTTAATTGGGCACGGATAAGGCTAATTTCCTAAACTGCCTTTCACTAAAGGCAGCAATATGACTAAGTCAGATTCATGACATGTGAGGGAAAGTAACGTGAGTTATGATTTTTTGTTCCGTCCTACAAATTGAAATGCAGATTAAATAGCAAGAGCTGGCATAGCCACCCTGGACCATGAGGTGGAAGATAGATGGGGCCTCAATCCCTGATGGTTGTGGAGTCTGGCAATCAACGGATTGCCAGAAGAACCTTGGAAAGCCTACTCAGACTTTTACTTAACAAATACTACAGGCTAGAAAGCCTGTGATTACTAATTTTATGTGTCAACCTGGCTGGGCCACTGTGCCTAGATACTTGATTAAACATTATTCTGGACGTTTCTGTGAGCGTATTTTCAGCTATAATTGACATTTAAATTGGTGGACTTTGAGGAAAGCAGATTGCCCTCCATAATGTGAGTAGGCCTGATCCAGTCGGCTGAAGGCCTGAAAAGAACAAAACACTGACCTCCTTTGAACAGGAAGGAATTTGGCCAGCAGACAGCTTTCGGACTTGACCCACAACATCCGGTCTTTTCTGGATCTCCAGGCTATTGGCCCATCCTGCAGATTTTGAACTTGTCACCCTCCATAGCCATGTGAATCAATTCCTTTTAAAAAATCCCTTTACACACACATACGACTTGTCTTTTGGATTCTGTTTCTCTGGAGATCCCTAATACAGCCAGTAACCCTTATTACACCATTGAAAACACTTAATAAAATTACTGTTTATAATCTTGAAAGACAGTTCACATGCTAAATAAAACTTATATAACTCTAGGACTAGAAGAAAATCTCAAAATATTAGTATGTGTTAAGGAGAGAAGGCTCACTAAAGATCTTGAGAATTTGGAAGCAGAGATGGAAGGAATACAGCTCTGCTAAGGAAGGCTCTCTGCCTAGGAATTATAATCTAAATGGATTAAAAACTTCGTAATTTGGGCCTTGCAGGGTTGGAAAAGTCAACAGATTCTGTGTCCCAAAGTGAAGTAGTGATTAAAAGGTATCCCTGAAAAGCCAGCTCTTACAGAGATAAGGCAGCAGCCTCAAGCCTCGCTCAAGCACTTCTGAATAAATGTGTGGGCAACAAGATTCAGTCCGAAGCAAAGATGTTGCTTTCATACCTCACCTGATAAAATGAAACAAACTTCTGATACACACAATAGGAATAAACTTAAAACACATTATGCTGAGGGAAAAGTCCCAGATTAAAAAAAAAAAAGTACATGTCTGATTACATTTTATGTAGTTAGAGAATGGACAAAGTTAACCTATAGTGAAAGAAATCGGAACAGCGGCTGCCTCTGGTGAGTGGTGTGAGTGGTTTCTAAAGGAGCCCTAGGAATCTTTCTGGAGTGACGACAATGTTCTGCACTGGATAGGGTTGTGGGTTACACATTCCTGTATATCAAAATTCCTTGAAACGAACATGTAGCATGGTGTACCCACATTGTTACAGACCCACCGGCTCAACTTGTGGGTAGGGTGGGGGCAGCTCCTCCAGCAATCACAGAATCTTCCCTTGACTTCTCTGAATCCTAGACCAGGGCCCTATGTAGATCCATGATAAAATGCCCTAGGCTTCTGCAGATCACTCAGGTCATTCAAGTCTTAGCGATGGTAAAGAGACTAACCTATGCAGGTTCTGGTGACAGTGCGGGGACCAAAGTTTTGCCACCTTAAAGCTGCCTTTTCTGGATATTGATTTTTAAGCTGTTTATTAAGAAACAGCTTAAAATCATAAAGGTCTCATAAAGAACCTTTGACCCTCCCCCCTTCCCTGCCTCAGAGATTCAGACAGAGAAACCTGCTTTGGGAAGGGAGACTTGGCATAATAAGTTAAAGAAACTTCACAGGAAGACTCCAAGCCTGCTAGCTAGACACCCCGTGTCCCATTGTTTCTGAGTTGCCTAGCAAGAATTTTCTTGCCATGAATTGTTCCACTCTTCCTCAGCTTCCTATAAATCATCCATTATCACTTATATCTCATACCCGGCTCCCGCCGTTTGTCCTTTGTCCAAAAATGTCTTATACACCCAATGTCGCTTGTCTTGAATCATCATACTCGTGTGAATTCCTCATGCACATGTAGGTAAGTTTCATTTTCTTCTGTTAACCTCTCTCCTAAATTTGATAATTAGCCCAGTCAGAAGAACTTAGAAGGTAGGAGAAAAAGTATTAACATATAGGAGGTCTGTCCAGAAAAAGTCCAGCCACTGTTAATATAATAAGACTGGTTTGCATGACATCGATGTGACCTGGCAGCCACGGAGAGTGGACTGTAATCCACATGTGTGAACAATGACGACTTCACTGTACTAGTCAGTGGGGGTGGTAGATGCTGTTGAGTGAGCATGTGTACTGTGTGGCCACCTCATTCAAAATGACTGAGTGAGTAGAGCACTGAATCTGCACCAAATTTTATGTTAAGCTTTAACATTCCTCCACAGAAACTATTCAGATGAAAGCCTTTCACCTATTGGCTTTCAGGGACAATGCAATGAGTTCAGCACAAATAAAAATGTGGCACAAATACTTCAAAGATGGTTGAGAATCTGTTGAAAGTGATACACGTTCTGGAAGGCCTGCAACAAGAACACCTGAGAATGTTGAATGTGTACAAGTGGCAATGAACAAAAATCAGAGACTGACAGGGCAAAAACTAGAAGCTGATCTGGGGATTCCAAAAACTGCTGTCCGAGATTTTGACACAGGACCTTGGCATAAAACATGTTGTGCTAACGTTCATTCCATAGCTTCTGCTACCAGAGCAGAAGGAACATCATGCTGCAGTTGCTGATGATTTGATTCAAACCACTATCAAGGAACCAGATTTCCTCAAGGTCATAACCAGAGATGATTGGTGGGTCTACGGCTATGATGTGGAAATGAAGGCCCAGTCGTCCAATGGAAGTTGCCTGGTTTCCCCCCAAGAAGGTAGGGCAAAGTTACTGCAAAACCATGTTACTGTGTTTTTTGATTGGGAAGGTGCTGTCCATCATAAGTACATCCCTCCAGGCCAAACCATTAAAAAGGAGTACTACCTCAATGTTCTTCGTTGGTTGAGAGATGCAGTATAACGAAAACATCCACAACTATGGGCAACTGGTGACTGGCAGCTTCATCACAACACACCTGCTCATGCATCATGTCTTGTGCAGTTTTTGGTGAAACATCAAATCACCCAGGTGACTCAGCCCCACTAAAGCCCAGATTTGGGACTCTGTAGCTTCTGGCTTTTCCAAAACTAAAATCACCTTTGAGAGGGGCAGAAATTTAAGACTGTTGATGAGATTCAGGAAAATATGACATGGCAGCTGAAGGCAATTCCAACAAAGGATTCTGGAAGAGATGTTGGGAGAACTTTGTGAAGTACCAAGGTGCCTACTTTGAAGGGGGCCGAGGAGTCACTGTCCTTTGTTTCTTGTGTCCTCTATCTTCTTCAATAAATGTCTTTATTTTTCATAGTACATGGCTGGATACTTTCTGGACAGACCTCGTATTTTTTAGTCCCCGCAATAGAGAGACATGGTTCCCCCTTCTACTTTTTGGTTCTAGTGTTCCTTTGTTCCCTCCCACCTCTTGTGCTGGCCACTGGCCCTGCTAACTTCAAGCTCCACCCAAGAAGTAGGGACACAATTATAAACAATCCTAATAGACTGCTTAACCAGCTCCCACGTTTAAGCTCTAACTCCTATAAGAAACTGCTTACATCATTTGCAGGGATTTCTGGCTGACCAAACCCTGACAGTCAGCAATACTTCTGCCCTTTGTAGAGTAAAACAGACACTGTTGTATAATTAACTATCAAGTCAAGGAGTTAAAATTCATTTTTTGCTTCATCTTTCTTGATGATTAGCAAGCTGTAATGCTTACACAATTATTTTGTTTCCTTTTGACCAGGCAAACTTTTCTTCTTCGTCATTCTAGATCCACTTCAAAGCTCACACAGTCTCTGAAACCTTCACTGATTCCCATAGAACTCTTCCCTTTCTGTTTTTCTAAAGCAATTAATTTTTAGCTCCTTGAAAACAGGGCTTATATTATACTCATTTTGTATTTTTTATATATAACACAACTGGAAAGAATGTCCTCAAAATGCATTTATTAAACTATATGAATGAGTACTACCTTAATTAAGAGGCAGGTCAGGTAGAGAAATTTGCAGTGTAAAACAAAGGAATATACCTAGAAATTAACACTCAAAAGTCTTGAATAGGGAACTCACACAACTTACAACTCTTAATTATAGAATAAAAATGATAAAAACCAGAGACTTTATTTGGAAAAAAGAAAAGAAAGCTTTCATCAACAATTTATAAAAATGAGAAAGAAGATTTTTTTTCTCTTGATAGCAGCAGTTGTAGATTCCTACAGCAAATAAAATAATCTGGTGATGAAGTTTATTTCCTAGCCACTATGGTCTCATTTCTGATTGAATTGAAAAATTTGGTAACTTTAGAAAATGAACTTGACTCTATGGAACACCATGACCACCACTTTTTTTTTTTAAAGATTTTATTTACTTACTTCTAGAGAGAGGGGAAGGGCGGGAGAAAGAGAGGGAGAGAAACATCAATGTGTGGTTGCCTTTTGCATGCCCCAACTGGGGACCTGGCCTACAACCCAGGCATGTGCCCTGACTGGGAATCGAACCGGTGACCCTTTGGTTCGCAGGCTGGCACAATCCACTGAGCCACATCAGCAAGGGCTGGCCACCACTTTTAAACTGAGATATGTTGGTACTCTGATATTGTAGTTTATAATAAGAAATATATATTTGGTCTTCATCCCCTTTTTAGCACAGAGCTCCTAAAATCTTGGGATTTCTTAAGTGATGATAGCAACAAAAGTTGTCTTTAGTTATGCTAACAAGGTGACTCTGGGACTGCACCTAAGGTTGGGGGCTGGCTGCCAGGGGAACCAACCACAGGACTAGAGGACTTTCAGATCAATCCCTTGACCTCTGGGGAAGGGAGAGGGCCTGGAGGTCTAATCAAATGCTAACTGCCAATGATTTAATCAATCATGCCTGTGTAATGAAACCTTCATAAAAATGTGAATGGCCAATGATTTAATCAATCATCTAGGGGTTGGTGGAACATGTACATGGTACTGGGAGAGCAACATGCCCAGAGAGGGCATAGAAGCTCTGTGCCCCTTCTCATATACCTTGCCCTATGTATCTCTTCCACTGGATGTTATCTGTATCCTTTATAATACCCTTTATTAGGCTGATACATGTAGGTAAACTGTTTTCCTGAGCTCTGTGAGCTGGTGTAGCAAATTAACCAAACCCAAGGAGGGGTGCTGGGAACTTCTGATTGACAGCTGACAGGTCAGAAACACAGGTGACACCCTGAATTTGCAATTGGATCTGAAGTGGGGTGGTGGGGTGGACTGATGCCTTAACCTGTGGGATCAGACACTATCACTAGGTAGATATAGTTAAACTGTAAGACGCCCAGCTGGTGTTGCAGGAAATTGCTTGGTGGTGTAGGGGGAACTCCCCACCACCACTGGAACTGGTACCACAACCCTTTTTAGGTAACAAAAATTCTATCAAACATTTAAAAACAAAAGTTATCCCTGCAATACTACTTTTCTGGAGACATAAGGGAAACCTAACGAAGGAGGTTAGTGCGGGGGCAGTCTGATTTAAAAGGAAAAAAAAAAAATCTAGTCTTTTAAAAAATTATTAGCCTAATTTGATGTACTGACGGATATATTTTAATTACTACAAGATAATTTAACAAACGAGAAAACCACATCTTTAACCAACTGTTATGAGCTCTACAAAACTTTTATCTCTATGGGTTTTTTTTTTGTCTGAGCCCACTCAAAATGTTTATTCCTCTCCATTTCATATCTTTTTTCCTCTCAGCATTTCAGGGATTTTTGTTTCATTTACTTTTCCTTACCAATCCATATTTTTTTTCTATGTTACATTGTTGGTTTCTATACTCATTTGCAATTTTTCTATTTTTGTTCCTTTTCAGCAGTTCCCATTTCTTTCATTTTTCCCCTGCCTATTTCTCATTATTTCACTCACTTGATACATTTGTATCAGTTACTGTTTCTGCTGGTAAACAGCAGTCTGGGCAAGAAAGCAAATAAATTGCTACCACTATTATGTCCCAAAACCAAAGAAAACATTGGGGTGAAAAATAGAAGCTCATGTATAATCTATCAAATAAATGCAGATTTAAAGCTAAGTTTCAGGTACTGTAAGCATCAAAAACACAGAGATTTCTGGGTTGATATTAATAGCTACCCAGTGCTATCCCAGTACGCTTTAGTGTGCTCACAGGAAGCAATCAAATTTCTAGGTATCAAACTCTTTATTATCAAAGAAGTTCTGTAAATTTAAGATAAGGAAACATGAGCCAGTTTGCAATTTTCAGAGATACCATACCCAGAAGCTATTCCTTTGTTGACCTAAGAAACAAACACAATGCTGATAATTATCTTCTTTCCATTAGTAGTAAGTTTTTACCTTGAGAAGGGATATTTTTATATAGTACTGGTAGAGCAGAGTAATGCCTCTTAGATACTCCTGAAATAGATTATAAGTGACAAGTCTTAAGGTATTTATTATCAGTTTCTACTTGGAGATATCTAATTCAAAACATCTCAACAATTAATTACCTCATTAAGATGGGTATAGGAGGGTGCTTTAGGGACTAAAAACTCTGCTGAGATTAAACCCTAGGAATCTAGTTTTGTGTTGCTTAAATTAAAAGCGTAACAATAAACACACTAGACCTAAACTTAAAATAGGATCTCTGTCCTACTATCAAATATATCCTCTTCAGTCATACAAAGAACTAAAAATCTTTCAAGAAAACCACAAGAATTGACTTGATTTTGGCCCATAGGAAATGTGCTTATAAATGAAGAGCTAACTTATCACTGCTTTAAATGATTTTTAAAAGTTTTTTCCAACTTTTTTTAGTAAGAAGAAAAAACTTTCCCCAAGTGAACTCCTACAAGTTTAATCACATGCAGTTAAAAAACCTCCAGTTGGACTTGGTGTGGTGAACTCAGAGGCTTTCCTGGTCATCCTTTCTTCCCTCAAAATGGCTCCTGACACAATGCTACAGAATCCTATGTCCTCACAGAGCAAAGTTTAAATACCATTGTCTTAAATAATTCTTTGGAGGAAAACAACAGCTGTTTCCTATAACAAAACAAAGTAATTTGACTCCTGCAGTACCAGGTTATAAAAGAATGAAAAGAGCATAAGGCCAAGTCCCAAGAAAACCTTTCTGATGGAAGAAGCAAGGTTTTCATTTTGTTAAAAATCATTAGAGGCTGTTATCCATCATTAGAGGCAAATCAAAATAAATGTCAGATGGCTGACATAATACAGTACCTGTTCTGTGATCACAAAAATAAAAAGAAAATGATAAGAAAACCAGAAAATTCCTATATGTTTGGATGTAGAAAACAAACTTACAATTAAAAGGATGAATAAAGATAAATGTTGGATTTGGAAAAAATCCTCAGGCAAGACTGATGAACAAAAAATAACAAAAGAGGACATCATTTTAAATCCTGCAGACATTAAAAAGATAACAAGGAGATACTGTACACAACTTTATGTCAATACATGTTGTAGCCATGCAAACTGGGATTCAGCCGTCTGGCACCTTGAATTCACATGACCCAATGATTTGTGTTGAAGAAAACAGGTTTTTATTAACAGGGTTCCAACACTGGGAGGGGGGTTGCTGAGAGCACCCCTGCTCTGAGCCTTTCTCTCCCCCAAGATCCAGAACTTCCCTTGCTCCCCAAAAGGCTATAAGCCAAAACCATGCCTAGAAGTTCCCTGTTTTCTTATCTGTCCTTAAGCCAGTCATGCGAATAGATCTCCATGCTCTCCAGCATGTACACTTCGGGGTTTCAGGGTTGCCATCTTCTCGTAGCAGCTCCTTCTTTCAGGATCTGAGATGCGCAGTTCTCAGCCTCCATGTAGCTGTCCCAGCATCGTGTGCCATGCTGCACTGGATCACGGTGTCCCAGATGCTGGGGCCCAGGGAAGCGCATGTCCCAGCATGGGACTCTGCCTCCTGGAGTGGGCTTATATCCATGTGGGGTCTAAGCTACTGGTGTGCCTGGCATCTCCTGGGCTCACGAGCCAGAGAGTGAGTGAAGCTCTCTGCCATTAAGTCTCGCTCCCCTTAAAATGAATACAAAATGAATAAAAAACATTCAAAATAAGTAACCTTGCCTCCATCTACCAAGCCAGACCAGTTTCAGAATATACCACTCAAAGGTACTGTTCTTCAGAAATGCACAGGTCCCAGTTCAGCTCAGCATTCCCAGTCCTAGTTCGGTTCCAAGCATCACTCCCGAGTCAGGGTGCACCATCCTGAGTCCTTCTCACAGCATCTGTTTCTTTCCTCTGGAACCACATTTACTTCATCCATCAGCTCACCAAAGTGTCTGTGTGCTGGCCCAGGCAGGTCCCCTGCAGCTCTGCCAGCTCTGCCAGCATCTTTTACAGACAGTCCTCCAGGTAGAACTCACAATCTGGTGGCAGACTTCTGTGCAGACCTCTCAACCTCATGGCAGACCCCCCACTCAAATTTTAAATGCTCAGCTCAGAACTTCCTGTGTGGCTGAACATCTGGCTCTTTCTATGGTGTGTTATAGTCTGCCATTTTTGTCAGCTCCTCAGTGTCTTTGACCTTCTTCCTGCTGACATCTTTAGTCATGGCAAGAATTCCAAGCCACATACAGGCATCAGGGTGGGCATCCACCCCCACAGCTCATACAGCAAATCTATGAGCTATGTCTTGAGTCACTTTGCTGGCACGCGTTCTCACAGTCATGTTCACAATTCACCCAGGCAGCAGCTTCTTCCTTCAGCAAGACACAGGCTGTTAATCTGCCTTTGTTATGCAATGTGCCTTAAATGCTGTGCCTTCTGCTTTCTGGATATTCCTTCATGCCCCTGCCCCCTGATTTTGCAGGATTTGGGGAGATTCCGCTATTTTCAGAGGACCCATGCTCTCTACTGTTACAATTTGGAGACTTGGATAAAATGTGAAAAAAACTAAAAAAGACAAAAACAAAGACATAAACTGATTCAAGAAGAGAGAACATTTAAAGTCCTACAAACAAACAGAAATGAATTCAATGGTCAAAATTTTCTCATACAGAAAACCATAGGCCCACTTGGCTATAACTGCAGGTCCTGTCAAATAATCAAAAAAAATTAATTATGGTAATGTTACATAAACTGCTCCAGAGACTATAATGAAAGCCCACTCCTGGATATTTTTACATTTTTAAGGCATTTTTTAAATTCTTGTTTATTTTATTACAGTTGTCAAAAAAACTTCTCCCCTTGGTCTCCTCCACTCAGCCCACTCCCAGCACTCACAGTCAATCCTCACACCTTTGTCCAGGTCCATGGGTCATTTATACATGTTTTTTGACTAATCCCTTTCCCTTCTTTCCACCATTACCCCTCTCCCCCACTTCCTCTGGCAACTGTCACTCTGTACCCACTTCCATTTCTCTAGTCCTGTTTTGCTCATTAGTTTATTTTCTTAATTAGATTCCTCTTATAACAGAGATCATATGATATTTGTCTTTCACCGACTGGCTTATTTCACTTAGCATAAGAGGCTCCTGTTCCATTAATGCTGTCACAAAGGGTAGGAATTCCTTCTTTCTTTATGCTCCATAGTTTTCCATTGTATAGATATAACAGCTTTTGGATCTGCTCATCTAGATGGGCACTTAGGCTATTTCCAGCACTTGGCTATTGTACATAGCACTGCTATGAACATAGGGGTAAATAAATCCTTTTGAATTGGTGTTTCAGGATTTTGTGGGTATATTCCAAGGAGTGGAGTTGCTGAATAAAAACATACTAGAAAATGTCAAAATTGTTCAAGTTGATAAATTTAATGTAATTCCAATCAAAATCCCCCAATTTTTTTCAGGAATCTTGATAAGCTGATTCTAAAATATGTACAGAAATACAAAATAGTCAAAAATAACTAAGATACTCTTAACAAAAGAAACAATGTGAAACAAAAAAACAAGGGAAGATTTACACCTATATATTGATATTAATGTCATAGTAATTAACTTAGTATAGAACTAGCTTGAAGATCAATAAACAAAGCAGTTAGGAGATTTTTGGAAGATGATGGCGAGATAGGTGGGAGCAGAGTCCACTTCCCCCTGCAAACGGGTGAAAAACTAGCCAATATTCTGAGGAAGAGAGTGAACAGCCAAGGGTATCCCAGCATATATTAAGATTGGAGACCAAAAATTGTAGAGGACATCAAAAAATCAGATGAGTAGGTGGGAGCTGTGAACACCAGGATACCTGCTGGAAGAGGAAACCCACCAACAAAGGAACCACAAACAGATAACAATGGAAGAAGGTGAAGGAGGGAGTGGAAGCCACACTAACCTCAACCCAGGACCAATCTGGAAATACAACTAAATGGTGGAGAAATTACCCTCAACAAACAACTGAACAAGAGCGAGAAAGAAGCCTCAAAACCTTGTACACACAGAAGAATCAGCTTCAACACAACATGTCCACAACTGCACAACAGAATATAAGACGTGTTTGGACAGAGTCACCCTCAGTTAACCAGTTGGAGGGAAGGACCTACCAAAGAAAGACCCAACAACAATCAAAACCCAAAGACATACACAGAGCCAACATCAACAACAGCCCAAGACCAGTCAGCTCAGGAGATCAAGAAGACTGAACCACTGAATCTCACAGGTCTTCCACCATAGAAGTTCACACCAGAAATCCAGGGAGTCAGAACAGATCAATTTAAGAAGCAGAGGCTAATGAGAAGAGTCTCACAAACAATAGGAAGACAAAGAAATAATCCCCAAATGAAAGGAAAGGAGGAAATCTCAGAAAGAATGCTAAATGAAAGAGAGGCAAGTCAGCTATCAGATACTGAGTTCAAAGCAATGGTTATCAGGAAGCTCAATGGGCTCACAGAGAATTACCAAAAACTACAGGGAAACCATAATGAACTCACTGCAAACTATACCGACATGAAAAAGGAAACAGAAACTATCAACAAGGGCCAAGATGAAATAAAGAATACAATTCCTGAACTGAAGAACACACTAGAAGGGATCAAAAGCAGGCTCGATGAAGCAGAGGATCAGATCAGTGAACTGGAGGACAAGGTAGAAAAAAACACCCAGAAAGAGCAAGAAAAGGAAAAGAGGCTCAGTAAAAACAAAGAGGGGTTAAGGGAAATGCAGGAAAAATGAAACATAATAATATCCGTATAATAGGGATACCAGAAGGAGAAGAAGGAGAGCAAGGGATAGAAAACCTGTTTGAAAAGTAATGATGGAAAACTTCCCTAATTTGATGAGAGAGAAAGTCACACAAATCCAGCAAACACAGAGAATCCCACTCAAGAGAAACCCAAAGAGGCCCACTTCAAGACACATCATAATTAACACGGCAAAATTCCAAGACAAAGAGAGGATCTTACAGGCAGCCAAGGGAAAAACAGAAATAACATTCAAGGGAGCCCCAGTAAGACTAGCAGCTGACTTCTCAATGGAAACGCTCCATGCCAGAAAGGAATGGCAAGACATATTCCAAGTAATGAAAACCAGAGGCCTGCAACCAACTCTACTTTATCCAGCAAGGCTCTCAATTGGAGGGCCAAATAAGGAGCTTCCCGGACAAAAGAAGCCTCGAAGAATATACCTACTCCAGACCAGCTCTGCAAGAAATGCTAAAGGGTCTGCTTTAAGAACAGGAAGAAAAACATTGAAAGAGAGAGGAACACAGGTACGAAAAAATGGCAATGAATAAGTAACTTTACATTTAAGGTTATCTATAACCTTACATGTAAATGGATTAAATGCCCCAATCAAAAGACACAAAATAGCTGAATGGATAAGAAAACATGACCCACACATTTTCTGCCTACAAGAGACCCACCTCAAAACAAAAGACCTACACAGACTGAAAGTGAAGGGCTGGAAACAAATATTCCAAGAAACCGGACAGGAAAAAAAAGCCAGAGTAGCAATACTTGTATCAGACAAAATAGACTTCAAAAAAAGAGCCATAAAAAGAGACCCAG
This sequence comes from Desmodus rotundus, assembly GCF_022682495.2. Classification (NCBI taxonomy): domain Eukaryota; kingdom Metazoa; phylum Chordata; class Mammalia; order Chiroptera; family Phyllostomidae; genus Desmodus; species Desmodus rotundus. The sequence goes on along the minus strand of NC_071388.1, from coordinate 74,275,099 downwards.
AAGATCACTTCATAATACTCAAGGGAAGAATCCATCAAGAAGACATAAACATTGTAAATATATATACACTCAACATAGGAGCACCCAAATACATAAAGAAAATCTTGGAGGACTTCAAGAAAGATATTGACAGCAACACAATTATAGTAGGGGATTATAACACCCCACTGTCAAAAATGGAAAGATCTTCCAAATAAAGTATCAACAAAGATACTGTGGCATTGAACAATGCCCTAGATCAAATGGAATTAACTGATATATAGAGAGCCTTTCATCCCAAAGAAACTAAATGCACATTCTTTTCAAATGCACATGGAACATTTTCTAAGACAGACCACATGACAGGACACAAAACAAGCCTCAAAAAGTTCAAGAAAATTGAAATCATATCAAGCATTTTCTCTGACTACAAGGGACTGAAACTAGAATCCAACCTCAAGGAAAAAACCCCAAAACACTCAAACTCTTGGAGATTGAAAAGCATGTTATTAAACAATGAATGGGTCAAGAATGAGGTTAGGGAAGAAAACAAAAAGATTCTGGAAACAAATAAAAATGAACTCACAACAACCCAAAACTTATGGGACACAGCAAAGGCAGTCCTGAGAGGGAAGTTCATAGTGATACAGGCCTACCTAAAAAAGATAGAAATATTTCAAACAAACAACCATATCCTACACCTAGAAGACTCGAAGAACAACAACAAAGACAGCCCAGAGCAAGTAGAAGGAAGGAAATAATCAAGACCAGAGCAGAATTAAATGGCATAGAGACTAAAAGCACAAGTCTAAGGATCAATAAATCTAGGAGCTGCTTCTTTGAAAAAATAAACAAAATCGACAAGCCTTTAAGCAGGCTCATCAAGAAAAAAAGAGAGAGGACCCAAATAAAAACAGTCAGAAATGAAAGAGGAAAGATTACAACTGATACTACAGAAATACAAAGGATTATAAGAAATTAATACGAAGAACTATATGCCAAGAAATTGAAAACCTAGGTGAAATGGACAAATTTCCAGAAAAATATAATCTTCTAAAACTGAATGAAGAAGCAGAAAGCCTAAACAGACCAATAACAGCTGCCAAAATTGAAGAATTAATCAAAAAGACACACAAAAGCTGTGTACCGGACGGTTTCACAGGAGAATCTTACAAAGCATTTAAAGAAGAGCTAACCCCCATCCTTCACAGACTATTCCAAAAATGCCAAGAAGACGGAAGACTGCCAAACTCTTTTTATGAAGCCAGCATCATCATAATCCCCAAACCAGATAATGACATAACAACGAAAGAAAATTTCAGGCCAATATTGCTGATGAACATATAGACACTAAAATCCACAACAAAATATTGGCAAACGGCATCCAGCAATATGTTAAAAAGATAATACACCATGATCAACTGGGATTCATCCCAGGGATGCAAGGATGGTACAATATTCTCAAATCAATAAACGTAATACATCATATAAACACAACGAAAGACAAAAATCACATGATTATATCAATAGATGTGGAAAAAGCATTTGATAAGGTACAGCACCAACTTATGATAAAAACACTTAGCAAAGTGGGAATACAGGGAACATTCCTCACTATAATAAAGGTCATATATGAGAGACCTACAGCCAACATAATACTCAATGGGCAAAAACTTAGAGCTTTCCAACTGAGATCAGGAACAAGACAAGCATGCCTGCTCTCACCACTCTTATTCAACATAGTACTGGAAGTCCTAGCCACAGCAATCAGACAAGAAAAGAAATAGAAGGCATCCAAATTGGAAAGGAGGAAGCAAAACTGTCATTGTTTGCAGGTGACATGATAATGTAAATAGAAAATCCTAGAGACTCCACCAAAAAACTGCTTGACTTAATAAATGAATTTGTCAAAACAGCGGGATACAAAGTCAATATTCAGAAATCAAAGGCATTCTTGTACACCAACAATGAAATATCAGAGACAGAAACCAGGAAAAAATCCCATTTGATAAAGCAAAAAGAAACATAAAGTACCTAGGAATAAACCTAACCAAAGAGGTAAAAGACCTGTACTCAGAAAACTATACAACACTGAAGAAAGAAATTAAGGAGGACACAAAGAAATGGAAGCATGTACCGTGCTCATGGATTGGAAGAATTAACATCATCAAAATGGCCATACTACCCAAAGCGATTTATAGATCCCATGCAATCTTTATTAAAGTACCAATGACATATTTTGCAGATATAGAACAAACATTTCAGAAATTTATATGGTACCATAAACGACCCCGAATAGCTGCAGTAATTTTGAGAAGAACAAAGTAAGAGGGATCATAATGGCTGATATAAAACTGTATTACAAGGCCACTGTAATCAAAACAGCATGGTACTGGCATAAAAACAGACACATAGGCCAGTGGAACAAACCAGAGAGTCCAGAAATAAACCCAAGTCTTATGGTCAATTAATATTTGACAAAGGGGGAAGAAGCATAACATGGAGTAAAAATAGCCTCTTTAAGAAATGCGGTTGGGGGATCTGGAGAGCTACACGCAAAAAAATGCAACTTGATCACCAACTTACACCATACACAAAAATAAATTCAAGGTGGTAAAAGATTTAAATATAAGTTGTGACACCATTAAAGTCATAGAGGAGAAAATACAATACAGGAATATTGATATTTCATGCAGCAGTATTTTCACTGACATGTCCCCTAGAGCAAGGGACACAAAGGAAAGAATAAACAAATGGGACCTCATCAAATTAAGAAGCTTCTGCATGGCTAAAGAAAACAGCATTAAAATGAAAAGAGAACCAACTATACGGGAAAACACATTTGCCACTGATACCTCGGACAAGGGTTTGATCTCCAAAATATAAAAAGAACTCACACAACTCCACTCCAGGAAGACAAAAAACCCAATTGAAAAATGGGCAAAAGACTTGAACAGACACTTCTCCAAGGAGGACACACAGAGGGTCCAAAGACATACAAAAAGATCCTCAGAGTCACTAGCCATCAGAGAAATGCAAATTAAAACCACAATGAGATACCACTTCATACCAGTCAGAATGGCCATCATAAACAAATCAACAAATAAATGCTGGAGTGGATGTGGAGGAAAGGGAACCCTAGCACACCGTTGGTGGGAATGCAGACTGGTGCAGCCACTGTGGAAAACAGTATGGAACTTCCTCAGAAAACTAAAAATGGAACTGCCTTTTGACCTGGCAATTCCACTGCTGGGATTATACCCTAAGAACCCTGAAACACCAATCCCAAAGAACCTATGCACTCCAATGTTCACAGCAGTACAATTTATAATAGCCAAGTGCTGAAAGCAACCTAAGTGCCCATCAGTAAATGAGTGGATCAAAAAACTATGGTACATTTACACAATGGAATTCTATGCAGCAGAGAGAGAGAAGGAGCTTTTATACCCTTTGCAACAGCATGGATGGAACTGGAGAGCATTATGCTAAGTGAAATAAGCCAGGCGGTGAGGGGCAAATACCATATGATCTCACCTTTAACTGGAACATAATCAACAAAAGAAAAAAGCAAACAAAATATAACTAGAGACATTGAAATTAAGAACAATCTAACAATAGTCAGAGGGGAGGGGGCAGGTGACGGGGGGAAGGGTTTTCAGGAACTACTATAAAGGACACATGGTCAAAATCAATGGGGAGGGTGGAAGCAAGGGAGGCAGGTGAGTTTGGCTAGGGTGGGGGGATTGGTGCGGGGAAAAAGCAGATAACTGTAACTGAACAACAATAAAATAATTTTAAAAATAAATAAATAAAGCAATTAAATAGACTTGAAATCAGATCCATGTTAATGTGGACATTAAGTTTATGACTGAAAAGCACTAGAATACTACAAAAAGGAGAGACTTTTCAGTAAGTGCCGTTCAGACAACATTCTGTTCAGAATATCTATATGCAAGATAAGAAAAGTTAGGAAAGGAGGCTGGGAACAAGGAAAACAAAATAGATTCCTCCCTCACACTAACAAACAAAAATCAACTGAAACAGATTTCTCTATAGACCTAAATGTACAAGTTGGAAAATAAAGCTTCCAGAAAATGAAACAGGAGATTATCTGGCATATGGAAAGTTTCCTTAAACTGGACATGAAAAGCATTAATTGTAAACAAATATACAGATATAATAAATTACACAAAAAGTAATAATCTCTCTTTGTAAAACTAGCACCCCCCCCCTCCACAAAAAAAAGGGAAAACACCAAAGAGAGAAAAAGGGTAAGGCACCAATCCACAACATGGGAGACGACATTTGCACCACAATGTCGAAAACTTTGAAGGGACCGTTACTTCATTCTGCTTGCAAGCTAAAAGAAAGTTGAACTGCCAGTTTTATGGATGTTGATAGAAGACATGAGACTCCTGAATCAGAAATGATGGACAGAGAATCACTCAAACAATAGCAGCCAAGTCAAATCATGTTTGAATCTGCCCCTTTTACCACTGGTATCTGGAACATAAAGGCACTCAATAAGTCCTTACAGAAAGAATAAATGGTTAGAGGAGAACCATCACCATCAGTGTCTCATGTTTATAGAAGAGATTCCTCCTCTTTACCCACAAGGCAGAGGGTAGGCATTTTGGTGCAGTTAACAATTCAAGACTCTCTCCATCTACATATTTGAGTCTCTGGAAACAAGAATAGGAAAGAAGGAGCAGTAGCTAATGCCAATGAATGGCACCAATGGTTAGTATATGACTAGTGGATGGAGACAAAATTGATAAAGTCACTACCCATGAACCATCTCTCTTGTTCTCTTGAACCTACCTGAACTATGGTGTAACGTCCTATCTGTTCATCCTCTTAATTATATTTCCATGCACAGAATATAATCACGTTTCCTAGCAGCTGGTTGGATGAGGTGATTGAGTTCCAAGATTTAGAGGTGGGACCGAAATAAGAGGCTTGCACTTGGGTCTCAAGTCCAAATCATGTTTTTCAATTTAGTTTCAATAGAGGCACCTTATTGGGGTTTATGGGTGACCTAATGCAATGGATTATTGTCAAATCACAGTCTCATGAACCAGAGATTTTAACCATTATCAAGCATTATTAATCTCAAGTATATAAGCAATCAAGTGGCACTGGAGAAGCAGGGACATTCAGTATGACTTCCTAAATCCTGCTTCTAGCTCAAAATGTTTTCTAATCAGAAAAATAGATGAGCTCTCTAAGTTCACAGATCACCTCATATACGGGCAGCATTTAGGTTGTTGCATCTCCAATATATCTTAGGGGGCTGATAGCTTATATGACACTCTCCAGGAAGCCATGCTTCATAAATCTATAGATATTAAGTTGTATTTATCATAGGCAATCCTAACCAAGGACATTCTCTTCAAACCATGCCATAAACAAGAGTTTTCCCATAAAAGTTTAGAAATAGACTAACTTCATTAGTCTACTTACCAAAGAGGTCAAAATGTTTACCAAAATGTTTAACTGGGTTACCTGCCTTTTTTTCCCTGAGAGTATCTCCTGGGAAATCAAAAGAGAAATGAAATGGACAACAGACTAGCTGCTAACTCCTTCTCTAAAGAGTTATCAGGCTCTTGCCTGGATCGTTAAAAAAGCTGATGTTCCAGTCTCCATTAAGATATGTTTTTGTAATTATTTCTTGCATGAGTGAGATTCTATTATTAGAAAGAACAGTCTTTGACAGTCCTAACTATCTGAATAAGTGAATGAATGAAGTTATTTATTATGATGTAGCCATTTCATAAGTATGATTTCAAAGACTATTTAATTAAATGTTCCTAATTAAGATATAAAATTGCATATAATATGATTTGTATTACTATACATACTACATGCAGTCAAAGGAAACAACTCAGTAAAACAGTTTCTTTCAATAGATAGCTTATTTTATTTTTTACATTTCTTTGCATATTCCAAACACTTTATGAGACTACATTACTTTAATGATTAAGAAAAAATATTAGAAAAAATATTTTCAGTTTAAATATTTATCTGTTGCTTGTTTGGTAAAATAGACTTCTTATGCTCACACCATATCCTTATCCTCAGCAAAGTTAAATGACCCCCACTCTTGCTCCCTCTGCACCCTAACTATTCTTTCTATGGTAACATTCTTACCATTCTTTATGATGATTGCTCTGAGGACCCTGAGGACAAGGATCATTTCCTGCATATTTTAGTATCTGCAATGCCTAGCAAAGTTCCTAATACCAAGTACATACTTAATAAATATTGGATAAATTAATAAATGCTAATAAAATTTTATTTGAGATTTTATTTCATACCATCAATCTACATTTGCAACTATTTTATGATAGAAAATACAGTAGCTACAAATTATAGCTATGTATGTTTCCTCAGTTTTTTACAATTTCATTTAATGTGGAATATTTGACCTGTAGACTCTTATTAAAAGGAAATATGTACTTTGCCCAAATTACAGACTTTATTTTTTTTCACATTTTTTATTGTTGTTCAAGTACAGTTGAAATTACAGACTTTTAATTTCAGAATTTCTGACTCTTGCTGCAAACTTAAAGAAATAAAAAGGAGGAGGAGGAAGAGAATTAGTAGTAGCAATAGTAGTAGTAGTAGTAGTAGTAGTAGTAGTAGTAGTAGTAGTAGTAGTAACAGAGGTTTGCCTTTCCTTCTGGATTTCAAACATTAGACTAAGCATATGATGACAGTATGCAAAGTGAACTGAATCAGATGAACATTAAAAAGAAAATATATACATAGCTGAAATAATGGTGGAAATAGTCCATTCTAATGGAACTATATGTCCAAAGATTATTTTTCCAGTATGAACACATCAACGTTTTGGGCACGATGCTGATGAATGATGAAGGCCCATGCTCCACAGCCACCTAGGGATCACATAGCTCAAGAGCATAAAAGAAGCACTGTTGGTGAATTTTTTAAAATGTTTTTTAATGTTTAATGGTTCTTTTAAAATACACTTTTTACTGTCAAAGTACCACTTTTAAAAGATTGTTATCTGGATGATTTACACAAATTTTCAAAATGTTACAAAATAATCTAAGCTTCCTTTTTCAATGAGTTCACAAATTGGATTTTACCTGTCAACTGGTAAGAAAAGAAACCAGAAGGGGTCAATATTTTAAATGTGATTGATTTCCTGTGAGGAAATGAATGACATGATACATTATGCAATATGATATCTGTATTTTTGTTATAAATCATACTCTTCAAATCCTGCTTTCCCACCTAAAAATCATGTACATTTCTCTTGTGCAAACATCATGGTCAGTTTCTAAAAAGACTATATATATCATTTTTAGCATATTTCCCCATTGTTTTTCTTAAATAAAAAATGAGGCAAGAAAATCTGATTATGTATTATGTATATCCATAGTATGTAACAGACTGTTCTCCAAAATTATTTTGAGAAATGGTAATAAAAGTATACTTTCAATTGGCACTCTGTAATTAGAATTGGCTTATGTTCAATTATTCCTCATATCACTTCCCACACTCTCACCTTCTGAAAAATGGTTAAGGAGACAGATGGGTGAGAGAGTTGTATGTCACTTTTTTCTTCATGTTTTATAAATTGAATAGAAAATTCTAATTTTCCACTTCTGTTTGGATAAATCAGAGAGCTCTTAATAAGTGTGCAATGAACTTATCTGTTTGAGATCATTCTCCTGTCAGCACTGTGCTTTCCAGTAAGCTTTTCATGCTAAAATATCAGGTGAGATGACTATGTTTATGATTATATATAGTATATATTCTATACATACATTAATTTTTTAATTTAACATCAAGAAACTTCTAATATATAGTGTAAATTTTAATTTATCACATTCACAAAAATGTATACAAGATTAATATTTGGTTGTAGAGTACTTGGTTGTAGAATATACTGTTTTCAAAAGTTAAAATTCTGAATACTATGCAGGCTGCCTACTTAACATAAACATGAACGATTTATGATAAGGTAAATGAGTATTACATAGTCATGGGGAGCATAAAGTACGTTTGAGCTGTGTAACTGTCAGAAGACAAAAGTGGATACTAGTCTTGTCTTTGACAGAATAGTACAATCAAAAAGTTTTCCTTATTTGCCTCTCAAATATTCTTCCACTCCTGAGGACCACTTCTGAGGGCCACCTTCTGCCCACAATACCAGGCTAGGCAATATTTGTTTGCTTGCTTTCTAATTGTTCTTTGCAAACGCAAATTAGGATCCACTACCAATCCTTTATACTTTTGACTAAAACACATATACATCATTAACATATTTACTCTGATGTAAACATTTGCATTTAAAACCTTTTCTTTCTTATTGTGGAAAAAAAGATTGCCTTTTGTTAAAAGAAAAGTAATGTGATAACTAGGTGAGGAAGATTAAAGGAAGAGAAACTTTTTTGTACGGGATACCGTGATAGAGCCATCCCTGACCAGAAAAATACTTTAGACTTCCTTCAATTTTTGGAGTCAAGAGATAAAAAAAGAGATTGAGGCTGTAATTATCATTTTTCCTTTAGCTTTTTAAAATCCCATAGGCTCGTAGTTGTCAGAGAATTAGAACCATTTCCTGTGCCTACAATTTGGTATCTGCTCTTTCCCCTTTATTGTTATAATCACACAGCCAGGGGACTCAGAGCTTCCTCTGCTTCAAGTGGCTCCAAAACTTCTCACCAAAGACCAGGCATCAGAGGCAGGAAATACAGTTTAGCTGCTCAAGGAAAACAATGGGGGATGGCTGGTATGATGGTCTTCCCCAATTATATGATTACATAAAAACCTACACTCGCTGTGATTGCGATGGTCATGTTGTGCCCAGTCAATACACTACTAAAGTGATGCTAAAGCCATTTAGTGGTGCTAAAGCCATTCCTTTGGGGAAGTCAGATGATGGAAGAGGGTAGTGACAACTAAGAAGAGCCCTAGTTGTTAGGGCATGAGAGGGTGGCTATGAGAGCTTTTACATAAAAGCTTTTACATACATTACCTTTGTAATGATGATTGGAATGCTATATGATGTTAAGGGAAGCATTAAATGAGGAAAAAACTAAATTAAAACTAAAACCATGCTTTGGTTATGTAAAAGCAATACTAATCAAAATAAATTATGTGAACTGCTTTACATTTATGCCTAATTACCATGCAGCACAATAATGATCATATCATTACTTTTGTCAGATTAACTTTGCTATAAATTTAATTACAGATGTAAATTCTAAATATACAGCCCTTGTAATTTAGTGTTTTTAAACAATTATGTACTGACCCCCTTCTACATTTGGCAATAAATTATACAATGGGAATAAAAATCATCAGACAACCCCTGCTCCCATGGGGCTTACAGGCAGGTTGAGGAGAGAGACAAGTACTGGTCAAATGTCAAGCAAAGGAACTAATGGAACATTTTTTAAAGCAAAAGGAATAGGAAACGCACTGGCCTCAGAAATGAGACACTCACTGTTAAAGTGAGCTTGAGCAGCTGTTCATTTGGAACACAGTGCAAGAAGAATCCCAAGATGATGAGGCTAGTGAAATAAGAAGGAACCACATCCCAAAAAGACTTAAATATCATACTAAGGAATTTGACCTCTTAATGGCAATAGAGAACCACTGCAGGATTTCAAAAGGAAAATGACAAGATCAGATTTACATTTCAGATCAGATGTGGCTTTACTTAGGGGAGGGAAGCAGAGCTGACACCTGGAGATGCTCAGGGCAGTTAGGAGCCAGTTGCAATGATTTAGGTGACAGATGCTAGTGGTTTAGATTAGGTTATTAAGGCTTAAGAGAACTTGATGGGCTTGGGAAATATGTAACAGGTACAACTGAAATGTCTTAGTGATAGATTGTATATGAGAAAGGGGAGATGGAAATGAACTTCCAACTTAGGCAAATACACGATGATATGCACGGCAATTACTGAGATACAGAAGAGAGAAGAGGCAGGTTGGTGGGATTTCTATTTGATTTTTTGTTTCGTTGATGGAGGGGACAGGAGAGCATTAGAAATTATGAGTTCTCTCTTGACAAAGTTTTATAACTGAGTTTTATGTGCCTGAGGGGTTTCCAAATGGAGATCTCTGATAAGTAATTGAATATATAGGTCTGAGACAAAGGAGAAAGATCTGAGCTTAGACCCATATTTGGGAGACAGCATTTTATATCAGTTGAAGTAATCAGATAAATAGAAAAGAGAGAGAACATCAGCAGCCTAAGGAAACCCAAAATGTATGGAATGAACTAATTAACTGCAAAATAAGAAAATAAGTAGAAAAAAACAGCATTATGATCACAAAAATCAAGGGAAGACACTATTTTTAAAAGGAAACAAGCAGTCAACAGTCAAGTGCAATAGGAAGTAAAGATTGGTACAGCCTTTTTTGAGAACAATTCAATATATCTGCCAAAATGTCTGATCCTCAATTTCACTTCTTGATATTTAATCAAGGAAAATGTTAGCATGTGTATCCAATAAGACAATTTAAAGGATAGTTTGAAAAAGTGAAAAAAATAACATAAGTATACAAAGTAGATAGTAGAGTATGATAAACTGAACTTATTGAGTATTTCACAGAAGGTGAAGGGATATACAAGGAAAAGACTTTAAGAAATACCAAGTACAAAAACAGACCAAGTTTCAGAACAATATACATACAATGACAGCAGTTACTTTTTAATGTTTTTCCCCAGGTATATGTAGTTGTAAGAAAAGCTACAGAAAAAAATTATAAGACTATACACCAAACTTTAAGTCCAATAGTTAACCCTGTGAACAAAGCTGTTATCTGATTCTTTCTTTGGTCAAGGGGGCCTTTTACTTCACTTGTATTATCTGAATATATTACAATGAGTTGATATAAAGTGGGAGGAAAGCAGTAGAGAGAATATAAAACACAGAAAGCTTAGTAATGAACAGGAAGAAAAAGAAGTGAAAGAAGAATTGTTTATGATAGAGAGAAGAAAAAGAATATTCTCAGAAAGCCTAACTGCCTACTCAAAACTTAAAAAAAAATTGAGATCATAATGCTAATCAGCCATCCTAAGATTCAGTGTCTGTTGTGAGATGTAAGGTCTAACAATTTCAAGGCCCAGAGTAGCAGGAATAATTAACTAAGAAGGCAGACCAAGAAAGTTTAGGTAAGAAAGAAGGTGTAGGGCAGAAGCTATGCAACAACCCAAGAGATAAAAGGGAAAGTTAATGAGAATCTTCAAAATATCTTGGGATTACAGCATATGAAAGGCTGACATTGGAGGCATACAGTCTGCCAATACGAAATATTTAGAAGAATCCTCTGGTAGACACTACCAAGAGTCACCATAATGAGCTAATACATCATCTGATACAAGAACAAGACCACCTATTCGTGTTGGTTGTAATACTCAGGTAATGGAAGATGTTTATAGCTGTGTATCTATCAGAAGTAGGAAGTAAAGCACACTGTCTGCAGTGCATAGAAACTGTCACTCGTTCTCCTTCCACATGTAAGAAGTAATGAGTGATAACATGTCATTTAACTATATTTTAAATATTCCAGAGAATTTGTATTCAGCTTTAAACAACAGGGATTACTTGGGAGTAGAGTATAAGTAGAAATCTTTTTTGAAACCAGAGCAGTCCCAAAAGGTTTCTGTTATGAAGGAAACCTAGAATCTTTAGGTGGTCACGCCCTTCTGGAAAATTCTTAGAGGGGAGATAGGTGCTAACAATTTACTATAACTTCCTATGAGGCTGATTCATCCACAACAATGTGTTCATTGCAAAAACAAACGAACAAAAATGCATTCTGATCCAAAGCTACGTTCTGGTTCAAATTCTGGTGAAAGAACAGGGTGATGAACCCTAGGCTTGGGATGGTCCCAGTAAGAAAACAATCTTAAACCACAGTAAAATCATTTGTGTGCTTTACAAGGCAATGCACAACAATACTATGTTTTACTGACAGGGCAGGGGCAGAAGCAATGTTACAGCACGAGAGCTGAAAGGGAAGAGATTGAGAATTTTCCAGGTGCAGATTTTAGAGGAATAATTACTGACACAAACATAGGGAACCCTCCACTTTGGGGCTTCCCTGCATCATGTTTTGTCATGCCTGCTTAAATTACACTAGAAACCAAAATAAATGTTTGTGTTAACAGTCCTTACCTTAAGAGTTCTATCTGTAGAACAGGCAACTTCCACCTTTGGCTAATCCTACCCGCTGCCTTCTGAGAATCAGAAGAGAACAACCAACTTCGATCATTTGAACATGGGGCATCAACTAACACCTGGGGAGAATGAGGACACAAAATGCAAATATGAGCTGCAAATATATCCTCAGACACAAAGTATATAGGGAAGCTACTTAAAACATGACCAAAAATAGCAGAGATATTTCTTTTAAAGCCAAAAATACACCATGGTAAGTTCTTGTTTCTGACATTTCTTTACTAATACTTCTTAGCGAACTTTAGTGTGCACTTTCAGTGTTTGAATTTGGTGGTGGGGGTTGGGGAGTGGGAATGAAAGGGCTAAAAGTCTACTAATGTCTAATAATATTTCATATTCTTGACACCTACAGCAAAGCATTTTGCAAAAGTGACTCATTTTAAACAGATACTATCTTTCTGAATTGTCAGCATACATTTTTAGGAACTAGTATTTCAATTTCAGATTACTGAAATGTTCTCTTTTTCTTCAACTATTATACTGTAATATGAAATGTTACTGAATTAGAGCAATACAATGCACATGTTTGTATACTGACCCAAATAATATGTGATCTTTTCCTAAGTATCTTTGAGGTACCCGGAAATAAAATAATTCTATAACCTCCAATCCCAATGTTGCTGCTTCCTTTGACCATGCTGACCAGCAAATGAAAACTGCTTCCACATTCACTTCATCAAAATTTCCCAGGGTACTGAAAAATTGTTAACAGGCTCTGTTTGGAGGCAGATGGAAAACAACAAAAAAGCAACATAACAGTGGTATCAATGGGAGGCCATCAGTTTGTCACAATGTAATATAAGTACCTTGTCAAACGTTTCAGGCTGGGCATCTCCCATTTCTCTGCCATCCATTTCAGACACTTTAATTACACTTATCAAAGGCCGTGGAATGAAAGATTCTAATGTCTGCCTCAGCCACCTCAGTCTCAGACTATCATATTCATTACAATGAAGACAACCTAAAGAATTAAAAAGTTTTAAAATTAATACAATAAAATTGTTAAATTTCTACTTTTGATTGTATAAATTTCAAAAAGAAATGTAATTATGCAAAAATAGGGCTCAGAGGTAAATATTATTATTCTTATCCTTAAAAAATATAAACACATACTACATAAAACATTATAGTTTTGCATATACACCATATTTTGCCATGCATAATTGTTCCCGTGTATGATGTGCACCCATGTTTTTGTGCGTATTATTCATGGGATTATGATGCCCAGCGTATATAATCATTATACCCATGTATAATGGACGTCCTTATTTTTCCCTCAAAAATTTGGGCAAAAAAGTGCACATTGTGCATGGCAAAATATGGTAGCTTGTCAGAAGCTCTCAATATTTACTCACTCAAATTTAATTTTGGAGGTGAAAACCTGTAATATACAATGAGTACCTCAGTTCTCCCCTAAAGCTCTTAAGAATAAATGACATAATCTATTAAATATTGAGCTCCATCCAAGACAGAACACCTTCATTTTAAATAAAGGAAGATATGCAGTATGCAGAAAAAGCATGTAAAGTGCAATTAGCACTGTGTTGGAAAGACAGGGGCTCAGATATGAGCTGTTGGACTTTGGTGGGTAGCATATACAGCATGGTCATGCTAAGGGTAAGCATAGGGATGACTCATAGGTCAGGACGGGGAGAGATGATGCACACGCTACTCAGGATAGCACACAATTAAGAACTTAATGTTTCTTTCTAGAATTTTCCATTTAATATTTTCAGACCATGGTTGACTACGGGTAACTGAAACCACAGAAAGAGAAAATGTGGAGAAGGGGAAACTACTTTCAGAAGGCACTTAGCAAATAGTTCTGTCCCCAATAAAAGATGTTTTGATTTTTCTTTGAATATTTATTATACTATAAATTATATAACATACAGTTATATTACATTTAAATACAAGCACATTTCTTAAAAATTAATTAAAGTATAAAGGAAACATAAAAAATCACCTGAAACTGTCTTCAGATAGCTGCCATTTAACATTCTGATAAATGACCATACTGTAGCTCTTCATGTATATACCAGCAGGTAAAATTTACATGAATGGAATGATACATTTGTGATGTAATCTTTTCACCTCATTCTTCATCTACCCTGTCCACCAACTGCCCAACTCCTCCATCAAAAGGAACCTATAATTATTTATACACCCAGGACTATATTTACACACTTCTATGCCCAGTTACTCTCCACATATGCCAACACTTTAAAGAAAATACCATCAAGTCAATTGGTAGAGATATAATTTTTAAAGGCTGCTAACCTGTATATGGAATAGAGCTGTCATCCTTTATTCAACTGTTACCATTTGTTGGGCATTCACACTGTTGTAAGTAATATCATTCAAGAAATACATTTGTTCATTTTCATAATGTGCTTTTACTATTAGGGGATAGTACCAGAGGAATGGATAGGTTTGCATAGGGAAATTATTAGTTTTAGTAAATACTACCATGTTCTTCCACCAAACTCCCCAAAGTGTTATTATCAGGCTGATATAGAATGTGATGTTGTATTATAATCCTTGATCTCAACAACTGAACATCTGTTCATTTGCCTAGTCACCATTTGGTTTTGCTTTTCTATCAAGTGCCTGTTGTTATCTTTTGCCCTTTTTTTATTGCACTCTGTATTTTTCTTATTAACAAGTAAGACATATGTTATGGATATTAATCAGTTGTCTGCCATCTGATTGTAAATGTTTCCTAAATTGTCTTCTGAAGTTATTTGGAATATCTTTTTTCATATACGAGTTTCACAGTTTGTTTTTTTTTTAATTTTTTATTGTTATTCAATTACAGTGTGTGCCTTTTCTCCCCATCCCTCCACCCCACCCCAGTCAAACCCCCCTCCCTCCCCCACCTCCACCCTCCCGCTTGATTTTGTCCATGTGTCCTTTATAGTAGTTCCTGTAATCCCCTCTCCTAACTGTCCCCTGTCCATTGTTAGATTGTTCTTAACTTCAATGTCTCTGGTTATATTTTGTTTCCTTTTTTTTTTTTTCTATTTATTATGTTCCAGTTAAAGGTGAGATCACATGGTATTTGTCCCTCACCGTCTGGCTTATTTCACTTAACATAATGCTCTCCAGTTCCATCCATGCTGTTGCAAAGGGTGAGTTTCACAGTTTTTTAGTAGTCAGTTACATTGCCATTATAATTTCTAGCTTTTGGGTCTTATTTAAGGTGGTCTTTTCACTAATAGATTTTTATTTGATTGAACTAAACATTCAAGCAGACCACAACTGTCATCAGCCTACACTGGAAAGGACCCACGGCCTACCAAGAGGGGAGGGTGAGACATTCCTCTTTCATGGAAGGCCTTCCGATGGTTCACACAAATGGTAATTCAGGTTCAAGAAGATGAGATTCACATTAGTTAGGTGAAGGAGCTGTCCTGGCTTAACAGCCTCACATCCCATAGGTGCCAACACCTCTTCTAACAACTCCACAGACATAGCTCCCGGGGTCCCCACAAGGGACAAGCTCAATTACAAGAATCACTGCACTCATAAGAGTCCAAAGTACAGCAAACCCCTCTGTGGTTTATTTATTCTTTCTCCCAGTGCACATGCATTTTACCAATTAGGATCATTTTTATCATCATTGTTATCATTAGCAGTATTGCCTGGTAACATAGTGATAACCTCTCTCCAGTTACCAGGGAAACAAAGCAAGAGAACTGAAGGTAAAATTCTAATGTAGAGGGGAAAACTTTTGTAAACACTTTGCTCAAATACATATATGTATGTACAAGTGTGTGTGTGTGTGTGTGTACATCTCTATATATCTATACATGTGTTTTCTTCTGATTGTCACTCCACTGTTAAAAACTTTCAATTGACTTCCCATCATCCACTAAATAAAATTCAAACACCTAGCCTTTAATTCCAGGTCTGTAATGTTGAAACCTTAAGACAACCTTTCAATGTGAACCTCTCACTATTTCACCAACATACTCTGTGCTCCATCAAACTTGACTAAGTAGTCCAGTTCTCAAACCTATTTTGTACCTCTACTACAGACTTACATTTTATCTCAGATGAGAGGTGTTCACTTTCTCTCAGTGAAAGATGTGCTGCTTTTCTGCTATTGGGGCTCCAAATTTCTATATGGCAAGAGCTCACGAGATGGCATCAATTTTGTTTGAAAGGGAGGAAGAAGCAGAAAATAAACTTAAAGCTGCATTTGCACAGGTAGGAAAATTTTTATTATTTAGTTTACATGTTTATTTTGGATAGTTTTTGGAGGATTCACTAATGTAGCTTATGGACAGGTGTCTAAAAGTTCTTATCTCAGCCTGGCATCACTAGAACACACTCTAAGACAAATCTTTATGTTATCAAAAGGGTGCAATCTCAGGGAAGCATGAGTGAAAGAAAAAAAGACGAAGTAAATCATTCGAGGAGGGAGCACTAATGTAAGAGAGTTTTTAATCAAGCTCTGCTTAGTCTCTCAAGATAGGTCTATAGTTTGAAATTACTGAGCCTTGGGAGAAACTGAGAGGTTTAGTGGAGTAGCAAGAAAGAACAATCTGCTGGTTTCTTCCCCTCTCCTGCCTTTCATTGGTTAATGGTCCCTTCCAAGTGTTGGTAACTCCCACACATTCTGGGTTTGTGTTACCAGGACCTTCCGGGCAAATGCTAGGGAAGCCAGAGCATCCCCAAGGTGAAGGATAGCAAGCACTCAGGCTGGTAATCTCTGCTTATCAGCTGGCACCCATTAGCAGCTCCTCAATTCATGGCAGTGGTACCAGAGCAGCAGACACCTGCAGGTAGTGTTTCTCCAGTCTGAAGACAATCCAAATCAGCTTGTTTTGACATGAAGGGTGGGAAGAAATGTGAGGCTATACAAATCTGTGTGGTTCATAAACTGGGGCCAAGAGGGCCCTCTGAAGTTTCTCCTTTTCTCTACCACTGCCTACCAGATACTGAGGGCCTCAAAGGGTGGGGAAGAAAGCATGTCTTAATTATCTTCAATTCCATTTCTCCCTTTTTTGGTTTAAATATTTTACATTCTATTCTTATTTTTTTAGTAGTAACTCTAAAGATTTTAACGGATTTAACTCTAAGATTTTAATGGATATGTAAAGAACAAAATCTAAATTAAGTCAATCTTCACCATTTTCCTAAAGGACACAAGTATCTTATAATAATTCCCAAATAAGATACTATTGTTATTATACAAGGTCTGTCAAGAAGAAGTCCAGCTGTTGTTAATATAAATGAGAATGGTTTCGGCGACATCGATGTAACCTGGCAGCCAAGGAGAGTGGACTGGAATGTGCATGTGTGAACAATGATGACTTCACTGGAACTAGTCAGTGGGGGTGTGGCAGACGCCACTGAGTGAGCATATGTACTGTGTGGCCGTTGCATTCAAAATGACTGAGTGAGGACAGCAATAAATCTGCACCAAATTTTGAGTTAAGCTTGTACATTCCTCTGTGGAAACTGGATGATTCAGAAGACTGCAGCTCTGGGCAAATGGTGATTGGCAGCTCCATCACAACAACGGACCCGCTCATGTATTGCATCTCATGTAGAATTTTTGGGTGAAACATCAAATCATCCCCTATAGCCCAGATTTGGTACCCTGATACTTCTGGCTTTTCCCAAAAGTAAAATCACCTTTGAAAGGGAATAGATTTCAGACCATTGATGAGATTCAGGAAAGTACATGGGAGTAGCTGATGGGGACTGGGAGAACTGTGTAAGTTCCCAAGGCGCCTACCGTGAAGGGAACTGAGCCATCATGGTCCTATGTACAATGTTTTTTGTATATTGTATCTTCTTCAATAAATGTCTATTTTTCAAATTACAGGTCTGGATACCTTCTGGACAGACCTCGTATATGTGGGTTTTACTTGGGCTTACATTTTTTAACTACACAAAACGCTAGTATCATTGGCTTCTATAGTCAATGCCTGTTAGATTTTCCCCTATTACTCCCCACCTTATTTGCTCTTCACTTTTTGGTATCTTCTATCTTCCAACTGAGATAGAGCATCCTTCTTCCTAAAGCACATCCTTCAGAATTGTTGGTGGCAAACTCTTGCATGCTCTCTCTTTGTGTAAAAGAAAAATTTCACTTTTGCTTTTCCCAGATATTAGGGTGACTATATTTCAGGATTTGTAGTCATCTTTTCTTAACCCACTGACAATATCATTCCTCTAAATGCTGGTTTCCATCGTTCTCAACTATCAACTCTTAGTGTGTTGTTCCTTTGAAGATAAAATGTCCTCTCTGGCTGCAATTAAGGTCTTTTTATTTTCAGTGTTCTGCAACTTCACTATAATGCTGCACATTGGCTTAGTTGTGGTTACAAAATTTCAGAGAGTATTTCTAGTGTTCCCCATCACCAAAGGTGACAGTTTTCCTTTCAGTCCTTGGAGAGGACAATTTCTTCCTAGTTTACCTTACATGGAGGGAAGGCACTTTTGTTTAACTTAATTTTATATGCTCTACTTGGACAGGCTCTGGCATAGTCTTCTACTCCTGCATTTAATGAAGTAATAAAAAAATCAACATGCAACTTTTTCAGGTTAAGCAAATGGTCAAGTCAAAAGCCAAATTCAATGATCAATGTACCTTCTAGGTCCCCACTATCTCTTAGATTTTGCCCACTGAGTATTTGGAGATGATTAAAACATTTAAAAAAATTTGTCTCTCTTTAATATTATACCCTACATTTATTGGTGGTTTTCAGCAAGAGGGGTGGTTATGGGACTGAGTCTGTCATACCTAATGAAACAGACGTCTCAGTCATTTCGATATCCCTCACAGCTCTATTATCTACCATCCAATGCCTTACATATAGTATGTGCCCACTAAATGTAGCGGAGTTGATTTGAAAAATGCCATAATAATAAAACTACGTAAATATAATAAAAATACTTAAACTACTACAACTGAAAATCAGGCATCTTTTCATTAAATTTTAGCTTTAGTAAAGATTCTCAATTCAGTGTTTTAAAATAGCTTCCAGGTGAAATGTAACTTTATAACAAATTGTTGTTTTGCTTAGAGAATTTTATTTGAAATAGTATTAGGTTGGTTAAACTTTTAAAACATGCACTATAAGGCATTACAACCCAAGTTTCATGTAGAAACGAAGATTTACTACCCTGACATAGAATGATTTTCAAGCTTAAATTGTCAAAAACAAATGAAATGTTGGTATTTTTTCATCTAAGGAATAAAGTGGGTGAATTTAACAAATTCCTGAGTCATTAAGACCTCACATCAGTACATGTCAGCCAGCACATGGCAGTTTGTATACATGATAAGGACCTGAAACTATAAGTTTCTGTGGGGAACCGTTCCAAGCGCGGGAAATGTGGCTCAGCCTCTACTCGGAAAAGCCAGTGGGGAGTGAGGTTGGCGGGCAGGACCCACTCCGTGGATAGGTTCTCCAGTGGGAAATCAGGCCTGCATTGTACCTAGACTGCTATGAGACTTGATCTCGCTAAATTCTCACCTTGAATTGAGGCAGCAAATGTTTACTGAGTATCTTCATCTTCCTAAAGTCTGTGCTAAACCACCCAAGTAGGGAGTGTGAGCAACTTCCCCCTTGAGCTGTAACATCCTTCTCTTGAAGTAATTAGCAGTGTCCTGTCCTTCGTCCTCCTTAAAAAGTAATCATCTGTGGTGAACCTGCGCGTTGTAAATGAGGATGGCCCTCGATGTAATGTGCCCAGAAAAACAATAAAAGCCCGTCCAGGCGGGGGTCAGGGGCCCTCTCTCAAACCTGGAGAGCGGCCATGCAGCCCCTTTTCCTCCACAGGATTTCTGTAGTCTGTGTGCATGTGTATACTGCAACCACAACAGATCCTGCGGGCCAGGATCCGTGTCAGTTTCATTAATTTATTTTAGTACACCTAACTTAGAAAAAAAAATTCTGTTTATTTTCAGTTATGCTAATTATTCCCTAGATCCATTGGCTATAACAAGATTTTTTAATTAAATTTATTGCGGTGACATTGGTTAATAAAATTATATAGGTTTCAAGGGTATAATCCTACAATACACCATCTGTTTATTGTATTGTGTGTTCACTGTCCTAAGTCAAGTCTCCATCCATCACCATTTATTCCCCCTTTACCCTCTCCTACCTCCCCCATTCCTCCTTTCCTCTGATAACAACCATACTGTTGTCTATGAGGTTTTTATTTTTATTTTTGCTTAATCCCTTCTTTTTTCAGCCAGCACCCATACTCCCTCCCCACGACAGCTATCAGTCTGTTCTGTGTATCTACGGGCCAGTTCCTGTTTTGTTTGTTAGTTTATTTTGTTCATTAGATTCCCCATATAAATGAAATTATATGGTATTTGTTTTTCTTTGACTGGCTTATTTCACTTAGCATAATATTCTCCAGGTCCATACATGCTGTGGCAAAGGGTAAGATTTCCTTCTTTTTAATGGCCAACTAGTATTCCATTGCGTAAATGTAGCATAGCTTTTTTATCTACTTATCTACTAATGGGCACTTGGCTGCTTCCAAATCTTGGCTATTGAAAATAAGGCTGCAATGAACATAGGGTTGTGTATTTCTTTCACATTTGGGTTTCTTCAAATATATTCCTAGAAGTAGAATCACTGAGCCATAAGGCAGTTCCATTTTTAATTTAAAAGCAGACATATGGAAAATGGAACAGACTAGAGTGCGCAGAAATAAACTCATGCCTTTATCACCAGTTAATTATTAACAAAGGAGGCAAGAACATACAATGGGGTAAGGACAGTCTGTTCAATAAATGGTGTTGGGAAAATTGGACAGACATGAATAAAAAATAAAACTAGACCACCTTCTTAAACCATGCATAAGACTAAACTCAAAATAGATTAAAGACTTAAATATTAGACTTGAAAGCATAACACTCCTAGAAGAAAACATAGGCAGTAAAATCTTGGGTATTTCTCATAGTAATGTTTTTTCTGATGTACCTACTCAGGAAAGGGAAACAAAAGGAAAAATAAACAAACAGGACCATATCAAACTAAAAAGCTTTTGCACAGCAAAGGAAACCATCAATAAAATGAAAAGTCAACCCACTGAACGGGAAACCATATTCTCCAATGATACATCTGATAAGAGTTTAATATTCAACATTTATAAAGAACTCATATAACTCAACACCAAAACAAACAAACCAATTAAAAAATGGGCAAAGGAACTCTGGCCGGTGTGGCTCAGTAGAATGAGTGACGGCCTCTGAACCTAAAGGTTACTGGTTGGACACCCTATCAGGGCACATGCCTGGGTTGCGGGCCAGGTTCCCAGTTGGGGATGGACATACCAGAGGCAACCGATCAAGGTATCTCTCGCACACTGATGTTTCTCTCCCTCTTTTTCTCCCTCCCTTCCCCTCTCTCTAAAAATTAATAAATAAATATAAGCTTTTAAATAAAATAAAAACTAAAAATGGGCAAAGGATCTGAATAGACACTTCTCCAAAGAAGACATACAGATGGCCAATAGACATATGAAAAGATGCTCAATGTCACAAATCTTCAGAGAAATGCAAATTAAAACCATAATAAGGTATCACCTCACACCTGTCAGAATAGCTATCATCAAAAAATAAAACAAAATCAACAAACAAATGTTGGTGAGGATGTGGAGAAAAAGGAATCCTTGTGCACTGTTGGTAGGAATGCAGACTGGTACAGCCACTGTGGAAAGCAGTACGAAGATACCTCACAATACGATTGTTTTATATGTCGTCCTTCCCAATGTAAAAATTGGAATAATGATACTGTCCACATAGTAAAAGTGCTGTAAAGGCTGTAAGATTCTTTGAGCTACCTGGAAACAGTGTAATAAATTCATACAAAAAACCCAAAATGGTAATAATGAATGTGTTAAACAGTGGTAGAAAATAGATTAAAATACTCTTGAGAGTATGAACATGTTAAGATTCTGGTTTATTAAGCACCTGTTATGGACCGGGCATAGTGCTAGCTGCTACTGACAGAAAGGTAAGCCTCAAAACGCTGTCTAATGGAGGATGCTGGACAACTCAGCAGTTGAGTAACAGTTGGAGACTGTTGAGCAGAGGCAAGAGCTAATATATGAGCGAAAACTTGAGTTCAGATCCAAGCTCTGTCATTTACCTAGGCCATTTTAGTTAACTTCTTTTTGTCTGTTTCATTTTTAAAATGGAGATAATGATGCCCAAATAATGGGCTGCACAGTTCAGTAAGATCATACACACCAGTGATGGTCACACTGTGTTCCTCAGCATCCTAGGTCCTCAGAAAGATATTTACAAGGAGATTCAAAGTAAGATGCTGGAAGCAGAGACTAAAGAAAATGTTTGAAAAACACAGATTTATGCAATGTGGTCAATACAGTCCTTGGCACATACTGTGTGCCAATACGTGTTCCAAAATGGTCATTATCTTTATTTTTATTATTATCACAAAGAAGATACACCTAATTCAGGGAAGAATGGAAAGGAGTTAGCAAGGGAGGAAGAGGGGATAAATAGTACCTACAGGGTGTGAAGGAAGCTGGAAGGAAGGCAAGACTAATTCAGTAAAGAAAGGGGTCTTTCTAATATTCTCTGCCACCAAAGACCAACTTGATGCCAAAAAGATCTCTCAAATAATAAAATGAATTTCATGCCTGGAGAGCCATAGCAAGAGAACTGATCAAGCCACTCGGCCAAACTAGGTCATTCTTAGTGTATTGATGTTTTCCTATTTAGAATCTGAACTGTTTGCTTCTTTTCTGTCAAGACCAGGACATCTGTAAGGCTCTTTTGACGAAAAATAAACAAAAAACAATGGATAGTCCATTGCCGTGGGAGTGTTACAATTGGTGTTTAGCTGGATATTGAGAAAGGGAGCAACAGAAACTAGACACTGAGGTTAATAAACTGGGGGACATGAGCCTGCTCACTCAGCCAGGAAACTATAGCTTCCCAGGGGATTACAGCATTGCTCCAACAAGTTGATTAACACTTCTCCTTTCCCCACTTCTGTACCAGATTGTTGGGGGGATGCAGGGAGAAGTGCTGGACCATCGAGGCCTGTCAGTCTAACTAGGGGGTATAAACCCATCCCAAGCCCGTGAAAGCCTGGGAAATTGACTGGTCATTCTGAAAAGGAAACTGGTCTGTCCCAAGCCCAAGCTAATATCCCAAGGGAACAAAGAAGCTATCTTGCTCTTTCTCTCCCACTTGGTAATGCACTGGCCCTGTGCATTCCCATGTTCTCTCTCCACCGTCATGTGGCCTTGCCAGGTTCATGGCCAGCAGCCATGTGGACTTTGCCACCAGAGCAGGCTGAAACAAGCTAAGCTACCTGGATGGGGACTGAGAATTCTTAGCAGCTGCCTTAAGTCTCCAAAGGACTAAGCTTTAATATAAAGCAAAAACTCTGGACATTGGCTTTTGTTTTGGCATTGCTAAAGACAAGTTTGGACTTTTTCCATGGTAAGACAGAGAAATATAGGACACTGGGAAGTCAGGAGGGAAATTCCCTTAATTGTGCATCTTCAATAAATCATACCACAGAGCCACATCCTTCCATGCAGGTGTCAGTAAATTCTTTTCCTTTAGACACAGAGAGAACCCCACTTCCACTGATAACAGGAGCAGGTAGACCAAGAGAGAAATAGAATAATTTTTTAAACCAACCTAAAACATAAGCTTTTTAATTATTCAAAGCTGTGAGCCTCTTGGCCCAGAAAAAAGGCCAGTACTAATCTAGAGGAATGTGTGTGTAAATGCCCATTAAGTAAAGCCATCATTTTAAGTTGTGCTTATAAATGCTTTGATTAGCATTGCTTCTGCATTCCAAATTCAAGCACTGTAGCTAACCTAATATGGGATTTGAGCATCAGCATGAAGACATCTGGACTTCTTAGCAAACCATTATCATTAGTCCTACTTAGATGAAAAGCTTCTTCACTTGGAACACTGCCTGTAGTTCATTGCCCTTGATGTAAGGACAGGAAGATTCTTCTCCAATTCAAAGTCCTAGAATATATCAGTTTGCCTTTGGGTTCCTAATCACCTTCAAATCACCTACCCTACCATAAGCATGTAAAATATTTATAGCTTACAAATAAGGATAATTTAAGATTAAAATGCCCTCTCTTCAAAATGGTGTCCTAAGCTGACATTTCTCTTCCATCTTTTGCAATACTAAAAATTCTACTTTCAAAACTAATGTAAGAGAGAAAATAAGAATGCTGTAAGGAACACAGAGTGACAGACAAGTACTCCTATGACACATGATTCCATAAAGCTTCAGCTCAAATTTTAAAAATAATAACTTTAAAACTAATCTCTTTTGTTATTTCTTTATAAAATACAGCAAGCCTCACTATCAGAGATTTAACCACAATTCTGAAACTGTGTATTTTTCTCCTAAATACACAGTTAACTGATATATTTGTATCAATGTCTAGTACAACTGGATTCACAGTTCTCATAAAAATTTTTGTAATCTTTTTCAACAGGAATGCTCTCAAATGGAGATGTAAGTTAGCAGTCTTCAAACTGGGATATGCATGGCCTGGGGATACAAACAACTTTCTACACGATGTGTGGGCTTGGACAGTTTTTAAAACAATCAATTTTCAGATCAACTTCCTAAAGGAGGAGAAGCCTTGAGTCAGGACACTTCCATTCACAATGGTCCTTCACCAAATCTACATATGAGGAGCAAACTTCCCACCCATCCAGTATTTTATTACTGAAAATTGTGCCAGGGTATAGAAACTTCCAAATCACCAAAGTTCAACACGTTAGTGCCTTGGCTGAGAAAGTGAATGATTTTAACAACTAAGCAATAAACTCAGACTTTTGTAATTGAGATTGCTCCAATCCTTTGCCTTCAACAAAACAAACAAAAAAATGAACCCAGAGAATGCTCAGTTCGTTGATAATTAAAATAAGGCTGGATGAAAGATAACTGTGTGATTTAAGATTATAGCTCAGGAGTTAAAAAAACTAGTGAAACTATTATATCACTCAACTCCCACTATTTCCATTTCTTATCTATGTGAGCAAAAGCCCCTGCATTTATAAAAACAAAATCATCAAACAAAAACCAGACAAAATTGATATAAACCCTGTCTCATCTAGCTACAAGTGATTCACCCAGGGAAACCTGAAGTAATTTTTTTTTAAAGTCCCATGGCCTCATTAAGAAAATAATTATGATGAATGTTAATTAATTACTTTTAACAAATATTTATGCAATGTACATTACATTTCATCATTTTTGTATCAATAATAATGGTAATGACAATTCAAAAGAACTAACAAGCAAAATAGAGACAGACTCGTAGAGAGCAAACTGACAGCTCTTGGGGGAAGGGTGTTGACGAGGGTAAAGAAATCCAGCAAAAGAGAAAAAGAACTCAGGGACATGGACAATAGTGTGGTGACTGTAAGAGGGAGAGACATGGGTGGAGGTGTTGGAGGGTATAAGGGGAATAAATGGTAATGAAAAATACAATAAAAGTAAACTATTAAACATATTTTTAACAAAAATAAAAAATTCATATCAGTTCTAAAAAAAAGAATTTTTAACTCTTAGAACTGCATTGTCCAGTACTACACCCACTCGCCACATGTGTCTACGAGCACTTACAGTGTGGCTGGTTCAAAATGAAATGTGCTTATAAGTGTAAAATACACATTAATTTTGAAGTCTCTGTAAGAAAATGAGAATGCAAAATATCTCATTAAATTTTTTATTTTGATTACATGTTGAAAAGAAATTTGGGGTGTACTGGATTATAATGTATTATAAAAATTAATTTCACTTTTGGGATGTTGACTTTTAAGATTCAGAAAAAGTATCTGACTTTCCTCCTTTCCTGCCCTTGAGATTCAGATGGAAAGGCCTGGTTCAAATAAGAAATCTTTGCATATTCATCTTAGCCAAATTTGAGTGAAGTACGGTAGGAGGGCTCCAAGCAGGGGCCTGTTAACCAGATTACTCCTTGTGTCCCACTGATTCTGGGTTGCCTAGTAAGAATTTGTCTGCAGAATGTGTTCTGCTCTTCCTTAACTATCTGTAAACTGCTTATTTCTTTTGAAATCTCAGACCCCCCTTTCCCCTTTGTTCACAATGACATACAAGAGGGGGCCCCTCAAAAAATGGAATTATTTTCTGGAGGGCAGGCCCCTGGAGTACAGGCTTCCCCACTAGGTGGGAGTTCTATGAACCCATCTGTAATAGTGTTCTAGCTGGCGTTGTTGTGAGAGGCTGCGTTTGGCTTCAGTGAATTTTTTTGAAGACTCTGTCAACACTTTTGCCCATTTCATGAGGGGTGATTTACAAGTGCACCTGCCCACACCATGCTGAGTGTTCAGCAGTTTTTGACCAAAAATGGCATCGCCCCAGTGTCCCACCCTCCCTAGTCATCTGATCTCCCTGGAGTGACTTTTGTTGTTTCCCTGGATGAAAAAAGTCTTCAAAAGGAAACATTTTGCCAATGTAGAGTGGAAGACACAAAACAAAAAACAGCAGAAGCACTAAAAGGCATCAAAATAGACAAGTTTAAAAACTGTTTTGAGCAGTGGAAAAAAACATCTCAACTGCATCAAATGGAGTTCTTTGAAGATGACTGAATTTTAAACATGTAAGAATACATACATAATTTTTTATAAACAAATTCTGGTTTTGTTGGGTCCCCTGTTGTATATACTTCAACAGCCCAATGCATTTTGGGCTCTCATATTTTATGACAACCACTGGCATGTCCATCTCTAATAAACTCTGGACATTTTTCCCTGTTAATCTGTATCTCTTAATTTGATTATTAGCTTGGGGGGGGGCTATTTTGTTTTTTTGCCCCCCCCCCCCCCCACTACTCAAAAGTTTTAAATTAGCCCTGGCTGGTGTGTTTCAGTGGTTGAGTGCCTGCCAGCCTGCGAATCTAAGGGTCGCTGGTTTGATTCCCAGTCAGGGCACATGCCTGGGTTGCAGGATTGCAGTTGGGGTGCGTGCCAGAGGCAACAACGATTCTCTCCCTCTTTGTCTCCCTCCCTACCCCTCTCTAAAAAATAAATAAAATATTTTTTAAAAGTATTAAATTATATATAAATTTCCCATTATATTTCTATTGGATAAAAAAACTGCCTTAGAACCTTATGGACCAATGATACAAAAAAAATGATTTTAAATATGTTTCTGCTTCATAGTAGCACAAGGAAATCAATATAAGACTTATAAGTATAACAGTAATAAAATTAAAAAAAATTTCTCATTGGTTTGTAAGGATTTATATTATCTGCTAGATTTTCATTCAAATATAGTTTTGTTCCCAATTACCTGCTAGGATTAAGTAGCTGGAAAAAAATGTTATTCACACTGATCTTTCTCAGCTAAAACTTCCATTTTCTTCCTACTGTCCTGATTTTCATGCTTTCAAAGTATACAAATTCAATCTTACATTTCTCCCCACGGAGTGAATACTTTAAAAGTACTTTACACAGATGGACATTTAAAAGTGGTAGATCACTGAAAGAAAAGCACGCTACCTGGATAAGCACACTGCAGCAGAGCTACGGATTTGCCTCCAGGAGCAGCACACAGATCCAGAATCTTCTCTCCATCCCTTAATTCGAGAGCCAGTACTGGGAGAAGAGAGGCAGCATTGAGGAGATAGTATTTTTTCAGGGTTCCAATTTGGTGTCTTTCTGAAGGCATCCGGTCAGGAATGCTGCTAAGGTAACACTTCACTGATTTAGGATAATAGGGTAAAGATCTTCGGAAGAGTGTGTGATAGCCCTTGAAGAGTAAATCCTTTTCCAGTTCAAAAGGGTAATTGAATCGGTTGAGAAGGACAGCATGTTGCCAGCATGACGGAGATGTCAGTACATCCCTAGAAATACAAAAACAAAGTCCTATTACTATAAACACTAATACAATTTTATATTACTTATCAATTAAATGTGGCCCTAGTTTTACACTTTACTTACCTGAGATTTTCATAGCCAAGATTGGTCTTACTGACTTTTCCTCTTGCCTCAGGTTCCAGTATGACTAAACCCAGCACTTTTGATCCTGTCTTTCTTTAAGTCTTTGATATTTTGTTCACTGTGGGTTTTTCTTTTAGATGAATGTTGGCCATTAAGATACTGTTTATCTTGATTACCAAGTTTTAGGTGCCCCTAAAATTCTGCACTGTTGAGGAATGACTCACTTGCCTCTGCTTAGTCCCTCCCTGCAGCAGACTTCCTTGCCAAAAATATCATGGCCTGCCTTTACTTACCTCTAAATCCATCGAAATAGATTTTAGTCATTCACTCTTTGCATAAGTGTTTTTCTCAGAGAGAAAACTTAAAACCTGAGACTATTAATATTGTAAGAAAAAGTACTGTAATTTAAGGGTGTTTAAATTAGTGAGTATTAAGACTTTCCTTATGAAGAAGAAAAGTATGGAAAGCTAACTCCAGTGAACTCTACAGTAACAGAGTTAATGAGGCAATCCGTGGCTCAGATGACACAAAACCAAGGATGGCTTAAAAATCACTTATGCATGATGCACACTCTCCCCCATCCCCCAGTAAATTTATCTTCCTAATTTTTAATTCGGTCCAACAGTTTGATCTCTTGACAATCACAGGCTCACATCAACTGACAGATACAGCAGGAAATATTTATTTATGAGCTGACCTTTCTAGCAGAGTTATTTGGGAGCCTCATTAACCATCATCAATTAAATAAATTCCAGCTGCTACTCACCCTGGAGTTGTCTATGTGAGGAATGGCTGGGTTGAAATGTAACACCTGTGACTTCAAGCGTGCCATGTGAATTTCCCTCAGGGCTTATGGTGCAACTGCCTTCTCCTTTCCCTGCCTGTTATGATGGTGCACCCTATGAGCCCAATGTATGTGTTCCAGCCGCTCCAGAGGATGACAACCTCCTTCTTTAATAATGTGCTTCACACACTTTAGCATGCAGCAAGTGGCTGTGAAGGACTGCTGGGCCCTAACCCCAGAGTTTCTGGTTTAGTAGGTCTTAGGTGGGAACTGAAGATTTGTATTCCTAGTAAGTTCTCACGTGATACTGATACTGCTGAACCCCAAGACCACACTTTGAGAACCACTGCATTAAAATATACCCAAAAGGGAAATCTGTGAATGTCACTCATGTAAATCTTATGTCAGTGCATCCTAGTATTACTCTTCAAAATGAGTGAAAAGCTACCCAGGGTCTTGAGTCACGTAGTAACAGGGAAATAATGGTAAGAAACATAATTAATATAGACTGGAGTGGCTTGGCTTATATCATGTATCCACCCCTTAACTAACAAAAGGTGGGACACTTCCAATTAATATCTGACAGGACAAATCTCCATTCTTTTCTTTCTTTAGAGTTTCCAAAGCTATTTTATCTTTACTCTTTCAGATAAACTTTAGAATCAGGTACTCAATTAAAAATAATTATAAAATATTTGTGACTCTGATTAGTATTATATTGAATGCACTAAATTTGGGGAGAATTAACATCTTTATTGTATTGTGTTTCCAACCCTAACCACAATATGTTCTCCATTTATTCACATTTTCTTTCAGATCCCTTAGTAAAGGTTATTAATCTTGCATATTTCCTTTTATCCTTATTATATAAAAGGATTATTAGCTAAGGAACTCTACCGATTTTTGTATGTTATCCAGTATCTTTAAAGATGAGGAACAATCAGAAAGGAAGTTCCAGGGTGAAGGCAATAGCACATGTACAAGCACAGAGGTATGAAGGGCAGTGCATCTGGAGAATTAAAACCAGTCTGGTGTGGCTTGTGGCAGGTGATTGTAAGGGTTAAGTGTAATATAAAAGTTTAAAATTTTATCTTATAAGTGATGGAAAGTCATTGAAAGACTCTAGGCCACAGGAGGCAAACACAAGGCCTGAGGGCCCTCCACCTTGTTTTATCCGGCCTGGCACCTAGTTTCTACCCAGCGGCAGCACTCAGCTCTCGCTTAACTGTTAAGGAGTAGTTACATTTATACAGTCCTAAAATTGTGGTCAGCCCTTTGAACGCAAGGGCGAGGCTGATGTGGGCCTCAGTGAAAAGGAGTTTGACACCCCTGTTCTAAGTGGAAGAGCCTCATTAGATTTAAAAACAAGTACTTGTTTTTAAACAAGTCAACACTCTTCCGAACTTATTCTACCTCATTCTTTAACAACAGAAAAAAACCCAAACCCTATGCAGACCAAATAAATTTTCTGATCCCTCCTTACACCCAGCCCTATTGAACTTCTTAAATTTCCTGGACCAAGTTTTCTTTAGCCTTTACCAGGTTCAATATAAACTGCTCCCTCTGCCTACACTGACCTTCCCTCTCTCACCTACCTGTAGCCTGGCTGACTCTCCTACTCTCCACTCAGAGGGCAAGCCTTTCTACCTACCACCCAATCCACCTGCTCCACATCACCCCAATATTAATAATAGTAATAATAAATGATCATATGTTTACAATGTGCATTGTGCATGCTTACCTCATTTAACCATCACAACAGCCATGAGGGGCAGCTATTACCCCATTTTAGAGGTTAGGTAACTGAGGCTTTCAGAAACTTGGCAACTTACCCAAGGTCAGTCACATTGCTATTAAGCAGAAATACCTGATTCAAAATTTGCTGGCCTTGAAACCTAACAGAAGTGTGAGACCCGGTACTGTAGCTCTAATGTATACAACAGAAAAGAACAGAGATTTTCTACTCCAAACCTCACCTAGTGCCTGTGGCCCTGGCCTTCCTGCCACTCACTGTATCTAACAATGTCGCTAGCTTGACACATGCTGCAACAGGACCAACTCAGTGAAAATACTGCCCTGGCTGCTCAGGTTGGTGCTTAGCCCTGAGAAAGCAAAGAGGTATATTAATGTGGGTCTCAGCTCCCCTCCCTCCAACACAGACACACACACTTGCATTGGTGGGATGACAACCTGGAACTGAGAGGCCAGTGGCTACTCAAGTCTGAATCCCTGATGGATGGACTAGTGGTCCAGCAGATACGAGAGTGAGTGTACATTAGAAAACTCAAGAAGACTGGCCAGGTGCCACATTCCAGGGCTCCTCCCAAGATTCATGAGTAGGAGTCTGAAGCTGCCGGACGTTCAAGTGCACCAGTAACCAGCAGAAACAGGACCCAAATCATCAGTGACTGGCAAATGTTAGTATCTTCACTAGTATCAGTGTGAAAAAACTATGTACCCTCTGGCACATTTTCAGTTGATATCAAAACCTACACCATATGTTTAAGAATGTGATTTCCAGCATACTGTAAAAATTGACATTTAAAATATAACTTATACCATTTTTTAAAATGTACCTACTGGAAACTAACTACCAGAGTGATTTTAAAACCCATTGTTGTTCATTTAAAAATTCATGGACCAGCCCTGACTGGTATAGCTCAGTGGGTTGCATGTCACCCTGCAGACCAAAGGGTCACTGGTTTGATTCCCAGTTGGGGCACATGCCTGGGTTACAGGCCTGGTCCCTGGCTAGGGGCATGTGAAAGGCAACTGATCAATGTTTCTCTCCGTCTCTTCCCCTCTCTCTAAAAATCAATCAATCAATTAATTAAATTCAGGGCCTAATTTCAAGAAAGTGTTAATTTTACAGCATTCCTTTTTCTCTTTTATTTACATTCTATTTCTCCATATAACTTTATCCTAACATATTACTGTGTTTGAAATATTTTTTTACTGCCCTATCATACTTCTCTGCCACACACACACTAAATTTGCTTTCACTATGATCTTAAATCTCTAAACGTTAAAATGGTAAATTCTGGATTCCATTATAAATAAAATTATTAGCACAAATTGATCAAAATAACATTACAGATTTAATTATTAAAAGGAAAGACAGAAAAGGAATCTCTTAATGAAATTAGTGTTTATTTTTTTTAAATATATCTGAGGATAAATATAGCTGGTGCTATAATGAGTCAAAGTTCAACATCAATTTTATTCCTATTTTGCATTTTTATAAAGGCTGAGAAAAACCCTCACTTACATAAGTGAGAATTAAATACATTTTGTTATAGCAACGTCTCCCTTTTGTTCAAATTCTCAGTTATATTCCGAAATAACTTAATGACATATTCATCAAAAATATTTTAAATGACCTGTTAGTTGACAACTCAAGTGGAGCTCCTTTGCTTCTGTTGAAGGCAAAACTTGGAACCTATCTGACCTGTCCAAGAATTTTAGTCATGAGTCATTTAGTCCCTAAACCCTTACAATGACATCCCAGGGACCTCTGGTGTGTGGAGGGGTTGACGCCTGGAGGAATGCAGTGTGGCAGAGCCAGGATGGGGAAAGTGGGAGAAAGACAATTGTGTAAGTGCAGATTGGGAAAGGAGAGTATTACTCCCTTAGGCACACAGAGAAGCAGAGTAATTTTCTGCAGGAGCATTTGTGGAGGTTGAAGATCTGAAAGTTGCTTACTTTAACCTGCTTGTGTGTACATAACCCCTGTAAAAAACTGCATACTGTGTCATTTGGACAATTTTTGTTATTTAATATGGTCCTCATTCAATTTTTCTGTCTTTATTCTTCTACTACTCTATTATCCGTTATACATTCCTATATAATGATGAGGACAAAAAATCCTTTTATCTAGATATTGCTAAGCACAATTAGTATAACCCTGTAGATTACAAAATCAATTACATTTTCAATGTTAAAAAAAATCCCTTTTGCTTTATTGCTATTATTATCCACAAGAGGGCGCTCATTCAACCATTTTTAAAGCCTGGTTTAGAAATGAATAAATGTATTCATGCAAGTGCACCGAAGTATATTTTCCAACTATTTTATTTTTGTCCTTCAAAGATTCTAATGATGATCCTACTCTTTCCTGACACTCTTTCCTCCTTGTCTCAAGGAAGACAATCTGTGTCTATATTTGTTATCCACGGTACCTCAAAATAAGAAGCCCTGAGTGAAGGTTTGTGTTCCTGGTGGTGACAACAAGACTGAAAACACTGCACACGAGGAGTCCCTGATATAAGGAGACGTGCACACACACTCCCAAGGCTGGGACTACAGAGCCCTCCAGCAGCCCACTCGGTAGAAGAAACGCCATGGACTTCCAAGTCACAGGTCTTGATTGGCCATAAACTAAGACACCTGGCAATTTTTCTAACCTCTGACTTTAAAAGGGACTAAAAGTTACTACCTCACAGTGATCTGCTCAGAATTTGATGTTGAAAATGTACATAAAGCCAACATAAGGGACAAAATAGAAATCAAGCTACTACTTAATTTGTTTTTCCCGACTACCTCACTCTACCCCTCTTCAGATCCTGGTAATGAAATCTGGTTATATAATATATCTCTCTGTAACTGTGACCTATGTGAATTCTGGGTTAGTGAGGACAATGTCCAAATAAAAAAAATGTATTTACAGATAGGCCAGGGTTTTGGGTTTTTTTCCCTATGCTTTCCACAAAGTATCCACAAACTTTCCAAAGTTCATAAAGACTTCCAATTAATCCTTCCCTCATATATGTTTGAGGGTAGACTATATATAATCCATCTTTTTATCCCCAGCACTTAGCACAATGCCTGGTATACAAAACTGTCTAAATTGTGAATTAGCAGATGACTTGCCCAAATCTTAAGGCATTGGTTCTTCACGAACCTCCCTTGGCAGGGAAGAGACAAGCAAGTTACTAAATTATGATAATACAATCTTGAGAGAATTACAACAGTTATATCAACAAAATGCAATAGAAACACAAAGGGCACAACTAATTTTGCCAAGGAAATATGGGACAGCTTGATGGAGAACTGGTTAATAACAGTAACAGTAATAAAAATAACGCTAACATGTATCAAGGTCTTACCGTATGTCAAACAATATTCTAAGCCCTGTGTGTGTATAAATTCATTTTACCTTCCCAAATAACTAAATGAAATACTCTTTTTCCCACTTTTTAAATAAGGATACTGAAGCATAGAGATGTTAAGTAATTTAGCTAAGTCATATGCTGGAAGATACAGAGGTGAAATTTGAACCCTACTTTAACAGCTGTGGAGGCTGAAGGGAGGCCATTCCCGGCAGAGGGAACATCATACCCAGGGGAGTGAAGGAGGCTTGTACTGCAGGAGGGACATGTGGAACACGGCTACATTAAGAAACAGCATGAGAGAATGTGTAAGACACACTCCCAAGGCTCTTCCAAATGTGAGGGCGCTGTGGATCTCTGGGCAAGGTTCTTAAACTTTTTGTCTCAGCTTTCCTATTTGTGAAACGGAAACAGTAATAACTGCCCCAGAGGACTGTACGAAGGATGATGTTACTACTTATGAAGTGATTAGGACACTGCCGGGCATATACTGCCATAAAAGTGATTGCTAGAATAAGCAAACGAACGAATACTAAAGGTGTGTGGCTATGGAGAAGGGCTGTTGCAATAGGCTAGGTAAGAAATGACGAAGACCTAAGTAGTAATAGTGTAGATAAAAAGAGATTCAAATGAAATCTCTCAGGCAGACAAAAGTATTTGGTGGGCATTTAGATACTAGATTTTGGCAGGGTAGTGAGTGGTGTGTAGTAGTACACAGGGAAATCCCAAAGACCACCCTAACTATTCTTTTTTAATTTTCATTTATGACTTTAGAGAAAAGGGAAGGGAGGGAGAAAGAGAGGGAGAGAACCATCAATATCAGAAACACTGATCTGTTGCCTTCTATACACGCCCTGCCCTGGGACGGAACCTGATATCCAGGCATGTGCCCCACCAGGAATCAAATCAGCAACCTTTCAGTTTGCAGGACAGCACTCAACCAACTCAGCCACACCAGCTGGGTCTAGACCACCCTAACTTCCACCACCAACTATAAGTTCAGGGTCTCCAAGACCACTTTCAGGTTTACCTACTAGCTGGACAACACACAGAACTCACTGTTATATTCATGGTTATGATTATGGTTTATTACAGCAAAAAGATACTGATTAAAATCAGTCAAGAGATGCATGATGCAGAGTATAAAACCATTCAAAGCATGAAGTTTCCTGTTGCCCTCTCCACTGGAAACCTGGAGGATAACTTTCCCTTGCAACAACGTGTGATAGTACGCATGGGGCACTGCCAACCATGGCGGCTCACCAGAGCACTGGTGTCTACATTTCATTGAAGTTCAGACATACAAAGACAGCTGACAGCCCATGTGGCTAATCCGTAGTCTTCAGCCCCTCTGGAGGACGGAGATCAAAGGCCACAGGCCAAGCTGACATCATGCTCATAGCCCTCATCATAAATCCTATTGTTAGACTTTCCTGTGTGGCCCAAGCCCCCAGGTAAACAAAGATACTCTTAGGTAACACATGCCAAGGGCATAGAGATCCCCTCCAAGGAGCTATGAGCAGATGCCAAGCCAGTTTTTGAGTAAGGGTCATTTTATTACAAAGGTAGTGCAGGTGTGGAAAAGAGAAACAGTGATGCCTTCAACTGAGGTAAAGTATGCAAGTAGCAATTGACAACACAGATCTGGAAAGAAAAAAGAATAACATGCTTTTGAGTTTGCCTGGTATAAAACTAAGTGAAATTACTGGAAAACACTTCGAAATCCAGGACTGGAGCTTGGGAAGGACAACAAAGCCCCTAATGACAGCATATTGAGGGAAGTTTAAAGTCACGCCATGATGGGCTTGCTGAATGAGAACATGCAGACAACAGGTAGAGCAAAAACTGAACCAGGTAAACTCCAACTTAAAGGGCTGCTTTGCAAGAAAGGTTATTACAAAACAATAAAATTAAAATAAATACTAAATCTTCTCTACCACAGCAAACTGAAAATATTGAGTGAATTACTTTTTAGGTAGCACTAAAATACACTTGCCCTTCCCTGGAAGCAGACTCTGCAACTAGATGGCAAACAACATTGTTTTGCAACTAAACAGTTAAAAAACAAAGATATTTCTGGTATTTTTTCGTCCATGCTATCTTCTATGCTCAGACTACTTTCTATGCTGAGAAAGCCTTTATTTTGCCTATGGCAAATTTAGCACATGTTTATGCAAAACTTAAATTACCATGAAAACCCAACAAAAAGGTAGATGAAGCAGAAGGCACAGTTAATTAAATGGATTTGAGGTTCACTGCTCGTTTTGTTTAGGGTCAAATAATAATTTATAAACCTGTCTGAGCACATTAAATACAAAAATAACTCATTACAGGGTATGGGTAGCCAGACTACTATAAAGTCTAAAGACAATATACCTCTTGAAATCTTTAAAAAGAAATCATCCATGTATGCCTAATTACATCACAGGTATGAGAGGCACATAGAATAGAAGTCAGCAGTGGGAGTTCTTGAACCAGAGGGTCTGGGCACAAATCCCAGCTCTGCCTCTTACTAGGTGAATGAACTTGGAAGTTACTGAAACTTTGTTCAGTTTCCTCAGGAGAAAAATAGGAAACAAATTTCATAGGTCTGTGCTGAAGATCACATAGTTAGTACTGGGTGGCACATAATAAGCATGCAATAGATATTTGATTATTTGATTATTTTGAGTACCTTTGCATACAAAAATCTCATGAATTTACTGCACATTTCTCTATTCAATCTTTCTCATTTCTTCTCTGTGATAGAAAATACCATTTTAAAATCTAGTTTTTAAATTAAAAAATCCACGATAACAAACTACATCTTCATATTACAGTGTATGTTACTAAAACAGCTTAATTTGTCCTAAAATTATCTCAGGATCACCTCAGACTTTATTAGTCAAAACAATCTGTTAAAAAGTTCTTAAAACTGTCCTTTGTAAAGACGAAATTTTTGAGTTGAGCCCAGAAGAGACGAGGAAAACAACCATCTGACCAAGTTTGGG
Source organism: Desmodus rotundus (assembly GCF_022682495.2). Lineage (NCBI taxonomy): Eukaryota > Metazoa > Chordata > Mammalia > Chiroptera > Phyllostomidae > Desmodus > Desmodus rotundus. The sequence continues at coordinate 74,238,042 of NC_071388.1, read as the reverse complement.
ATATTATCTATTAGCCATGTGACTTTTCTTCCCTGAGCAAATTGTACTGGGTTTTTCACCCTAACTTCACAAGCAGGGCACTCTCGTCCGCTGACCTAAAATGCCCGGATCCTTTTGCCAAGTTAACTGTCACCAAGACCTGGCTTCTCCTCAGGCCTTTGCTGGCACTATTAGCCTGTCTTAGAAAGGCCAGGTACTCCTGCCTGTTTCTAGCAGGACACTTACGGGATGAGAGGTTCATACAGTTCTAACCGGGCTCCCCCTTCTCCGAGAACCTAGACTAGAAGCACAGATCCCGGAGCCTGTCTTGCTCTTTGCATTCCACCAGGCGCGGGAGGCTGGTACCACTCATTGTGCAGGAGCCCACAGCGCAACATTCTGACAAAAGGCAAACCTCACTTAACATACCAAACCTCCTTCACTCACTCGCATGGACCAAATGCTTGTTTTCTAGAATACATTTAAATAATGTGTGTGTGTGTGTGTGTGCACACATTGTTCAAAACATAGCCAGCATAGACAGGGAAGAAATATGATCACCAAAAATGAATTTAAGATAAAGCAGTACTGGCTTTAAAGATTTGCTGCATTATCTTCTGAATTACAGAAACTACTCAAATATCCTCTAAAGCCTCAAGATTTTTCTGTTACCAGTATGGTTAATTTTGTCAAACTTGTGTGCATTGTTGTTTCAAAGATCAAAGCAATTGCTCAAGGCAAGGGCATAACAATTTTTGTTTACTATCACTACAAAGTTTTTATCTCCCCTTTCTGTGTTCCCGTAACTTAATCCATTTTCTCCTAGTTCTTCCCTCTGTAGCCTTAATAAAAAAAAGGCAGCCAGGTTTAGATTCCTTTATCTTTTACACTCTTAGCACCCCACGCCCAAAAAGGTTTCTTATTCTATCACAAAGCATCGAGAGATGAATTATACTAACCTTACTGTACTCCAGGCATCTCCAAGTTCTTTGGAATATTGTTTTTCAAAATGATCCAATACAACTTTGCAAATCTGTTTTGCAAGATTCCTCTCTGATTTTGCTTTCAGCTATGACGGTAAGAAAAAGATGCTGACACACTCTGATATTACAAATTTATTGAACTTCAACATTAGCAGTCTTTCTTCTTAAGAACATTTTAGATAATTACTAGTTCTTGCAATGAAAGCAGTACTTCATGCATAAGCAAACTGATTACCATACTCTACTTATTTAAAGTTAAGTGTTTCTCCAACTGACTATTGCTCAAATGTAAAGCAATGTTAAAAGCAGAATCTAGTGGTGTTAGCACAGAAAGCCAACTTAAATAAGTCCAACCAAAAAAGTCAACTTAGGTAACTCACTCTAGATGTTAACATTAGGGGGAACTGGGTGAAAAGCTTAGGGGAAATCTGTGCAATTTTTTTGTAAACGTAGAATTATTCCAAAATAAAGTTCATTTAGAAGAAAAGTCACTCTGGTTTCCTCGTACACTTCTTTGAAATTGTTTCATTTACTCATCCAAGAAAAGCTTTCCGAGGGCCAGCTATGTAAGGACACTGTTCTAAGCTCCCAGGACGGGGCAGTGACAGCAGCGGTCTGGGCCGCGAGGAGCTGGCCTTCCGCTCACCGCTGAAGGGCGGAGGCACTGAAGTCTGCGTCCTGGGATACACACGGGCTACCTGGGGCAGCGGGGTCTTGGAAGAACACGACAGACACACTCACGAGCGAGCGTTTTGGACTGCGAAACCGGAGAAACCCAGACATCCCCTACTTCCCTTGTCCCACCCCCTCCACCCCCACCAGGCCTCATAGAAGCATCTGGTTTAGTCAGGGGCGCCATCCGGACCGCAACCCTCACCCGGGTCAACATCACTCCGCCGCGAGCTCCCAAACCAGAGGTCCACACCGTCCAACATCTAAAGCTGTAAGGCACCGAATAAACAGCCTGACTACAGAGTTTCGCGGGAATTCCTTTAATTGCCGTACTTCTCCGGCGGAACTTATCGCGAGACCCTGTAATCTCGACGTGGAAGCCTACGTCCCGCGAGAGGCACCCGCGCAGTTACGTCAGTGGGTGGCTAGAGGAGGCGGTACCTACTTCCGGGGCAGAGATCGGAACCTTTAGGGCCGGCCCGCGGACCTTAGAAACTCAAGCGTGTCCTTAAGACGTCTCTGGCTTTTGTGTGCTTGGGAGGCAAGGGACTCCGTAGAAGAGTGGAAATCTTTGTCGTTATTACGTGTTGTTGCATGATCATTGTTTTAAAATCTCGGAGGCGAAGCTAGTGGAATTAATCCACTAAATCTTATGACCCCCGTTAGCCCAGATAATCAGAACTCAAGATAAAAGGATAGATACGATGCAAAAGAAATTAAGACATATTTCCTAGCGATGACCCATTAGGATAATCTCTATTTTAATGGGGAGGGTTAAATGATTATTAAATTGATTGAAATAAGTAAAGTGCTTAACGGAGAGGCTAGGAACCTTATTGTTGCTGTGTGTTATTTTCAGTCATGATTTTCATGATTATCATCAAGTTCTGACACCAAATGTCCAAAAAGACCAAAATGACCATTCACACTGGCCACTTCACCCTGCTTTATGAGGGGCAGTATTACTGGTTCTCAGGGGGTCTTACACCCATTCGGATAGGTGTAAGATAGAGCAGTTTATTTGCTTTTTTGGTGTTACTCTCTTCCTTGCTCCTTGTAACAGCAATCAGCAACTTACCAGAGAAAAGGGCTTAAAGTGATCCCTAATATTGAATGAGCATCGTGATTTTGAGACCCTTGACACTCACAATGTCAGTGCAGGTATATACAATAGGTGCAAATCTTAGGACCACGAACACAGGTGTCATTACCTTTAATGTGATTTGAAGTTTAATATACTTATTTCAACAAGTTCTCCAGTAATCTAAAAATTTAGATTTGGTGGGAAAGAAAATACAGTGTTAAGAAGTGAAATGATTAGATAGATTCCTCCAGTTTGTTGGATGTTTAGGGAAAACTCATTAGTCTACCTTTCAACCTGTATTTGTAGAGATTTTATATAATTTTTTGTGGTCGTTACATAATGTTACATTAAATGAATTAAAATAGCAACATTTACAATATAGACATAAAAAACTTAAGGGGTTATTAGAAATCATATATACTATATTTCTATTAGGGAAAGAGGATGTGCTATTCTTGGAAAGAGATTATATTAGTTCTATTGTTTTGTGACAGCATATTTCTATTTTCTAATTTTAAATGAACTAGTCATTAAAGAAAAAATGTTTAAAGCCTATGGAATGAAAATTAGGTATAATGCCAGTAGAGGTAATTATTATGAAGATTTTGGTGTATTTCTCTAATTTAATGCATTTTCAAGGTTGATTAAACACTATATAATGTAACCTCTTTTTCTTAAGAATTTTTTGTGACACTTGATCTTAGCCAGAAGGCCAAGCAGCAGTAAGTGAACAGCACACAGTATTCCTGAGCAGTCTCCCATTCCGGGACTAACCAGGCCCAACTCTGCTTAGCTTCCCAGATTAGATGAGATCAGGCACGTTCAGGGTAGCATGGTGCAGCCATTGTGGAAAGCAGTATGGAGATATCTCAAAAAATTAAAAATGGATCTGCCTTTTGACCCAGCAATTCCAGTTCTGGAAATATATCCAAAGGAACCCAAAACACCAATTTGAGAGAACAGAAGTACCCTCATGTTCATTGTAGCTTTACTTACAATCACCAAGATCTGGAAGCAGAGCAAGTGTCCATCAGTGGATGAGTGGATAAAACAACTATGGGACGGTCACACAATGGAATACTACCCAGCCATAAAAAATAAAATTTTACCCTTTGTGACAGTATGGATGGACCTGGACAACATTATGCTAAGTGAAAACAAGCCAGAGAAAGACAAATATATGATTTCACTCATATGTGGAATCTAATGAACAAAGTGAACAAGGAAAATGGGAACAGACTCATTCATAGAGAGCAGGCTGACAGCTAAGGGTGGGGGAGGGTAGGGGTGGAGGGACTGAGCAAAAAGGAAAAAAGACTCATGGACAAGAATGTGGTGATTACAGGGTGGGGGGGGCAGTATAAGGAGATTAAAAGGTAATGGAAAAAATACAACAGAAAAAGTTTTTAAAGAATTTTTCATATGCATAATTTCTAGAAGTTCCAAGTATTTGAAGGTTCTCTTAGTACCTATCTGCATATTATTGATAAACATTTTTGCTCATGAATCTTTGCATGTCTGATAATCTTACAATTTTTTATTGTGTTCTTGGTTTGGGTAATTTTTCAAATCTTGTATTTCTTTTGTAAATAATTGCTCATGTCCACTTATCTATAGATATCTTAGTGCTTTTATTCATATTTATACTAGAGATGTTGATTATATCACATTTTCAATTACTCTCCCAATTTTTCCTACAACCACTTTAAATGTGAAAATATTTTAAGTTTTTATGCAATCAATTGAGTTTTTGATTCCATTGCTTTCAGACTTGGGAATTTCTTTGCAAAGAGGGAAGCTACATCTGTTTATCCACTCCTCCCTTTTTTCTAGTTTGATCTTTAACATTTAACTCATATATCTAAAGTCATTATCAGTGTATCATGAACATGTTAATAGATTTCCCCAACCCCATATCAAATAACTACAGAAAAATGAACAAAATTCCACATTGTTTTAAAAACTCAATTGAGAATAAAAACATTGAGAATAAAAACTGTCAGAAGCAGACTTGTTTTAAACCACTGTAGACATAATTGAGCTGACACAAATACCAGAATTTAAAAAAATTTTTTATTTATTTAGTTTTAGAAAGGGAAAGGGAAGGAGAAAGAGGGAGAGAAATATTAATGTGTGGTTGCCTCTCATGCACTCCCAACTGGGGACCTGGCCTGCAACCCAGGCATGTGCCCTCACTGGGGATTGAACCAGCAACCCTTTGGTTCGCAGGCCAGCACTCAATCCACTGGGCCACACCAGCCAGGGTGGAATTTTTTTTTTACTATAATGTTAATGAATGAAGCATCTTTTTGCAAAAATTATTACTCATCCCTTTTTTTTCCAAAGCAGATAGTCAAATTAATTGACCTGCTTAACAATTACACCCACAGGGAGACAATCATCCAGGATATCTTGGATAACTTCTTGATGAGGGTGCAAAGACACAGCTTAGCCGTGATATGGCCATTGGCACAGTCTCCGCAAGAATGGTTTCTCTCTGCTGAGGAGCAAAAAGATTTACCTACCTTATTCTTCTAGGTTCTTATATTTGCTGCTTATTCACCATCAGAAGGTGGTAGTCTGAAAGCTTCCCTGCAGTAACTACGAAAATGATAGTTTGCTCTTGCTAGGTGTGCATATATATTTATATATGTGTATATAATGTATCCCCTCAAAATATCAGCATACTGCAGTTGACTTAATTAGAATACCATTTAGCACTCTGAATATACTTAAACTACAAAGCACATTCACTGTCTAGAAAGCACGTAAAAACTTACCGCTAAACAGGAAAGTAATTTCTACATATCTAAGCAATTTTATTGTGAAGCCAACTGATCTAAGAAATGTTTCAGAATAAGTGTACTTTATAGACTATCTCCTACTGACATCAAAATGAGAGAACAAAACATATTTAGTTACAGGCAACCTTGGACTTTGATTTCAGGTGAAGAGCTAGTTAGCTGAGGCTCTATTTTATTACTTCAGGCCTCCTAAGTGGTGTGTATAAAATCTCGCAGACAATACCCTGAGACAGGAAAGCATGTATGATAACTTGCATCTTATTTTTATCCAATCTTTAAACAATGTTGATGGGGATATATGTACAAAGTGCAGAACATGTATGTAACTGTTTTAGGCTGAAACTTATACTCTCAAAATTCCTCTGTTGAAGCACTTAACCCCCAGTACCTCAAAGGTGACAAACATATTTGGAAACAGGACTTTTCCAGAGGTAATTAAGTTAAAAGGAGTCCTTTAGGGTGGGTCCTAATTCAACCTGACTAGTGTCCTTACAAAAAGAGGAAATTTGGACCCACTGAGACACTAGGTAAGAACACACACAGAGAAAGGGCCATGTGAGGACACAGGGAGGAGGCCATCTGTAAATCAAGGAAGAGAGGTTTCAGAAGAAACCATCCCTACAACTCTTTGATCTGGAATTCCACACTTCAGAATTATGAGAAAATAAATTTCTGTTGCTAAGTCATCCAGTCTGTGGTACTTTTTATGGCCCTAGCAAACTAATATAGTCATCCTAGTATAAATGTATACTCAAAATGTTTATTGAAAACAATGTATTATAAAAATTTGAATCATTCCCTAGGTCATAAATTCTGTTTCCTCATCAGCACACAGAGGAATTTACAACTCAGGCTCTAAACGTGCAGATGATTTTCTTCCTGTTTTTCTTTTAATTATAGGCTGATCCCCTTATTAAAGGACATTCATTTATGATTTCCTAATTTTTCTCAAAAAAGAGCTTCTTCTGTTTCTAAATAATAATGGATTACTGTCATTTTGACCGTTTATACCACATTTTAATATACATTTTGAAATATCTGAATTTTTTGTTCTTTGGATCAGCTAGACTGTGTTTCTTGATAAATTACTATTAGCAGAATCTTAGCTGCAACATATATTCCACTTACAGAAAAACTTAGGTATTAAAGCCAAGTATAATAGTTTATAAGTTACAGCTTTATTTGTATAAGCAGTTTCAGGGTTTTTTTTTTTTTTACAGTATTTTATTTTATTTATTTAGATTTAATCTTTATTTTTTTCAATTACAGTTGAGTCCCCTTACAACCCTTCCCCCCAGCAATCACCACACTGTTGTCTATGACCATGAGTCCTCTCTCCTTTTTTACTCAATCAAGCAGTTTCATTTTTGATAAGCTTTTGCCACCTGGATGCATTGGATTTTTTTAGTGTGGAATGGGAGAAATTGAATAAGATAAATAGCATAGCATATAGAACCAAGTAACAGATAAACTATAGTCATATACTTTAGTTTAGTTTACTAAACTATAGTAAAAGAATACTTAGTAAGAGATCAGCTGCAAGTATACTGTTATATTCTACAGCTGAATGTCTCCAAGCTATATTCACAGTACATTTTACATATCAAGTCATCCATATTGCACTTAAAAGAGTATTTAAATTTTTTATTCCTCACCACGGGATATTTTTTATTAATTTTAGAGAGGGAGGAAGGGATGGGGGAAGAGAGAGAAGAGAAGAGGAGGGGAGGGGAGGGGAGAAAAAAGGAGAGGGAGAGGAGAGGAGAGGCAGAGACACTGACTGGTTGCCTTCCATGTGCGCCTTGACTGGGGAGGGTACCTGAAACCTTTCAGTGTATGTGACAATGCTCCAACCAACTGAGCAACTGGCCAGGGCAAAAGAGTATAATTTTGAACTTGCAGAATAATGGCACTTTTTACAAAATTACATATTTGCTTCCCCATTATAAAAGCCAAATTACAAAATTAATTTGAAAAATTGAGAGAAAAACACAACCAGAACTATTAAAAATCTAACTATTAGCATTTTGCAACACTTTTTCTAATGCTGCTTCCACTTGAAGTCAATCACATATAACATTGTACATGTTATATATGCATTTTACACATAAAGGCACATAGAATTAACTTTCAAATAAGTAAAAAGACATCTTTTGGTCAGTAGTTTTAACTTAACAAAAGACAGACTGAATCATAACCATGATATTCTAATGGAGAATGAATACACTATCTTACATAAAGCTACACATAATATTATTAGTAAATATTAAACCCAGCTTGTTACTATAACCTGATTTTTTCCCCCTCAAAGCTAGAGTTCACATGCTAAAAATTTCTTTTCTAAGTATACTTTACTAGAGTCAATAGTTCAATTCCTGTGTAAACCTGAGAAACAATCTGACCTTGGAGTCCTGCTAAGCTGACAAAGACCAGACAGCTGACTCAAAGGGCTGACCAAAAAGACCAATGTCAAGACCAGCAAGGACAAGTGCCTGCCTGTCTGCAACCCCAGGCCCTGCTCTCTTTGTTCTGCTTTTCCTCTCCTCCATCCTCATCAAAACCTTGCCTGCTGTAAACTGTTGAGTTGTAACCATGATTTAGTACTTCTGCACTGTAATCACAGTTATGTATTCTGTAACAAATCAAAGTATATAATCAACCCTGTGCTTAGTTCTCCTTGCAGCTGCAAACCACAGGTGTCCCCCCCCCCTCAAGGGAGGAATGCTAATGTAAATTGAGAGATAACACCAGAATGAAAGGAATAACCTGGGCAAAAGCTGCACCACTCACTCCCCTTTCAGCCACCACCCTCTATTCCCCCTTCCCACTCTCACCAGCACCTGCACTTCTGCACTGCTCCCGGGAAGTTCCCCTCCCCCGCACACAATTCCCACCAACTCCCTACAATAATGGCTGGCTTGACCAGAGATGTTAAGATGGGTTTTTGAAGACAGGGGTCCGCTCATCTTTTCGAGATGCCAGCGCTCGAATAAATCACTTTCTTTCTCACCAGCACCTGTCTCACAAGTTTGGCTTTCCTTGCAATAGGCAGCTGAACCTGGGTTCAGTTTCAATATAATCTCATTTTTAACTGGAATTAAAATGATATTTGCCACATATATAAAACCTTGTACAGAGAAAAGTTTTTCATGTAAAATGACAAAAAATTTATTTTAATCTCTTGACTTGGAATGTTTTTCAACAATTATGTTTTAAAAGCCTTTCCTATTTTTTATGTCAAAGAAATCATTTAAATTCATCAAATGACAAGAGGAAACAGCATACTGATATAAATTATTTTATTGTGTGAAAATGTCATAATTTATGATGGTTAAGAATAAAAATGCAGCATATAACAAAATAGGCATTTAACTGTTAAAAGCCACCTGGACTTACAAAACTTCTTTTAAAATTTTTAAAATGCTTTAAGAATACAAATTAATTCTTGAAATACATAAAACATTAATTCCACTTCATTATATATTTAATTTCAAAGTCACTTTAATTAAAAGGACTCAGTAAATATTATACACGATAATCGCAAATTTAAAAAGCATATTTATTCTCAAACTAGATGAATTTTAAAAAGATGGAAAAAGTATAAGTTTAGTTTTTTTAAAAAATGAAGAAATATAAATGTTACAAAAGAATAAAAAGATGTACAAATGAGTTTTTTTCCTTTAAAATCCAGCTCAAAATTAATACATGTCTCCTTGTGTTGATTTTCCTTACATATCAGCCATCTATGAAATTTAGGTTAGGAATTTTATATCTGAAGTAGAATGCTAGGTACAAAACTTAAAAAAAAAAAAGAAAAAAAAGAGAAAGAAACTGTGTATGATGCTGACTAGAATAAAAAGTGACCTGGTTACTCAAGGTTGAGGGAGTTTAAAATGTAAATAAAATGTCGTGCTCTCAAGTGAAAGTGTAAAAGTGAATAACCATACTAAACTGCCTTAGACACACTTATGTTACTGTCAGATACCAGTATTTGTCTGTTGTCAGTACAAGTTACCAAACTATCCAATTGACAAGGTGATATAGGAATCATACCGCTTATAGTATTTTCACTTTTATATAAATATGCTTTGAATTAAATGCAACATTATGAATTTATTCCTCATAATATACATCTAAAACTGTGTCCAAATGCTGGACAAATAAAGAATCCTACAGATGCCATTGTTCTGTGCAAGACATGCTACTATTTTAAAATTGAGAAATTAATTTGGAATTATTTCTTTACAAAAATTATTTTGGAATTATTTGTTTATTATTTATTTAGTACCCCAGCATTTCCCTGTCATAAACACAAGTCTCTGGACCTACAGTAGCTTTTTCAGTCTCTTTGCCTTTCATTTCAAGGCACTAAAGTATTACAATAACCAAAGACTCACTGCAGCTGCTTGATAGACAAGGGAGCGAGGGGTACTTTAATCTCTCGGAGAGTTTAACCTCTAAAAGAGCGGTTTATTGGGACTTTTAATAGTATCTCACATAACATTTTCATTTTATTTTTCAAGTCTCTTTTATTTATTAGGATCATTACCAAAGAAAGCAACAAAAAAATTGAACTCTCTCCTTGAGGAGTGCTTTCAAATGCTATTCTTTTTTAGAATAAAGAAATAGACTCCACTTCTTTAAAGAGTATTATTTTAAAATTAGGTCAAATTAGGATGTATACTTCAAGAACAATACTATTACAAAACGCACCTCAAAACATATAAATATATCATTTGTATAGTTAATGTTCAGCCAGTAAATCAACTCTATTTTCCAAATACAATTTGAAACAAAGCATTATAGAATAGTCAATATCACAGTAATTAAAATTCTTAAACAAAAGTTATAGAAAAATATAAAAAGTTAAAAATTCAGGTTATAAATTCCCAAGAGTTCCCCTTCTGTGCACATGTATCTTACAAAAAAAAATGTTTAAGGTATAGAAATAAAGACTATTAAACAAATAGTAATGAAAGTGTGCAAAGTCCATTGGCTCTTTTTCTGAAAGGTTTTACTTGAGGAATACACCCATGAGATGTATAAACCAGAGTCGATGCTAATTCTTACTAACTTGGTCCAAAATGCTCATCCCATCTGCTGGTCTTTTGCTTTCCCCTTTCTTTCTTTCTTTTTCTTTTTTTAATACCATGAACAGCATGGAAAAGTAATTATCAGGTCAGTTAAATCTTTGGCTATTAATCGCCTCACTGAAATCGCTATGGTTATCTTGTCCCATTCATCAGTGTTCAGGGTTTTTATTTGTTTGAAAAAGAAGGTCCTGCAGTTCCTCCTGCCGGCATTAAGACAGCTCATCCGCAGGACGTGGGTATGAGATCAAGTCTTGAACGTCACTGTTAGGTCTCTGTCGCACAGCCAGGGGAGGCAGTGGCTTCCCATAGAAATCTACGTACAGAAGGCATGACACAAACACAGAAACAGTTATGGTAAATATATATTTTTGACACGATTCATTATTTGCCAACCAAAGCCTTTTAAAAAAAAAGGCACTGACTTGACAGATAAAGCAATAGGAGAGTAGAAAAAAATCAAGATCTAAGAAATCTTGAATAAATTCAAAACACAACCAGTAGGGTAAATGTGGATACACTATATTGTAAATTAATCTCCAGTTAGTTTAATAAAAAGCTGCACCTAACGTACATTAATATTTTGTTTCCAATTACACGTTCCCACTAGAAGGGAATGAATAACAAACACTCAAAATCAGGGAAGCTGTTGTCAAAGCCCTGGCGAGTCAGTGTCTGCACAACCCAGGTTCTTACCCAATTGCTGCTGCTTCCAGGTGTTTGGGAAGAGATAGTTAATTATCTTAGTGTTCTGGTAAGTGGGGGTCTTTTATAATGACGCTTCAATATGGTTTAGTGATTCAGGGAATATTCTGATACAAAAAGTCTTATTTTCTATTTCATAATAAGTTCCTATACCTTCATTATCACAAACTGGCTTATAAATTTAACAGCATATCTAAACTTCTAGTAAGTAATTATTTCTGGCTTAATCCCTTAAAATTATCCTAGAAGCATAGGTGCTCAGGATTACTTGAAACAAATATACTGAAAATGTATTAGGTGGGCACACAATGCAATGTACAGATCATGTATCATAGAAATGCACACTTGAAACCTATATGATCCTATTAATCAGTGTCACTCAAATAAATTTAATTTAAAAAGAAAGAAAATGTATTCGGGACCCATTTCCAGTTCTGCATGTGTCTGGAGTTGAGCTAAGCTACTCCATGGTATCGCAGCCTTAGCATCCATTTTGTCTGGCCAAGTGGCTGTGGGGGGCCTTAAACAGACAGTAGCCCCTCATGCAAGCACATGCTCTCTCGGTAACTGTCTGCAGAGTCATAAGTAACTTCCTGATATGACTTCCCCAATGACCCTCGTGATCAAGAGTCTCCCTTGCCCTCCAAGGCCTTTTCTCATATAAGACCCCAGTGGAACTTAATAAAACTCCACTCTTTTTGCTTTGAATGGACAAGTTTGGCTTTAGCCTGAGAACACCAAAGAACATCACTCACATACCCTAATAAAGGCAAGTGCCCCACATCCTGTAGATCTCTCTGCCTGCACCCTGCCTGGATCACCCCCTGTAGAACCCTCAAGGCATGCCATGTGCTTCCTCCAAAACTTGTGAGTAATAAACTTCTCTATTGCAATTTCTCTTGTGGTCTTTCAGAACTCAGGCTTACCATCCAGCATGCAGGAGTTCACCTTAACAAAATCATAATAGCATTTAAGGAACTTGGAAGTCACCACTCCATCCTAACATGAAGTAAATAGCTGAACAGATGAAAAAATCAACAACTCTCCTTGGATCGATAAGAGAGGCCAGGTCACAGGACAGAACACTGCACCCAATATTGGACAGACAGACAGGCAAACACAGGGAGTCTCAGTTTACTGGAGCAGACATTCATGAATAGAAACTGCCAAGGGAAACTATCCCAGTAGAAAAACCTAGCAAGAAGTTATCTTTTTCCCTCCCAAAATATTATTTTACTTTTGCAGTTGATATTGTATTAGTTCTTTGCCAGAAAATTTAAATCATTCTACAAAGCAAGTTCTTATTAGCTTAACTGTAGGGAATGTAAGTTGACCTTAGTGCCCAACTGGTATGACCAACTTAACACCCATTTTTATAAAGGATTCAAACACTTTTAACATGAAAAATTAAAGAGTAGTAATACTACATACGGAATTTTAAATTTTGAAAATATTCTCTATACACTCGGTAATTTGGAATAAACTTTTGACTTATTTCTCATAATGCACAACATGTAACATATTAGTGAAACATGGATGGGGAATGTTTACAAAGGGAAACAGATTTTCACCTCTTCTCTGAATGAATTTGTCTTACCTGTTACACTGAATAAGCTTTACAGACAATAAAAGCAATTAGAAAAGTAGAATCCAATTGTTATCAAGGTAAATGTCTATAATCAAAGAACAAGTAATAATTTGCCTTAAAAATTCCCCTCTGACTATAACAAATTGTTTTTCATCATGGTAAATTTTAAGTGCCAAGCCAATCACAGTTAAATTTACTTATCTAAGCTAGTTTATCATGTACCTGTCTACTTTCCATGAATCAAATGCAAAGAAATGTGTGCAAAGTTAAAGGAAAAAAGAGAATGAAATTGTAACATTGGGACCTATCAGCATCTTGGATGAAGATCTCATGATAAACCCTAAAAATTGTTATTAAATTATTTTTATGAAAAATTTTAATTTATTGTATCTGCTTTTTCCCTCCATTACAATAAGTAGAAATGATCATACACTGTTTTTTAATTCAGCTTAGGTATAATCTGACTTAAAATTTATGAAAAAATAATACATATATTTTTAAAACTTTTGAAGTTATAGTGTTTTCTTATCTGCTATGGGAAGCTTAATTTATTGATACAAACTGAAAATTAACAGGAATATAGGAATATGGTGGTCCTAAACTTAATTATTGTAATTCCCAGTTCTAATTTTAAAAAAAGGGAAAACAGAACAAAAATGACCTTCTCAGCCCATTTTTAACCTCTTTTCCAATAGCCCTTAACTATAATGTTCCCCCTAGATGCTACCATTAGTTCTTTTCTCTGCATTCTACATGCTTTCCCCCAGAAATACGAAACTATATTCTCTCAACTTCATTCATTCAGTAAAAAATCACAGAGCATTATGGGCAAAGCACTCCTATTGTGTGATGACAACTGAAATTTAAAAAAAAGGGAGTTCTGGACAAGATGGAGGTGTAGGTAGAAACCCTTCACTTCCTCGCACAACCAAAAAGGAGGATAACAACCAATCTAAAAACAATAAACAACCAGAAGTGCCAGAAAATCCAACTGCATGGAACTCCTACAACCAAGGAATTAAAGAAAGAGACAACCAGACCTGTAGGAGGGAGATGGGAAGTCAGGCAGGTGGAGGTGGAGGACTGCACAGGGTGGGTGGGTAGGGGCACTGAGAGGTCCTGCAGCAAGGTGGGGCTGGCTGAACTGGAAAGTGAAACTCAGACCTAGCTGTGGACTATAGCGGTGGACTATGGCAGGGGTGGCCACAGAGGGGAGAAACTCCCAGCCTCACATGAGAGAGTTTGTTGGAAAGTGGGCTAGAATCGAGCAGGTGAGCTGCATTGTTCCCTCGCTGACTCCTCCCCCACAGACAGTGCCACAGCGCAGCCCAAAGGGTTGCTTTGCCCTGATGAATATCTAAGGCTCCGCCCCCTTACAACTTAACAGGTGCACCAAGACAAAGAAACATGGCCCAAATGAAAGAATAGAGCAAAACTCCAGAAAAAGAACTAAGTGATGAGGAGACAACCTATCAGATGCAGAGTTCAAAACACTGGTAATCAGGATGCTCACAGAACTGATTGAGCTCAGTTGCAAAATGAAGGTACAGATGAAGGCTACCCAAAATGAAATAAAACCAAATATTCAGGGAACCAACAGTGAAGGCAAGTAAATCAGGACTCAAGTCAATGATTTGGAACAAAAGGAAGAAATAAACATTCAACCAGAACTGAATGAAGAAACAAGAATTCAAAAAAATGAGGAGAGGCTTAGGAACTTCTGGGACAACTTCAAACATTCCAATATCTGATTTACAGGGGTGCCAGAAGGAGAAGAAGGGGAGGAAGAAATTGAAAACTTATTTGAACAAATAATGAAGGAAAACTTCCCCAACTGGGTGAAGGAAATAGACTTCCAGGAAGTCCAGGAAGCCCAGAGAGTCCCAAAGAAATTGGACCCAAAGAGGAACACACCAAGGCCCATCATCATTAAGTTACATCAGTAAGTTACTTTCATTAAGATTAAGGATAAGATGAGAATCTTAAAAGCAGCAAGAGAAAAGGAGACAGTTACCTACAAAGGATTTCCCACAAGGCTATCAGCTGATTTCTCAAAAGAAACCTTACAGGCAAGAAGGGGCTGGAAAGAAGTATTCCAAGTCATGAAAGGCAAGGGCCTACATCCAAGATTACTCCATCCAGCAAAGCTATCATTTAGAATGGAAGGGCAGATAAAGTACTTCCCAGATAAGGTCAAGTTAAAGGAGTTCATCATTACCAAGCCCTTATTATATGAAATGTTAAAGGGACTTATCTAAGAAATTGAAGAAGATCAAAAACTATTAACAGTAAAATGACAACAAACACCTATTAACAACTGAACCTAAAAAAAAAGTCAAAAACAAAAACTAAGCAAACAACTAGAACAGGAACAGAATCAGAGAAATGGACATCACGTGGAGAGTTTCAGTGGGGAAGGGGAGGGGGAGAATTGGGGGAAAAGGTACAGAGAATAAGCAGCATAATTGGGAGGCATAAAACAGATAGGGAGAGGTTAAGAATGGTATAGGAACCAGAGAAGTCAAAGAACTTATATGTACAACCCATGGACATGAACTAAGGTGGGGGGGAGTGCTGGAGGGTTGGGGGGTGAGGGTGGAAAATTGGGATAACTGTAATAGCATAATCAATAAAATATACTTAAAAAATAAAAATAAAAATAAATTTTAAAAATCTACCTACATATCCTCCCCCACACACTGGGCCCTTCTTTTCTCCTGAGCTCCAGAATCTTACTTCTACTGGACCACAGACATTTCCAAACAGAGAAGCCCACAGATACCTCCAAAGCAGGTTTTCTCCTCCCTCATGGATTTTCAGTCTTACAGGTAGCACCAACCGCCTAGCCCCTTCTAGCCAAATAATCCTCTATTCCTCTCTCAACCCATACAACCATTCATCAAATATTAGTTACTTGTTAAAATGCTCATTGTGTACATTTTTTACTCTCCATTTGAATTTCCATTCCTCCCTTCTCACTTTGACTACTGCAACAGCCACCTAACTGGGATCCTTTCTTACCTCAGGTGTGGCCACTGTCAAGTCTGTACTTCAATTGGTGTCAAAAATAGGTTTTCTAAACTACAAAACTAGTAACACTATTTCCCTGCTAAAAACGTATAGTGTCTCTGGTAAAATTATAGCAAGACCAAAAATCTTAACATATATGTCAGGCCCTTCACAATCAGTCCCTAAACCGTAATTCCAGTTCCAACACTCTATAATTTTAAGTTTCCTCTCTTATCCACTCCATCCACATGGAAGTAAGCTCCCGTTACAAGTAACTTTATGCTATTTTCCAAATACCCGGTGACCTCTCCAACCTCTCTGCCTTTGAAGTCTACTGTTTCTTGTGCTGACAGACTCTTCTCCTTTAAAGGCCCAGTCCTAATACCACTTTCCCTAACTGTCCCAACAGCTTGTGGAGAGTACTCTCCAATTCTACACCATAGACACGTAACTGTACATTGTGAATTGTCACACAGTACAGTATATGGTCTTCTCTATTAGACTAGGATCCCCAGAAAGGCAGAATTTATGTCTTATTCATCTTGGTATCACCAATGTTTTAAGATGTGTCAAATACAAAATAGTTGTTCATTGGATACCTCATTCAGTAAGAGAAAAAAATCCATCATAAGAGATATTAATATGTTCTATATACACGTTTGTGCACATGAATACACACACGAACACAAATATATTAACATTACCTATTTTTTTCTAACAACATACTGAATACTTAGACTGATAATGTATTCTAACATATATAATTTTCAGAGTATAAAATATAAACTAACCTATTATGGTCCCTAAAAGCACTGTGATGTCAAGTCAGTCAACCAAACAGATGTGATTTCACTGTAATTCTGATACAGCCTAAGCATAGACTTTTTCTCTCTTTAAAGATGAAAATAAATCTTCTAATTTTTGCTAATGATTGTTGATATACTCAACTGATCTCTGATTCTACAATTGTGTTGATATTCACTTCATTTTAATACTCAGCAACTTGGCGTCTCATTGGAAGCAGAGAAAGAGCTGTTACATGGCACCACTGAGTGCATGAGCACGCATGTGTACGACAACTCGGCTTTTAAAGCACTATAACTGGAAGTTCTATTTCAGTTGTTGTAAAGCCTTTCACTTTCCATCACAATTTACATACATACACAAGTATAATAGATAAACACACACTATGATTATTTTGACCTCTGTATTCTAAGGTAAACATAAATTCAAATTATTTAGAGGCAAAGGGCATGTAAAAATTAAAAAAATGAAATAAAATGAAAAAAAAAGTGATGTATAAAATGAAAAAGGACGGCTGTGAATTCTTCCAAAATTAAAAGTTTGTTGAAGTAATGAGTAAAGAAAAGTGAATGCAGGATGTATAGATATTTGAAAACTGATCCTTTTGCATTACCATTATGACGTGTTTCACCAAGAGGCTCAAGTTTTGGAAGTCTAGTGACTTTGGGGGTTCCCCAGCCAACTAAAGAAAAAGAAAAACATTTAAACACTGTTAAATAATGTCTCTTTAGGCTGGTTGAGAGGATCCCTTTCTAGATAGGAATATACATAATATTTGATGTCAATTCATATATACTGAATGGCACAATAATGATTAGCCATAAACTCATTTTAAATTTCTATTTTAAAATGTCACAGATGTTAACATTTGCTTTAAATATTATTTACCTTTAGTTAAAATATAAGCATCTTCACCCCTACCACAAATAACCTTAAACTATTGTAACCTCTAGGAGGGGCTACAAGAAATGTTTACTTATAAAATGGAGTACTAGAAACGAGTCTTCAAATATTCTCAAAGGAAAATGTTACCACGTAAAGCCTTATAGCAGGGCTAAAAGGGCAGTATAAACATATACATTTATATATTTACTGAGCACCTATAGTATACGAGGTACTATGCCTAGTGCTGAAAAATTACTCATCATTATTATGCAGTTAATATGTTCCAATGCTTTACATGCAGTATTTCATTTAATCTTCATAACAACTTAGAAGGTCAGTATGTATGTTAGAAATATAATGGAAAAATTCATGTATCTTGGTTTCAACTGTTAACTTTCAGGATGAAAGATGCAGTTTTTTAAAAGCTCACATTAGCCATCCTTTCTACTTAAATTCCTTTTAGAAATCTGTACACTGATATTTTAATTAAGATTTAAATCTATTCAAGGAAGTGTCTGGGTAAGGTTTTCTTATTAATTTTTACTTATTTTTACCTTTATAAAACATTTCTTATGGTTAAAAAAGCAACAAATACTTATGTTCATCAATTATGAACAAAATCATGCAAAGGTTTCTACCTTTTTTGCCAATTCACAGGATAATGAATACACTGAATAAAAACTATGATTTCTTTCTTTTTCTTCAACCCTGCTTTTGTTCAAAGCAGGGTTTCTAAATTCAGAATCAAGATCAAAGAACTCACCAGGAGGAGGAGGTGGGGGAGGTGTCGGGCTCTTTGGAGCAGAGTCATCTGTAGTCACAGGTTCTACACGGTGACTCCTTTTTATTCTTAGTTTCTTAGTTTTCTTTTTACTGTTATCTACAAGAATATAAACATGGAACTTAGGAAAAATTAAACTTATATAATAAAAATTAAGATTAGAACTAGAATGTGGATATTACCATAGAAATGCATCTTTAATTCAAGTTGGAAATTATCACCAATAACAAAATGTGAACTTGCTTTTTCTAAGAATTAATTGTTAAATGATTGCTTATGAAATGATTAACAAATATACAAACAACAAAAAGCCTATATTCTAAGTTCTAGGAGAGGTTACTGAGAATATTAAAAAAGTTCACATTTCCAAAAGTAACATATTTTTTTCAAATGTTATATTAAGTAAATACAATTATTGCAAGGATTTCCATAAAACTCAGAATGACTAGGGAAGGAGGAGAGGTATTGACTTGTCTCAGTAGAAGATCATATTTAGAGGTCTGTCTGGAAAAAGTCCAGCTGTTGTTAATGTAACAAGAATGGTTTGGGTGACACTGATATAACCTGGCAGCCAAGGAGAGTGGACTGGAACGTGCATGTGTGAACAATGACGACTTCATTATACTAGTCAGTTGGGGTAGTAGATGCCATTGAGTGAGCATGTGTCCTGTGTGGCAATCGCATTCAAGATGACTGAGTGAGTAGAGCAACAATCTGCATCAAATTTGCATTAAGCTTGAACATTCCTCTGTGGAAACTATTTGGATGATTCAAAATGCTGCAGCTATGGGCAACTGGTGATTGGCAGCTTCATCGTGACAATGTGTCCACTTAAGCACCAAATCTTGTGTGCAGTTTTTTGACGAAACATCACATCACCCAGGTGACTCTGCCCCACTACAGCCCAGATTTTGTGCCCTGTGACTTCTGGCTTTTCCTAAAACTAAAATGACCTTTGAAAAGGAAGAGATTTCAGATCATCAGTGAGACTCAGGAAAATATGGCAGGGCAGCTGATGGCACTGGGAGAACTGTGTGAGGTCTCACGTGCCTACTTGGAAGGTGACTGAGGTGTTACTGTCCTATGTACAGTGTTTCTGGTATCTTGTATCTTCTTCAATAAATGTCTCTATCTTTCAAATTACATGCCCGGATATCTTCTGGACAGACCTCGTATATATGGTATAAATCAAGGGTCCCCAACCTCCCTCTTCTGTAGATGCCACTTACATTACCCTGTGAGCTCCACCTCCTGTTTCCCCTGCAACCCCAGCCCATGGAAAAATTGTCTTCCATAAAACCGGTCCCTGGTGCCAAAAAGGTTGGGAACCACTGGTATAAATAGTCCAAACATAAACATTTGAAATGTGAAGAAGATCCTAATCAAACCTAAACACATTACTCTTTAAAATAACCACCAAATAAGGTATGCCCAATATAAATACAGAATGGGGTAAAGGTAGGTTTATAGTTATTCGTATGAAAAATAATGCATAATTAATAATAATATAAGAATAAATTGTTTTGCATACTCACAATTGTAAACCTACTTTTGCCCTATGCTGTATATATAATAAAAAATCACATTAGATTTGCAGAATTTGTGTTCTTTTAACAAATAACTATTTACATATTGTCATATAAGCATGTGGTAACATTTTAGGGCCCGGGCTGGTGTGGCTCAGTGGATTGAGCACTGGCCTGAGAACCTAAGGGTCACGGGTTCCATTCCCAGTCAGGGAACATGCCTGGATTGCAGGCCAGGTCCCCAGTAGGGAGCTCTCGAGGGGCTAGCACACATTGATGTTTCTCTCACTCTCTTTCTCCCTCCCTTCCCCTCTGTATAAAAATAAATAAATAAATAAGTAATCTTGGGGAAAAAAACACATTTTAGGAACATCTATGTTGTTAGTATGTAGACTTTAACAATGTAAGCCAGGATGGCAATAATAGTTAAATAACCAAACATAAAATTTATTGAAATATTTTCATTGACAATCCCATACTAAATTTATAGACTATGTAAAACATTTTCTAAAACGGAACTATCTGTTACATAAGAAATAGTCAACATCTATGAAACCTACAAAGCAATGAGAAATACAAACATATTTAGAAACATGTTATTTTCTAAATCAGTTAGTGTCATTTGACACATTTTACTCCAGATGGAAACAAAGACAACTTTTTACAGTTAGTAGCATACCTTTCTGGAGGCTCCCTTTCCTTTCTGCCAGCTGTAAAGCTTGCAGCTCTGAGTTTAGCACCATGGAAGAGCATTAAAGTTAGAGCAGATAACCTGCTCTAGAGGTAGGGTCTCAGACCAGCCACAGACAAGATGTATGATCTTTAAAACCTTCCAAGTCCCTGGTTTCCTATTCTACATAATGGGAATAATATACCCTAGGATGACTATGTTTAATAACACAATGCTGTATCAAATAACATAAGGTATACGAAACCATGTTCTAAATTATAATGTTAATTAGAACAATAATTATTATTATAGTTATATGATTGACTATCTTAGAACTTCTTATGCTTTATTTTCAAATATCTGTCAAATAACTGCTCTTTAACAATGTGTGTTAGAGTTCTTTTAATATATTGAGAGGCTACTTTAAGTCTAGTTTCTCTTGAACTCCACTGACAGAGCTATATGGGTACAATATGGCTGCCTTAACTTCCCAATTTACAAAAGGTATAACTCTCAAATCTAATTATTTTTTATACAGCAAGATATCCATGTTAGCTAATCTGTTCCTGAAGGATTGAGATCTTATTTTCATAAACTTTTGATACTGTATAAAAATCCTTATATGCAATGGAACATAATGCTAACTAGGAATGGCACGGAACTAAAAATTATTAAGTAGCTCCCATGTGTCAGGTCTGTGCTAGAACACTGTAAGTTATTTTTATTATCAATAACCTTAAAATCTCTGTTAAAAATGATGCCTATTTTTATTTTAGAGATGAGGAAGACTGAAGAATGTCACATAACATAGCATGTATCTAGGAGACGGAAAACTCAGGGTTCCATCCCAGGTTGTCTGATTCTGGACACTGGCTGTGTCTTTATGGTACCAAAAGACACGAACTTCCAGTTAAATTACATACCACTTAGAAAAAGAAAAGTAATTATGAATTGAAAATTTTCTATGATATTAAAATAAAAGAAAAATGGCTGTCTGACAAGACTTTTAAAATGTTCAACTGATTATGGCTGCATCCTACAGAAACAGCATTGTCAATAAAGGATATGATGCTGATCGTAGTATTGTGGGGCTTAAGAAAACAAAAACCTCAAAAAGCCTTCAAAATATTAAATGCATTTCAAGGATTCCTGGGGCTATACTATACTCCAAATTTATGAAAAGAAAACTGAAAATTTCTGCTGAAATTCTTTTAAGTTGCAAAAGACTACATTTCAAGGCATCTTGAATAAAAAGGTAAGTTAGCAAATTGACTAATGAGTAACTAAAAACCACGAGAAAATCATGATATATACTGCATTTAGAGACAAAAAATATAACTTTATGAAAACAATCATGACAAAGAGGTATAATTAAGTTTACATGATACATACGTAACCTTCTTATTTAATAACTAGATTTCTCACCTGATTCTGACGACGGTTGGTACGCCTCATCTTCATTCTCCAGCTGTCGCGTCAGTGCTTCCTTGTAATTTTCTACTGTCCCAAACTCACCGGTGTGTTGGCTACTGCCGCTGATCTGGCTCTGCGTCTCTATCTGCTCATGCTCCACTCTGTGTTTCTGGGCACAGTCATCATAGTCTTTCTCCACATTTTGCCTCTTTTTCTCTTTTTCAAGCTTTTTTTCATTCTAACAAAAATGAAATATATCATCTTTAATGTAACAGCTGTATCTAAGACAGTTTTAAAGGAAACGGCAAATAATCCAAGAGTATTCTGTAACTTCGGAAAATTGTGGTATTTCCATTATAATTATTTGTTAAATAGATCATTGAAACATGCTAATTGCCAAACATCCAGAAAACAGATTGTATAAAGGAAGAAAACAAATGTTACCGGTAAATCCACAACCTACAGATGACCACTACTTGGTGTGTAATCACTAAGAGATGCTTTGCTGTGCCTACCGCACATGTACAGACATACACCACCCACAAACATACATAAATGTGATAGACTGTTTCTCTCTCTATACATATCTATGCATCTTGTAAACAAAAAGATCTGAAGTTTTAAGAATATATATCTTTCTTTTGCATAGTGCCTAACACCTTGTCCAGTGTTACTAAATGCCATATAAGCATCAGCAATGATTACTTTCACCAATTATGCTATCATTTTGAATATTTATGATGATAATGAATAAGTCATTATAACTTATTTTACAAATTCCTAATCAATGAACAAAGGGGTTACTTTCAATTTTTCACTATTAAAACAAACACAACTATTGAATTAGTTCTTTAGAATAAATTCCTAACACTAGAACTGTTAATTCTGGGTAAGCACATTTTAAAATGTGACACACTACAACCTTCCCTTTAGAAAAACTAAAGTCAATCGACACCCCAGGCAAAAGTTGAAGAGTGGTATTTCCCCATATCTTTTTGAATACTGTATATCATTCTCCATCTTTTGTATCTTCATCAAACTAACAAATAAGTGTTTTTACCTCAGTGTTGGTTTAACTTACTGTTTTTATTACTATTTATTACTATGAAAATGAACTATTGCCATTTTTATTTTTCTTTAGGGAACTACCCACGGTAAAACAATATCCACTTTTCTATTTGATTCTCATTATTTTCCTAATAATTTTTAAGGGTTCTTTTTTGTCCTATGTTTCAAATATTTTTTATTAGGGTTTGTTTGGGTTGTATTGCCTTTAACTTTGTAGAACAGCTCTTAAAGTAACATAGTAAGATTGATCTATTTTTGGTTCATGATTTGTGGCTTGACTGCCTTGCTTTGAAAGTTTTTCCTCCTCTAAATATATACAAATGTTTAACACTATTATGTGCTAGCTGTTTTTAAGGCTTCTTTTTAAAAAAATACATTTCAGTCTTCTGGATTTAATATGACATATACAGCGTTTGATAATTTTACTTTTTTCAAAATGATTGTTCAGTTGTCCCAGCATCCCATTCTCCCAGATCTGAAATGTCATTTTTATCTTATACAAAGTGCTCAGGCATAATTAGGTTTATTCAATGTTTATTAATGTTCCATTGATTCCATTGGAACCAATGCCTCAACATTTTTATCTGTGGTAAAAATCAAAGAAATACAAGGTTCTTCTCTAAAATGTAAAGATTTTAAGGAATAAATTTTGTGGGGAAAAAAGGAAAATATGCTTGGTATGAAGGACTATAGGTAATTTGTTTTTGTTTGTTTCATTTCTTTACAAGTCTTAAAATTACTGTAGCTTAAAAGAGCAATTGGTGCACTTTCCCCATGCCACTAACGGACTCAGGGATTTCCGATATAAGGTGTACACTACTTCATACACCAGTATTGTTCACATCTTCATTCGGTGAAAAATACAGTGTCGGTAGAAGCATTAAGGTCTTTTCTAAGTAACCATAGAACTAGAAAATTGGCCATTATTCACAAGGTGAGCTTTATTAGACATATAAATTAATATTTCAAACTGAAAAGTCAAACTTGCTTTCTCTCTTCTCCACCAATATGTTTTAAAGAGCATAAAACAAAACTTGACAAAAATAATATTCAATAGGAGAGAGACAACACAATAGCTTCTCATTAAGACAGCTTTCAAAAAAAGACAGCTTTACTGTACTTAGAAAAGCACACATTTAATTAAGTTCAATGCAATGGGGTTAATAAAAAGATTAAATATAATTAACCTTCTGGTACCTAAACAACTTCAGTCCGAATGCTTCATATTCCAATTATTTTGCAAAATAAAGCAATACGAAAATTATCCAATCATCTTCTTACCTGTGGAGCTGCCTCCCTCCTCAGCAGCAGCCCCAAGGAAGAAACAATCATCCACCTTTCCAGATGAGCACCTGTGTGGAAGGAGGCAGTGACAGGGGAAGAGGAATGGAAAACATACAGGCAGTGGGACCAGCAAACCAGCTGCCACATTACGCACTGGTGATTGGAGAGCGAGTTTAGGAAGCTCTGCCTTGGAGGAGGCAAAGCTGCTGAGGGTGAGTAAACTTTGCAAACTGGGCACCCGTAGAAAACAAAAACAAAGACACAGATTTACAGACATACACACACACACCACACACAAAACCCCTTAACTTCTCATGATTAATAATCTATAAGTTAATTTTGCTAAAAGTTTTGCCAATTACAGTTAAAATAAATCACATTTACACACAGAAGAATTTGTTTGAAACACTCTTAAGTATCCTGGGTAAACAATAAGAAATTCATTTACGTAGTATAATGCATCATAAGCATCTAAATATTACTGTAAAGAGATGATAGTAACAGCAATACAGAGACAAAGACACAATGTAAATAAAAGTAAATATATTAATACCATACGAAATAAATAACAAAAAAGATTTTTCAGAACAGTAATTATTACAGTGGCTACATTCAATCTTAATTTTTATTCTGTTAATGCTGAAGTCACCTTTCCTTTTTATACTAGAAGGGAAATTTGAAGAGAAAAAAAGCAACAAACCTTTAACCTGTCTCTCCCATTTAATTCTTTTAGAAATAATTGGCTCTGGTGAAACACTTCTGCCTCCCTTCCCAATTCCCTGCCTCCTTTCTTAACTTCCAATTTTATAACTTAAGATACAAAAATTACACTTGCCACCATCCATACCTCAATGATTACAGTTGCTATCGGCTGGAAAGGATTAACAATAACTGGTTCTGGGTCCATCTCAGCCAGACCACTGGTTCCATTGAGTTCCACCTGCTCCCGCTCCCTTTGTTCTCTATTGTTTGAGAGAGAAAAAAAAATGTAATTCCTGTGGCTTTGAATTACTGTTGAGTTTCTGAAACCCTTATGCAGGTAACAGGCCTTTATCCCCAGGTAAAGATTATTCATTTCAATTTTTAAAAGAAATAAATGCTGACAAAAATAACATTCCCTATGAGTGATTTCTTAATGTCAACAGTGCATATTAATCATTTTTCTATGTGCTAAGTTGTTTATATTTATCAGTTTATTAATTACCATCCCAAACCAACGCTGTCCTCATCACCGATGTTAACAGATAAATAAGTCCTCTTGTTAACCCTCTTCTGAAGGGCTGTGTCAAGTTATCACACATGAACTAGACAATGACTTATTTGCATAAGTTGCTTTGCATAATAGAAGAGGCTATAAAGATAAGTTGCACTACACCACTTAAATTAAATAAGTATTTCCATATTCGTTACTACTGAAACATTTACTATCTTTGTGACTTATAGTTAATACAGTCCCATACATGAAGAGTAATTAAGTTATAAAACAAGTAGCTGAAGACAGAGGGCTAGCTGGTATAGATCTGCAACTAGGCTGCGGGGATAGTATAGCAATGTGAATGTCCTTTACTATGACATTTATTAACTATGTCCTCTGATGGAAAGCTGCATCCTTTCATTCTGCACTGAGAAAGCGAAGATTTAGAAATCTGCCACTTACAACCTCTGTGACCTTGGACATATATCTGGATCTTTGAGCAACAGCTTTCCCATGTGGATAAAAATACCTACTTCATAGGGTTGCTTCAGCTAAAGTTATATATAAGCAAGCACTATGTAAATGAACATACTTATAGGACTGTAACTGTTATTAATGGCATTGATTAGCAAGCAATTTCAGGTATCTAGTATTAAAATACTGTTTTCAGATACCAACAATGATGTGTTTTACAGTTTTTCAAAATATCTGAATCTATTAGATTAGATTTAATGAAGTAAAAGTTTTTATTTTTTAAGATTTTATTTATTTATTTTTAGAGAGGGAAAGGGAGGGAAAAAGAGGGGCAGAGAAACATCAATGTGTAGTTGCCTCTCATGCACCCCCTACTGGGGACCTGGCCTGCAACCCAGGCATGTGCCCTAGACTGGGAATCGAACCAGTGACCCTTTGGTTCACAAGCTGGCACTCAATCCACTGAGCCACATCAGCCAGGGCAATTTTTTTAATCACTCCTCTCTAAATGCCAATTTACTTTTAATTATGGAGACTCTGCTCAACAGGTGTGGCCTCAGATCGTATGTGGCATGGCTAGGAGAAAGGAGGAAAGGGGAATGGGTATTTGAAAAGCCTGCCATAACATGACCTAGAATATCTTTATGGAAAACTTAGGACCTTGGAAAAAAATGACTAACATTAGGTTTCTTTAATCCAACTCAATTATTTGTTCTTTTTGTTTGTTTTCTTAATGGAAGAGGAGTCTTCACAAAAGTATGACCATATATTTTATTTTTATAAGTATACAAAAGGTAGGCCTACATGAATGATTAATTGTACTGAGCTTTATATCATGGAAATACACAGTAGGATAGAAAACCAAATATTCTCACAGAAACTAAAACCTCATAACAGTATCAAGAGAGACCCAGATAAATTACCTGCTCATATTATTGAGCACTTGGGGAGGGAGAGTTATCTCTACAAGTATTTCTTTCCTTTAAGTCTATCTCTAAATTAAATTATGGAAAGATATCCATAACCGGAGGATTTCCCTGGCAGTGTAAGCAAACAGCTCACAAAGGCATCACCAAGTGGGTTCATGTCTACTAGGTAGTAACTATGTCAAAGCCCATGGAAGGCTAATAATTACTTAAGGAGAGGGAAGACAACTTTGGGTCTTACAGGAGCTCACATAAACATCTTTTCATTTCTCCCCTCCCCTTCCATGCAACTATCCAGTTGAAAAAAGATAAATTTTGGGATTAAGCACTAAATTCGACTTTCAATAAAATCTGAGCGCCTTTTTTTGCATCATTAAGGTTATTATAAGTGATTCTGTGGTAGAATTTATATAATCATTTCTTTTTAAATTCAGAGTTTGCTAAATTTAGTTTAAAACTTTCCTTTTAAGAAATACATTTTAAAAATAATTTGAAAAATATATTTGAAAAACTTGAGACAGTGCAATTTAGTTTACTTTCTGACAAAACTAGTGTTGGAGATTGGACTTTGCTTCAGCTGACTGATCCACTAACAGATCACCGTCTGTCTGTCTTTGCTGAGACTGAAGGTTTCTCAATCTACTGACATAATGGACTCAATAATTCATTGCAGTGGACTGGCCTGCGCAGTATATGATGTCGAGCAGCTTCCTGGCCTCTCTCCGTCCACTACATTGCCAGTAGCACCGCATCTCCCCCAGCTGTGACCAGTAAACACACACTGCCAAATGCCCTCTGAGAAGCAAAATCAGCTTATTGTTTGAAAACCACTGCAATAAAGGCACCCATAAAAAATAGGAGATAAAGTTTCCAAACTCTTAGAAATAATAAATACATAAGGAATAAATTTAACTACCATAACACCATCAGGAAAAGTACACTCCTATCACCCAAACTTGTATGGAGAAAGATCATAAGAGTAGAAAATTGACCTAGTGGCTGCCTTCAGATAAAAAAAAGGAAACTGAATAGACAAAACTAAGAAATTATTCATAAAATTCTGGTGCATTTTTGACTTTTCAAATGCACTGTGGTACAAAATTAACCTACTTACC
This sequence comes from Desmodus rotundus, assembly GCF_022682495.2. Taxonomy (NCBI): domain Eukaryota; kingdom Metazoa; phylum Chordata; class Mammalia; order Chiroptera; family Phyllostomidae; genus Desmodus; species Desmodus rotundus. The sequence continues at coordinate 74,209,987 of NC_071388.1, read as the reverse complement.
TTTCTTCTCGTAATTTTCGCACTCGCTCAGCCCTTTCTCGTTTCTCTTGTTCCTCGAGGGCACGTTGTTCTGTTGTGTCCTTTTGGATGCGTTCATTTAAGGCATCGAAGTCTCTTGCAATGATATGTAGCAGCCAATAAAGGCCTTTTTTAATGGACTTGTCAATTTTCTTTCCAGATCCCAAAACTGCTGAACAAGGTTCCTGAAAAACAGCAATTTGACTCAAAGATTAAAACTAAAAGTTCTCCATAAAAATGTACTCATAAACCATTAATTTCTGGTAAATAAAAATTAACCCATTAAATTAATGATATGAAGCATTTGCATATTTAACTCACAAAACACACCTTTGCAATGACCACTAACATTAGTACATAGAAGCTGAAATATTTCAGATGCAGTATCTGTGAGTTATGAGAGATATTATGACACAAGAAGTCGATGGTGCCAGTCAGAACCTTAAACAAACTCACTGCAAGACAAAACGGAACTTCCAGAAGGAAAGTACCCCCACTTATTAAAAATAGCAGAAAGTTTTAATTCCTTATACCTGGGAATTTATAGTACAGATTGTCTTTTAAGACTGACAGTCTAATGACCATCTTCTGAAACCAGAAGAAACTTTCTGATAAGATGTTTTAAAACTCATTTAACCTCTCCGATGTTTAAATTTAGTATTTGTAGTTTTTTTTAACCATTTACAAAATTTATAGAGAGACGTATTTGAATAGCTAATAAGTCCTCTCAGCAATACCTTAAACGAAAAGCAAACCTAGTCTTTAAAATCTCAACTGATAGTTTATGGAAGTCAATAACTAAATAGAAACCATATTACAATATTAACTAATATAAAAAACTGTGAGAAAGTGATTTCTGGGGTGAAAAAATTGTTTAAAAACACTAACAAATTATTTTGGTAGCTGTCTACATCTAATCGCCTATGACCTGTACAAAAACTACATTATACTGAAGACACTTCATAGGGCAAAAACCAAACTCCAAGACTTACTATTTGACACAGGCACTTGTGCTCATTGACCATTTTTTCCAGAGACAGACATTCAATCACATCAGCTTCTCCTAAAGCCCCTTCCTTGTCTTGTTTATTTGCCAACCTGGAGAGATATAAAGTGGCTTTATAGCAAATATATAATCAGACATCCACCTCAAAATATTTTGACCATGCTCTCATTAAAAAAATTTAAACCTATTGACTATAGAACAAACCATTTTAAGAGAGTGCTGTAGTATATACATTTCATAATTTTCCCTTATTTCACTAGTAAAGTAAGTTTGCAAGAATTGGCCTAAGAAAGAGAAAACAGGTAATGTTAAGAAAACAAGCAATATGTCAATAGGCCAACAAAAAAAGGCTACAAAGAGAAAAAGAAATGGACTAGTTTCCACAGACCTCAGTCATCAATTCTAATTTTCACATTAAATATGTCTTTATCTTCTTAAAACACATTGCATCAGGATGTAAATGGTCTTATCTCCTGTCACTATCTTCTTAAATACGTGTTCATGGTTTAAAATTTTTATCTCCACCTGAGAATATATTTATTGATTTTAGAGAGGGAGGGAGAGAGAGAAACATTGATGTGAGAGAGAAACATCGAAGGACTGCCCCTCTTAAGTGCCCCACCCAGGAATGGAACCTGCAGTCCAGGTATGTGCCCTGACCTGGAATCGAACCTGCAACCTTTTGGTACACGGGACGATGTTCAAGCCAACTGAACCACACTTGCCAGGGCCAAAGTGTTCATGTTTTAAATACCCAAATATTTCATCTGAACTTGTAATATTTGTGCTTATCTGCATTTCCAGTGTGTGAATATGTTTACATAAATGTGTAATTTACTGGAGAAGTGGGGCCACTTCTATATATAATAATTTACTTTGCATAGCACTGTACGTAAAGAACATTATATCCAATTAGAAACAAACTGGGAAACAACAAAATGAAAAACTAAAAGAAGTCTAAAAAAATTATCACAAAATACCACAATTTACTATCAGGCGGCACAAGTCAAAAAGTTTAATAAAATACTATCTTGGTTGGGGTCTGATAGACATTTCAGGTAAATATATATTATTTAAAAAAATACATGGAACAAAAAAATCTAATGAACCCTTAGCAACTCTCTTTAAAAATTATCCATATGGTGCTGGTACTTAGGAGGCATCTGGTTGTACCGTGTTTAGTGATGTTAAAATAGATCAGTGGATTCAGTTGGAGTCAACCTGATTGAGCCAAAATAGTATCATCGAATGAGTTTAGCAACCACTGGTGACCTCTGCTAAATTCCATTATTTTATAATAGCTTATAAAATCACAACTTTTCTAGTTCTATATTCTTTCTGCATTTACTAGTTGGATTTCTTGCTAAAAAGTAAGCTTTCATCAACTACTTGCTTACTTCTATTTAAATACAAAGCAAAGAAAAGTCAAGATAAATGATCAATCCTTTGCGTTCATTTCCTAATTTAATAATAACAAATTTGTGCTCTACCAACCTCCAAAGGTGATCAAGTTGCTTTCTTTGGTTTGTGGGGGACAGCATTATGAAAAAAAGAATTACTAAAATATATCTGATGTGTTTCAATATATTGTAGTTACAGTTTCTTTTCAGTTACCCAGTCCTGGTCAGTGGGAGTCCCCTTTTATTTGGCTCCTATGTTCTTTTGATACAACTCCTACACTCTTTGATATCTTCTGGCTTTTTTGTAAGAAATAACATTCCAGACCTAGAACCAACCATTGCCTACGGAGGCCTTCTTCCTTTCAGACTGATGGCATTTTAATGACTGCAGCCTGGGTGCTATGGACATTTGTTGCTATTGATCTGCCATTGTTTTCTAGATCCTTTCAGTGGACAAACTAGGAGGAAGAATGTATTTTTTAAGAAAGAAAGAATGTAGAGGAGTTGTGGCCAAGATGGAGGCATAGGTAGAAATGCTTCACTTCCTTGCACAACCAAAAGAAGGATAACAACCAGTTTAAAGATAATCATCAACCAGAACTGCCAGAAAATCAAACTACATGGAACTCTGACAACGAAGGGGTTAAAGAAACATTCATCAAGACCAGTAGGCGGGGCAGAGATGGGCAGCTAGATGGTAGGAGAGGACCAGCAGCAAGGCGGTGGACCGCACAGGGGAGGAGAGGCTGGTTGACCAGGAAACTATAAAGACTCAAAATCTCTAGCTATAAAATACTGTGGGGGTTCTGACCATGGGAGAAACTCCCGTCTCACAGGAGAGTTCGTTGGAAAGTGGGGCTGGAGCGGAGCAAGCAAGTGACATTGTTCTTACTCAAACCCCTCCCCCAGAGACACACCACAATGCAGCAAAGAGGGTAGCTCTGCCCTGGTGAATACCTAAGGCTCTGCACCCTTACAGCATTAACAGGTGCGCTGAGACAAAGAAACATGGCCCAAATAAAAGAATAGATCAAAACTCCAGAAAAAAACAAAACACTAGTAATCAGGATGCTCACAGAACTGATTGAGCTCAGTTGCAAAATGAAGGTATAGATGAAGGCTACACAAAGTGAAATAAAACAAAATGTTCAGGGAACCAACAGTGAAGGGAAGGAAACAGGGACTCAAATCAACAACTTTGAAGAAAAGAAAGAAATAAACATCCAAATGGAACAGAATGAAGAAACGAGAATTCAAAAAAATGAGGAGAGGCTTAGGAACCTCTGGGACAACTTTAAGTCCTCCAACATCTAAATCATAGGGATGCCAGAAGGAGAAGAGCAAGAAATTGAAAACTTATTCGAACAAACAATGAAGGAAAACTTCCCCGACCTGATGAAGGAAATAGACATCCAGGAAGTCCAGGAAGCCCAGAGAGTCCCAAAGAAGCTGGACCCAAGGAGGAACAACCAAGGCACATCATAATTACATTACCCAAGATTAAACAGGAGAGAATCTTAGAAGCAGCAAGAGAAAAGGAGACAGTCACCCACAAAGGACTTCCCATAAGGCTATCAGCGGATTTCTCAAAAGAAACCTTACAGGCAAGAAGGGGCTGGAAAGAAGTATTCCAAGTCATGAAAGGCAAGGGCCTACATCCAAGATTACTCTATCCAGCAAAGGTATCATTTAGAATGGAAGGGCAGATAAAGTGCTTCCTAGATAAGGTCAAGTTAAAGGAGTTCATCATCACCAAGCCCTTATTATATCGAATGTTAAAGTGACTTATCTAAGAAGTAAAAGATCAAAAACTATGAACAATAAAATGACAACAAACTCTTAACTATCAACTGAACCTAAACATCAAAACAAAAACTAAGCAAACAACTAAAGTAGGAACAGAGTCACAGAAATGGGGATCATATGGAGGGTTACCAGTGGGGAGGGAGGTGAGAATGGGGGGAAAAGAACAAGAGATAAGAAGCATAATTGGTAGGCATAACATAGACAGGGGGAGGTTAAGAATAGTATAGGAAATAGAGAAGCCAAAGAACTTATATGACAACCCATGGACATGAACTAAGGGGTGGGGGGAATGCTGGAGGGTTAGGGGTTGCAGGGAGGAGAAGGGATAAAAGGGAGAAAACAATTGGGACAACTGTAATAGCAGAATCAATAAAATATACTTAAAAAAATAAAAAGAGGATGGAAAGAGATCAATGATGCTGTAAAAAATACTCAGGGCAAAAGAGAGGTTTTTAAACATAAGACAAACATTTTAACTTTGGATGAATAAAATATACACTTTCCTGTTTAAAAAAAAAGAAAAAAATTAAATCAAGAACTCATATTGATTTTTCCATTTTAAATCAAATATTTACAAGTTTTTACTTAGATTCCTAAATTGTATAACTTTTCTCTTAAGCTGAAAACTACAGTTCCTAGTAACACTGTCATTGAGGATTTGCCATATCCTACAATACAGGAGTTTCAATACAACACCATTATTATTACTAAAAATATTACTAAATGCAGATTGAAATCTCTTGGTGACTATTCTTGTCTCTGAAATATATCCCACAAGAGATGTACAGTCAAAATACTGGGTTTTTAAAATTACTTGAAATAATCCCCCTCCATATGGTTATAACCCCATAGAGCCAGGTTTGCTTGTTTCAGCATGCTTTTGCTTTTCAGTTTTATTTTTTACTTTTAGATTTAATTTTTAAAACATTTATGTGGTTCCAAATTCAAAACTATGAAAATAAAGTACAATGAGGAGTCCGTCTCCTCTCTCTATCCCATCCATTCTCCTGTAAGTAACCATTCTCATTAGTTTTTATTTCATTGCCCTCCTCCATTACTTCTTTTTGAAAATATAAACATGTATATGAGCAAAATGGTATTTTAAAGATCACAGTTTGGGCACTAAGGATGTTAACTGCTAATTACCAGTTGGGTGATGTTTCTGTATGTGTCTCCACACTTCCTTTCTTTCTAAGAAACTAACGTATTATCTATATACTCTTGTGTTCCACCTTCCATCTCTTTAAACAGTAAATCCTAAAATAACCCTGAAGTAGTGTAAAGACATCTTTTTTACTACTATATTCTTGATAACTAAGCAAAAGGCTCACTATATGGGTGTTTCATTGTTTATTCAGCCAGACCCACACTGAAGGACTTTTGGGTTGTTCTCAGCGATTTGTTTTTACAAAGCCTGCTGTGAAAAAAATAAGTATGGGAAAGACTTCTTTCTTATTTTGGGAACAGATTCCAGGAAGTGGAGATACTAAATCAAAGAACAAATGTAAATGTTATTTTGATGGAAATTATACCAATGTCCCTCCTCTCACCCTCAAATCATAAAAATCAGGCAGAGAAGAAGGGACAGTCAGGAAATTTAGCAGTGTTTGGGGCACTTCATTTCTAATTTTTCAAACAAATACTTCACTCTGGTAAAAATTAGTTTTCAATTTTCATACTGATATAAAAACAGTATAACATATTGCCACATAACTTTCATTTTCTATACTGAAAATTATGGAAGAAACTTATTTTAAAATAAAAATAGCAGGTATAATAAAAATGGGGTGCAAGGTTGAAAGACAGGACCTCTTTTCTGGCAGTTGCAGTTCTGAAGTTCAATGTTTTTTTTATGAGTGAAGCCCTCAAGATTTCCTAAAATATTATACAATTCAATCATTTTAAAGTAAATGGAACAAAAAAGCCTTTACACCAAGCTTCTTTCCATTCCTATTCCAAATGTGCATATTTAGCAAGTTCTGATACCCAAAGAAAACAAAGAAACCTTTGTTTAAATTCAAACCACCTTTTAAGTGACTAATGTATTTTATATGTAATACAGGATTGGATGACAGAGCCTGTGCCAAGTACTCCATGCAGGCCTTTTTAACAAGGACTTCCTGTTACCAACCAGCTCCAATGAAAATGATCTTTCTTTAATCTAAAGACTGGGCGGTTAACAGGCAGAACCGGATTCTCCAGGTGTGAAGTAAGCAATTTGTTCTTTCAGCAAAAAGACAATTTTATCTCTCACTTATTTGGTCTCATAATTTGGCTTTCAATTAACTTAAGTATCTGAAAACCATACAGAAACTGCCTGTGAGCTATAAGATAGAAACTAAATGTTTGATCAAAACATTACAGGTGATACTTAGTTTCTCTCTCAAAGGCAGGACTCCAACACCGCAGGTGGAAAAGCAACAAAAGGAACAAGACCAAAGGTAAATAAATCACTCTTTTCTGTGCTTTTTAATGTGAGACATGGATAGCCTGAAATCTGTGGCATTTACAATAGCTCTACAGATAATTAAAATTACTTGTTTTGTTCAGATTTGGACAGAACTACCGGCAGCTGGCCTGCTCATATACTACTACTACTGATACATTGAACAGGATTTGGGTTTAGATATCTCAGAAATAGACCATTGTAATAAAAACCAACTTTTTCTTTTAAGTCCTTTAAAAAAATAGCTTCTCATTTTGGAAACACTAGAAAGTCAGATACTATGAAAACAAACTTCAAATTCTTTTACAGACTGACTATACATTAGTCATACTGTGCTTGGTTTAAGGAACAGTTTTAACACTCAGTTCTGAAAAGCTTATGCCCAAATTTGACATACACATAACTTTTAAAAACTTAAGATTAACTTTCTACAAGGTTTTAGTTAATTTCTTCATTGTTGCTTCCCAGAATATTTTGAAATTGAGAAAATTAGAAAATAATATTGTAAAAGGGCTACTGTAAAATATCAAAGTACTTTTTAAATGTCTTAGCTAGTGTATTAAAAGTATGTAATTATAAAATTTAACATATACTTGATTAGTTTTACATTAAGTCAGAATAATTTAAATGCTATATGTATATGATATTTTCAAAATTAAGCAATATATAGTTAACCAAAACATAGTTTATTTTCTGATATTGCTTCAAAGTTATTTTATAATCGTTAACATTCTAGACCTTAATAACCCGTTTCAAATCAAAATAATAATGGCTTTTAGTAAGTGTTTTAGGGGTAGCTTTGAAAGTGGGCTCTGTAATACCTACAATACATCATCTTCATGGCTATGCAGTTTTAAATGTAACATAAAAATCATGTTATGTATGTACAGTGTACTTCATCAGGCAAGTAGGAGTTCAAAATGACAGAAGTCTTAATATTTAAACAAAAAAGGTCTTATTGTGACATTAAACAAGTCAGTTAACAATTAACTTATTAAAGCTAAATAAAAAGTAGAATTAAAAAGGCCCTGAAAGACTGCATTACAAAAAGTGGCAGATAATTTAAACTTAGAGAAAATATATGCAGCTTGTTATTTTATTGTTTTCCTCATTTAATTAACCAGAGGTGAATATTCCAATAACATTAGTTCCTTGCACCTTGAACTAGGGAAATTCTGTAAGCTCTCCTCATACACAAAGCAAAAAAAACCAACCTCATTTTATGTCAGATAAGACCTGGTTACATTTCTTGAAATATTTTATTTGATCAATATAATAACTATAAAAAGAGTATTAGTTTTAAAAATACAGGGTCTGGCAGAAGGCTTGACTGAGTGTGGTTGGTAGGATAATAATGTGGGTGTAATAATTTATAGTTTTAATTTGAACATTTTAACTAAAATGCCACATGCTGTGCTTGTGGCATTATTGTGTTACAGAATTACCTGCCTATAATTTTGTAATAAAGGATTTTGTAATTTAAAACAGGGGCGTTATTTGTGCTGGACCTATATATAAATCTGTAAAGTAGATATCTCAGGGTACATTTCTTCAAGCACTAGGTAACTTTTATTCATATTTCTGACCCTGAGAATGCTCCTTGTCTGGATTAGGGTAGAGAAAGTTTTATTTGCATCATACAAGTTTACTTTTCTATTTCCCAGAACAAATTGTCTAAGTCAATTACCATGTTTATAAATTAGTGTTCTTTTTGCAGCAAATATCAAGTTTAAGCTAAAAATATAGTCACTTATTGACAGAATTCACAACTATATAGCAATGAAGAAAACCATGCTGAAAGGTAATTCATGTTTAAGTAGAACTCTTCTGACATTAAGATAATAAATTTGAGGTGCAGAAAAGATAGTGTAAAGTGGTACTCTCATCAATTTCACCTAGCCTAAGCAATTAAATGCTTCTATAACTATGAGCTTAATATTTTATGTTCATGAACTTTGTCTCTTCCAACTTTTAAGTTCTAACGTGCTTGGATGTCTCACTTTACCTAACATTATATTCTATTTTGTGAAGATGTGATTAAGCAACTCAACTGGAAATAGTTACACATCTAGTTATGAGTGTAACTACTCATACGCAACTACTAGAAAATGCAGTTTGTAGACTGCATGTAAGCACACCTGAGTACCCACATTAAGACAATTCCTGCAGAGATGAAGATGGATTTGGGGAACATTTTGAATTGTTAACTCTATACAGATAATCACCTATGACCTTCAGTCAAGATGCACAGAACAGAAGTTCTTCCTTCTACATACAGAAGTGTCTGATATGATCTTGAGAAAAAAAGACAAATTGTAAAACTACATCATTAGATGTGAAGAAATAGAAAGTGCCAAGTGACAGAAATGAAGAGGGAACATACAAAGTAGAGAGTAGGAATTAAAGGAACTCCATGAGCTACCAAAAGCTGGGGTTTAGTGTTTGTGCCTAATTAGAGGACTAAAACTGAGTTTCCTAGATGAAGTAGTCAGTAGTGAACTAGAAAAAATAGAACACAGTCTATATACAGAGACAGTAAAATCACTGTAGGTTTCTCTAGGATTATAAGTGAGGGATCCACTCAGGCTATAAAAATCAGTGGAGAAGAATGAGGTCCATATTTAGACTGCCTGGGCTACAACAGGAATCTCCATGGGGCCCTAGCAGTGACAACCACAAAAACGGTTTAAGAATATATCCAGAGTCTTCGAGGCATTGTTGCTCTGTGGTGTTGGAGGAATCTTGTTGCATGTCGGCCTGTGTGCTCATGCACGGACATGGCTTCACGACTGTACCCACCACGCCACCCAAAGCTATCAGGACCTGCCCCACCCAGCCTGGGCAAGGTCATTCCCAGCAGAGCTGTCAACCCTGTGGACAGCAGAGCTATAGTGGCTACAGCCAGTCAGGGGACAGTTCAGGCTACGGCCAGAACACCTACGGTTCCTCTGGACAGACCTAAAACACAGTCTATGGCACTAAGTCAGGTCCCCAGACACAGAGCAACTGGTGGCTATGGCTGTGGCTACAGTTCTCAGTTGTCTCATGGGCAACGTCCTAACTTGGCTATGGCCCACAGCCAGCTCCTAGCAACACCCCGGGAAGTAACAGTAGCAGTTCTCAGAGCAACAACTAGGGGCAGCCCCACAGTGGGGGCATGGAGGCTGAGGGCGAAGAGGACCCATGGGCCTTGGAGGCTACGGAGATGGTGGTCAGCAGCCTAGCTATGGGCAGCTCCTGTGCTCCTCCTCAGGGCTACGGACAACAGAACCAGTACAGCAATGGCAGTGGAGGTGGCACAGGGGGTGGTGGAGAGATCAATGGCCAAGATCAGTCCCACATGAGTGGTGGCAGCAATGGCTAAGGTTGACGATCAGGACCAGAGTAGCGATGGTGGTGGTGGCTACAGGGGAGGCCAGCAGGATCGTGGGGGATGAGGCCATGGAGGCAGAGGCAGTGGCAGTGTTGGCAGAAGTGATTGTGGTGGCTTCAATAGATTTGGTAGCCCTCGGGACCAAGGATCACATCATGACTCTGAATAGGATAATTCAGACACCACCACCATCTTCATGCAAGGCCTGATGAGAATGTTACAATTGAGTCTGTGGCTGATACATTCAAGCAGATTGGTATCATTAAAACAAATATGAAAACAAGGCAGCCCATGGTTAATCTGTACACAGGAAACAGGCAAGCTGAAGGGAGAGGCAAAGGTATCATTTGATGACCCACTTCTGCTACAACAGCTATTGACAGGTTTGATGATGGTGACAGTGGTGGTGGCAGCCAGCGAGAATTCCCCAGTGGAGGTGGTGGCAGTGGAGGATAGCAGCGAGCTAGGGACTGGAAATGTCCTAATCCTACAAGTGAGAACATGAACTTCTCTTGGAAGAATGAATGCACCTAACCAGATAAGCCCCGAGGGGTCCAGGAGGCTCTCATATGGGGGACAGCTATCGAGATGATCATCGTGATGGCCAAGCAGGCTATGATCAGGGAGGCTACTGAGGCCGAAGCAGGGGCCATGGGGGCTTCTGAAGGGGCCAAGGTAGTAGGGACAGAGGTGGGTTTGGCCCTGGCAAGGCGGACGCCAGGGGTGACCACAGACAGGATTGCAGGAAGAGGCCATATTAGCCTGCCTCCTGAGGTTCTGGGACAGCTTGTCTTCTATACCCAGTGTTACCCTCATTATTCGGTAACCTTCCAGCTTCTGACCACCCACATTTTTTTGTGTCAGACTGTAATCTCTGGTTCCCATTAAAAAACATCACTTTAGTTAAATATTCTTCCTCTAACCCCTCTTCAGAGGACTGATGTCCAAGTCAGAAATGTGGGGGTGTTTTCCTCCTTCAGCTCGTCCTGCCTAGCAGGAACTGGAATAAAGTGTTGGATACCCAGGATGGGGGAGGGGGGGAGGAGGCGCATGTATCCACAATGCAGCACACTCCAGACATTCTTATATAATACAATTTCCCCCTGAAGGTAAATGACTAAGTTCACTAAGTCCACTTGCCCACCACCAAGAGAAACTGACACTGGCCACACAAAGATATTTATTCCTCAGAAACCAAAATAACCTAATAATGTAAAGGATCTTTTAACATAAATACCCTTGAACTATTCAAAGGAAATAAATGAAGACATGAGATCCATGAACCAAGGTGAACACAGTATAAACTTTATGGTTAACTTCATATAAACATCATTTACTTACTATATTATATATGCCATGATATACAGCTCTGAAAGGAAATCTGTTTTTCCTATAATACCAATAACATATAGAAATTTAAATAAAAAAGATTCAGCATATTTACTCATTTTTTCTAGCAAAGTTAATGAATACAAAATATATACCCAAATATTTTGAATAGTTTTTTAAGTACCTTTTATTCAAATATGAATATGGTACTCCTTCAGGAAACTCTCCTTCCATGGACAGGAACCCAGAACAAGATGACCTTTACAAGGGTCAGAGTCAAATATCTTGGTTTCCAAAATCAATGACAGTAACATTCAACTTTCCAAAAGTATTTTGCAAAGGTACACTGTGCGACAATATCAATTTGAAATATTCTATTTCTTAAAGAACAAAGTAGCCCTGGCTGGTGTGGCTCAGTGAATTCAGTGCCACCTGCAAATCAAAGGGTCGCCGGTTCAATTCCCAGTCTAGGGCACATGTCTGGGTTGTGGGCTGGGTCCCCAGTAGGGGACACAAGAGAGGCAACCACACATTGATGTTTCTCTCCCTCTCTTTCTCCCTCCCTTCTCCTCTCTAAAAATAAATAAATAAAATTTTAAAAACAAAAAAGTAAACTACAATGCTTTAGGAAAATAGGCTTTTGACAGAATTGATCATTTATTTCTAAATTAAAAAAAAAAAAAGACCTATCTAGCTATAAAACTGTTAGAGGGATTTCTTTTAGGATTTGTTCCAGGTCATACTACCAAAGAGAAAGTTGGAGATATTGTAGCTCTTGAGAAGTTTAAAGGTTGTTAAATGCTTCTTAGCATTAGATAAAACTTAATTATCACAAGTAAAAAGATCAAAATGTTTTGATCCCCTCATTGCTCATCTAAGTCTCCAATACTGTTAATTCTTTTCTTTGTCCCCTATTATCAGGAACACAAGTCCGTTTAAAAAAATTAGTGCAACAACAATATATCTGCTATATACTTTGTAGCAGTACGAATTCATAGTACAGGTTAGTGTAAGAACAGGAAACAGAAATCTCTACAGAAATAGGAACAAAGTATACCTCACTTCCTATCTATGTTATCTCAGCCTATGACTGTGGGCTAACGCAGAAGAAAATACAACAATCCCAATCTCTACATGATGTCAAGGACAGGATTTAAAATTTCTTAGAGACTTCCTGTGATAGAGGTCTATGAAATCAGAACTAACCCCTTTTTTTCTCTGTAAAATGTTTAATTTGGTTTGATTAAAGATCCTAATACAGCTGCAAACATAATTATTTTTTAGACCTGGTATACTGTATTACCTCCAAGAACTTTTTTCTTTTAAACACAGTATTTATACTAACATAATACAACATTTGATACAGATTAATTTCATGTGCACCGCGATTCACTAGGATAATCTATCGCTAGGGATTAGGGGAAAGCACAAATCCGCATGAGGCAGATTTATGTCTGAATGTAGGCAGCTTTTTAGTTGTGTGGCTTCTGACAAGAAACTTGACCTTGCAGACATTATGGAAATTAGAGTACTTTAAGAATGTTAACATCTAAATAAGGGGAACTTCAAAGAAAAGTATACAAAGAAAACAGAGAAGCTGAAGTTCTTTTAAAAATTAGGACCACCCCCACCAAATCCTAAATACATTAATTTTCAGATTGAAAAGAGCTACTTACTGTCTAGCAAATACCACAGAAGGACCTACGCTGGGTATGTTATTGTGAAATTTTAGAACACCAGAAATAAAAAGAAAAGGCCAAGAGTTTCATGAAAGAAAAATTAAAAAATATATATCAGGAATCAGATGGCAGATTTCTCAAGAGCAACAAAGAAAGTTAGGAGAAAACAGCAAGATTTTGAAAATTATAAGGGAATATATAATTTCCAAGAAAGAATTATATCCACATAAAACATAATCCAGATGTAAGAATAGAATAAAAACATTTTTAGAAATAAAAGTTATACATTCACATTTTAAAAGGAAGCTATGGCATGTACCCAAATTAAATGATAAACCAGGAATAGACATTAGGAACCAGGAATCACGAGAAGATATAAAAGAAAAAAAAATCCTAGCCACAAGACCTGCAAATCAGATCAAGCTAGAGCAGGGGTGTCAAACTCATTTTCACCAGGGGCCACATCAGCCTTGCTGTTGCCTTCAAAGGGCCGAATGCAATTTTAAGACTGTATAAATGTAACTGCTCCTTAATAGTTAAGCGAGAGCTTGGCACTGCAGCCAGGTAGAAACAAGGTGCTGGGCGGGATAAAACGAGGTGGAGGGCCGGATTCGGCCCGAGGGCCTTGTGTTTGCCACCTGTGAACTGGAGGGTTCCAGAAAAGAAGCCCCAGACGTTCAAATAATAACATGAAAGAAAAAAAATAGAATACCTATTATATTTAAATATACTAAGAAGACATTTTCAGGTCAATTTAAGAGTTTTAGATTGAATTAGTGATACCTATGTATTAACTGAAAAAACATATATATGAAACAACTGAAAAACTTAGGTAATAATTTCAAAAAAAATTACAAGTTAAATGGTTCTTGATCAGTGTGATGATCTCTGTTCTGTTTATGAAAAATCATGAAATTATACATTTTGTTTTGGGTACTTTCTGTATATATGTAAATAGGCCAATGAAAAGCTTTCTTAAAATAAGTGTGTTAAATTTCCTAGCTCCATCCACAGACATGGCCTAGAAACAATTCTTTTTAAAAAAACTTATTTGAGAAAGAAAGTATATAGCACCTTATTTGACTCTGGTATATATAATATTTGTTTAGTTATGATAATGTTAACACAGAATATTGATTAACCAAAAATTGTGATATAACTATAGTGATAGGTAAAAATTAAGGGAAAGATGGGGTGTAAGAATAAGTTAAATCCACATCTTTCATAACAGTATAAATTTTAAATCTGAAAAAAGCAGAGAACACCTACATAAGCTAAGGAGCTGACAACAACTCCCTTTGGGACTTGGGGACTAAAAATGAGGTGTGGTGGCGCAGGCAGGTGTTGGCTGTGTATCTTTTATAAGCCTTGAAATTATCTGACTTCTTAAACTGTGCATATGTATTAACTTAAGGAAAATAAAAATTATGTTTAAAAAGAGCCAAGGTAAAACAGAAAAAGCTTATGACTGTATCAAAAGTGATGTAATATCTTAAACACTTTTAATTGTATATTGTCCATCTCCCCTCACATAGTAAATTATTGAAGGACAGGTATTATTGAATATACTCTTATACTACAGCACTTACAACTTTGAATATAGTAAGCCTCAGTAACTGTCTGACAAAATGTCAGTCCTTTAAAACCAAAGGAATATTATCAGGACATTGGTTTGACTTTTTATGCAATGCAGGCATCATTTTTACAGCACCTTTGACTGGATCATCGTTCAAGAACATCTCACTGACCACCTACGGCAATGGCAGGCTTACTCACTCATGAAGCAGTTCATTCCATCTCGGAACAGCTCTACTTGTTTGAAGAGTCTTCTTTACACTAAATTAAAACTCTCTCCATGTAATTTCCACCCAGTGCCATCTGGAGATATGCCAAGTAAGTCTCATTCCTTTTACATATCCAGACCTACACATTTTAGAAAACAGTTGTAGATATTCCCTATATTTCCATTTCTCTGAATAATTTCCACATACTACTATGTGTGGTTTTCCAATCTCCTTTTTTCCATGACAGTTTGGAAATTCCTAATTCATGAATTTTCCTCTCAAAATATCACAGTCAGAATTTAACATAGTCCCTCTCCCATTTGCCCTGACTAGCAGAGTCAGTGGATCAAACCCCTTTCGCAGTCAACCCAGGTATCACAGGTATTCACGAGAGCACAGATTTATTCTGATGGTTCTGACGGAAAGCTCAGCATTAACTAAAATCCCCAGTAATTTTCATAAGCCCTGCTATGAATGCAAAGGCCTTCCATTCTGTAGAGGTGAATATGTTTTCTAAACAACTCCGTGAATATTTCATACGTACCCTGGTTAAATACATTTTTGTTACTTTTAGTATAGAGTTCCATGTTATTTTAATCTTTAAATCCCAACTCTGTAATTCAACATAATAAAGATCTCTCCAAATTTTGTACCATCAACATATTTGATAAGCATGGCTTCATGACAACATCTAAATCACTGATGAAAAACATTTGCAAAAATGTATCAAAACTGAGTCCCATAGCATAACAGCGTAAGGAGACCTTTTTCTGATATTGATGTTTTGTGTGTTTCAATGAGCTATTTTTAGCTCCTTTAACAACTTCTTAGCTGCTAAAAAATCATGAAAAGCATGCTTAAATGCCTTTCTAAATTCAAGATATTCTGTGAAAATTAAGTATTTTATTAACAACATTGCTTTTTATTCACTTCATTTTACATACATAATGATACATATTATTATATATAAATTATGCACATCAACTGGATCCTTTAGATAACTACCACCATAAGGTGTGATAAATGTCAGTATTATCAGTGCCCCCAAAATAAGATTTTATATCAATATATTCTTATGTTTGTGGAAACATCACTTAATATAAATTTTGTCCTAAAATAGTCCGGATATCTTTGCAAAGGAATGCTAAGAATGAAAAATCAGTTTAATCAGACCAAGAATATGTTTTCGTACATATGCAATGCTTAGGAAAACAAAACTATGTCAAATGATGTTCATTAATGCAAAGCCTCAGAAATTTTAAGATAAATTCAACATTATCTTTATTGCTTAAACCTCTCATAAGAAATCTCCCCTGCCACTATACTGGTTTTAACTAAATTATGCATATTTAGCAAAATGAGTACATTTTTAACATTTCATAGACCTAATTAACCAGGAACAGTATCTTTAGCAATAAGCGCACTTTCGGGGAATCCTTCTAATTTTAAAAGCTGAAGACATGGTCAAGTCAAATCTTCCATTCTAAAATGTATCTTCCTACATCAAAAAAAGGCTAGTAAGTGGCAGTTTCATGACAGAAAATATTATTTGGGGGCAGTTGTATCTCTATCACCGCTTTCTCGGCTACTTCATTCAACTGAATGGAACTCATAGTAGTCCCACATCATGCAAAGCAATTAACCAATTATTATACATTACTTTTTCTATTGTACTGGTGTTTACAAGAAAATTCTTATTGATTTTTCTAATTTGTTAACCTCTTTACAGAAAAGTAGGAGGATTTCCCCTAGGAGGTAAGTATAGCTATGTGAAGCCAACTACCCTAGGGGAAAATACTGAACTTTTCTTTGTTCAACACAACCATTTTTGCTTTTTAGGAGAAAAGGGAAGATGAAGGACAGACTTCAAGAACTAAAACAACGAACAAAGGAACTCGAACTCTCTAGAGACAGGCATGTGCCAACTACAGAAGCAGAGGAACAAGGAATGTTTCTGCAGCAAGCCGTTATTTATGAAAGAGAGCCTGTAGCAGAGAGACACCTACATGAGATCCAAAAACTACAGGAGAGTCTTAACAATTTGACAGATGGTGTTCAAAAATTTGGGCAGCAACAGAAAAGTATGGTGGCTTCAATGAGAAGGTTTAGTCTACTTAAGAAAGAGTCTAGTATTACAAAGGAGATAAAAATCCAAGCAGAACATATAATGAGAGGTTTGGATAATTTAGTAAAAGAAGCAAAAAAATCAGAGGCTGAAAATGGTCCATCATCCGTGGTCACAAGGATACTTAAATCTCAGCATTCTGCAATGTTCCACCATTTCCAGCAAACTATGTTTATATACAATGACACAATAGCAGCAAAGCAAGAGAAGTGCAAGACGTTTATTTTCCGTCAGCTCGAAGTTGCTGGAAAAGAAATACCTGAAGAAGAAGTAAATGATATGCTTCAGCAAGGAAAATGGGAAGTGTTTAATGAAAACGTGCTTACAGAAATCAGTATCACTAAAGCACAACTTTCGGAGATAGAACAGAGACACAAGGAACTTGTTAATTTGGAAAACCAAATAAAGGATTTAAGGGAGCTTTTCATTCAGATATCTCTTTTAGTAGAGGAACAAGGAGAAAGCATCAACAACATTGAAATGGTAGTGAACAGTACAAAAGAGTATGTTAACGCTACTAAAGAGCAATTTGGACTAGCTGTAAAATACAAAAAAAGAAACCCTTGCAGGGTCCTGTGCTGTTGGTGTTGTCCATGCTGTGGCTCAAAGTAAAGAAGCTATTTTAGAAATGTTTCCAGCTGTAGAATGGAGGCTGCCTCTTATTTCAGTGTCTTGTTTTTCTTCCTTTCACAAATTAATTCACATACCTGTCCCCACTATTAAGTTAAAATTTCCCCCTTTAGCCCTCACCCACTAGAATTACATAAACTTCTAAAGCCAGTGACATAAAATGTCTTTCTTTACTGAACTAAGAACAGTATATTTTAGCTGTTGAAAATGAGATGAATGATCTTAAATCTCTAATCAGGTATCAAGCTCTATTACACATTTTGGTAATTTCCAATGCCTTTAGAAGATGAATGTCGACAAGTGACAACTACTTAGCAATCCTCCTTTGGTTCATTTGAGAATATTTTCACAGTTAAAACGTGTATAAAGCAAGACCTCAAAGGATGCTATATTCAAGCAAAATTAAACCAGAAGCTGTATCAAATCTTCTATGCTCAATATGTCAGATAATTCAGTGTTCAGCAAATCCTGATAAAATCAACTATGTACTTAATGAAGAGTCTAGTTGGTAACCAGAAGCTGAATCTAGTTTAAGGCCTAAGAAGGTAAATTAAGGCACTGTTTTCCTGAACTGGGTCCATTCAGGACACTTTATTACATACAGATCAAGAGGTTGGAAAATAAAATAAAAAATAAAGATAACTCTATTCTCGAAAGTTTCTCCATCACTTTTTTTCTAAAGCCAGACATTTTGGGCTAGGAATATAGTTTAAACTCACAAAGTGATAGAAGTTGTAACTCATATTGTAGTGGAGAAAACAGATAACAAATACAAATATTAGATCATGTTAAGCTCCTGATTGACTCAAAATAAGGATATAATGAGACAGACTATCAGGGTAGCTTCTTTTGGTTGGGTGGTCAATGAAGGCCTCTCTGAAAGGTAACATTAAGTGAAAATCTAAATGATGAGGACAAGGAATGGTATGTTCCAGTCATAGGATACGAACAATAGAAAGACCCTGTGGAAAGTGTAATTTACTCTGTCCAAAGAAAAATGAATAGTACAGCTGTATCATAGTGGCAAAAGAATAGCGAGAGACGAGATGAAGTTAAGGAAGGTCAGTAGGAGCTTAAAACTTCGTAAACCATGTAAGTCTAAAATTTACATCAAGTACAATCAATGAAGAGCCCCCAAACTAATTTTGGCCTGGAAACAATTGTTATATAATTTATATTTGAGGAAATCCATTCCGTCTAGTGTATGGATTCAGGGCATATGAGTGGAAAACAAGCACATAGGTATAGAAAACAATTAGAAGGTTAGAAATAGTCTCAGTAAGAGATAATGGAGGCATGGACTAGAATGGGAATGGAGGCGGTGATGGTGGTAGCAGCAGTACTCATACTCAAGATTAATGAAGTACTTGCTATGTTCTAACCTTGTTCTAATAATTTTACAAGTTCACCAACAAGAACACTGAGATATACATCAAGGCTAAGTAAACTATCCCAGGTCACAGAAACTATATCTAGAGTCAGGATTTGAACCCAGGCAGTATGATTTCAGAATTAGCTCTTAACTACTATATATTATACAGTGGTGATAAAAAAATTAGACTAACTTGTGATAGATTTAAGAGGTAGAAACTACAGGATACTGATATCATTTACGAGATGGAAAAAGACAGAAGTGAAGGTTTGACTAAGAGAATCTGTGATGATAATAAAATGTCCAAGTGAAGATTTATAAGATGTAAGTTACATCAGTAGGAGCTCTTGGGAGATAAAAGGGCCGCTGAAAGTATAAATCTGGGTCATTTGAGTAAATAAATGGTATTTTAGGCCATTACCATATTTTTCAGACCATAAGACGCACCTTGGTTTTAGAGGAGGAAAATAGCGGAAAAAAGTTTGAAACAAAAAATGTGGTAAAATATTTAACAACATAAATAACATAATATTTCACCAATGTAAATGTAAGCTACATTCGGACTATAAGACCCACCCCCCTTCCTCCCAAATATGGGGGGTGCATCTTATAGTCCAAAAAACACAGTAAGTAAACTATCCAAAGACTGAGTCCAAAGCCCACTTTCCCCTTCCTTACCAGTAGCTTTCAATTTCTGCTATACATCAGAATGATCTGGAAAAACCTGTGGGGGAGGGAGGGACAGAAACAGTCCCAGCCCTACCACCTAAAATTTAGAAGCATGGCTGATGCTGATGCTGGTGTTCTCTAGACAACACCTTGCTGCTTAACAACACTGCCAGTGGGTTTTTCTTTGTTATTTTGTCTTTAAATAGAGTGTGCTAGGGCGTGGGAGGGAAAGGATGGAAACCTCTTCAGGCTCCTTGTACATAAATTACCAAGGAAATCAATAGCTGAGAAGTTTCAGGGTAAACTAGAGCTGGTATTAGAGAAGCTGGATATCCTTAGAGACAGAGGAAGACCTCAGCAAGGAAATCTGGAGGTGAGTGAACAACTGAATAAGGTTTATGAAGAGGACATCTTGGTAAAGTTCCATTGAAGGAAAGAAATCTTAAGCCAATGGACCCTATAAATACAGTGAGTAGGGGTTTCAGATGGTAAAAATAGTAAAATTAAGGGACTCACTGTTATATCTAACTATCAAGTAACATACGTAATCCATACTTCTAGGTTCCTAGAACTCTAAAAAGGACCCATGCTCTTCTTTTTATTAAAGGTCTTACTTAATAAAGGTACGTTTGACTAAAATTCTAATGAGTATTAGGAAAATTGTAATCTATTAACTTCTCCTGGGTACATATAATAAAGAGTATGATTAAAAAATACCTGCAAACTAACATTTGTCTGTAATATTATCTAGAAGGAAGGTAAGTCAAGCAGGCATATAAAGGTCAGAGACAAAAATCCCACATTGAAAAAGTAATGATAAAAGCTTAGTTATTGTTTCTCATAATATGGAAAGTCACTGTCACAGTTTTTAACATTTTTGGTCATGAAATCCTTTCAGTATTTGATGAGAGTGACAATCTGCTCTCAAGAAAAATGCACACACACGCAGAATTGTGTATGTGATTTTCGAGGGTCCTGGGAGGCCACCCATAGTGCAAAATCTCCAGGTCAGAAAACTCTTTTTCAGTGTTTGGCATGGGTCATCCATCTGCTTCTGAAACAAGGACGCAGGCTTCTCTGACATTTCTTGAATGAGAAACAAGGAATATTTATTTAATGGAAGCCTCTTTTATTAAAATATTCATAACATCTAGTAAGATCTTATCAGAGGCATTACCGTATTTTTGGACTATAAGACGCACTGGACCATAAGACACATCTAGGTTTTAGAGGAAGAAAATAGGAAAAAAAAAATTTGAAGCAAAAAATGTAAAATATTTAATAACAACCTTTAAAGCAGAAATCCTTTTCTGCTTTGCCATCTTTCCACAATTACGGTAGATTCAGCAGGAGATTATGGTACGCTATCGTATCTTTCTACAACAAAATACAGTAATGAGAGAACTATCAGCACTGTGTCCTTCATAGTTACGGGGGCGGGGGCGCTGTAGCTGAGAACATCAGTGGGTGATGCACTGTTATGGGGGGATCTGCTACTGACACTGCTATGGGCGATCTGCTGCTGACACTGTTATGGGGGCATCTGCTGCTGACAGTGTTATGGGGAGATCTGCTGCTGACACCGTAATGGGGGGATCTGCTGCTGACACTGTTATGGGGGGATCTGCTGCTGACACTGTTATGGGGGAGATCTGCTGCTGGAGGGCCACAGGTTGTGCAACACTCTTGTACGGGGACAGCAGTTTTGCACAACCTGTGTGGCTCTGCAGCTGTTGCCAAATTACAGCTCCCATCATCCCAACCTGTCCAAGCATGATGGGAGTTGCAGTTTTGCAACAGCTGCAGGGCCACATTGACAGGTGACCCTGCTGTGGAATCTGCCTATGTTAATGTTAATGGGGACACACCAGTCACGTGATAGAGGCATGTACGGGCACCGCAGGCTTTCTTCTCCTAATGTGCTGCGCCGCCTGTACCCTCCTCCCTAGCACTATAGTATGCTGCAGCGGGGACTCCGCTCCTGCCTCCCCTGCTTCGCACCACCGGGACACCCTCTCCTCCCAGCCCAGGGCCTGCAGCATTGTCCCACTCCTGCCTCCGCCAGCTTCCTGCAGCGGTGACCATGCTCCTGCCTCCTGTGACCCTGCTCCACCACCACCCTGCCCCCCACAGTGAGCCAGGTAAGCTACATTCCGACTATAAGATGCACCCCCCCTTCCTTCAAAATTGGCGGGGGCGGGGGTGAGTGCATCTTATAGTCAGAAAAATATGGTATGTTTCTTCCCCTAGTGAAACTCATCTCTGTCACTTTTGTTTTGAAGCACTCAATTTGTGAGATTTGGCCAAGAGTTTAGTAAGGTCATAGAACTCCACAGAAAAGCAAACAGTATGTAATGAGGAAGTGGCACCATTCCAAGAGTTCAAGTGTGCTAATACAAAGTAGAATTGTTATTACTCTGGGAGGAAATTTTAGCCTGTGGATCTCCAGAGTTATTCCAATGATAAATATTAGGAGATTGAACCATAAAAATAGGAGGGTAATTTACTATTTCTCTGAGACTAACTTTTAAGACTATACTAGAAAGAGAAAATGTAGAAGAGCATGTGCCCTCTTATAACAACAGTGTAACCTTGGATGCTGAAATTTTCAATGTTAAGATGTTTAAAATACCTCCCAACTCAGTTCTTTCCATAGGTAATCAACAAATAGTGCCTTGTATTATTTTTAAATGTATTTTATTGATTATGCTATTACAGTTGTCCCGATTTTCTCCCTTTGCTCCCCTCTACCCCCCTCCCCCATCCCCTCCAGTAATCCATCCTTAGTTTTCATGTCCATGGGTCACATAGTAAGTTCTTTGGTACCCCATTTCCTACACTGTTCTTAACATCTCCTATCTAATCTGTACCTACCAATTTGTACTTCTTAATCCCTGAACCTTTTCCCCCATTCTCTCCCTTTCCCCTCCCAACTGATAACCCACCAAATGATCTCCATATCTATGATTCTATTTCTGTTCTGCTTGTTTGCTTAGACTATTTCATAGTCAATCATTGATAGTTGTGAATTTATTGCCATTTTATTATTTTTTTAATTTTATTTTTAGAGAGATGGAAAGAGAGGGAGAAAGAGAATGAAATATCGATATGTGAGAGATACATCAACTGGTTGCCTCTCACACACCCCCAACTGGGGACCCAGTCCACAACTCAGGCATGTGCCCTGACTGGGAATCGAACCCATGACCCTTTGGTTCACAGGCCGGTGCTCTATCCACTGAACCATACCATCCAGGACCTACCATTTTAATGTTCATAGTTTTGATTTTCTTCTTTTTCTTAAATAAGTCCCTTTAACATTTCACGTAATAATGGCTTGGTGATGATGAACTCCTTTAGCTTTGCCTTGTCTGGGAAGCACTTTATCTGCCCTTTAAAATTCTAAATGACGGTTTTGCTGGAAACATCCTCATGCCTTGTATTACTAATGGAAAATATCTATAGCAGACGGTAAGCTTCAAATTTGGGACTACTGCTGATTTTAGTGCTATATAAAACTGCAAAAGTTGTTTATTTTTTCTCTTGGAAAGGTCTTCTTTATCTATTGGTATAATTCAGTTTTAGGTTTAAATTAGGTTGTAGCCCTGGCTGGTGTGGCTCAGTGGACTGAGTGCCGGCCTGAGAACCAAAGGGTCACCAGTTTGATTCCCAGTCAGGGCACATGCCTGGGTTGGGGGCCAGGTCCCCAGTGGGGGCACGTGAGAGACAACCACACACTGCTGTTTCTGTCTCTTTCTCCCTCCCTTCCTCTCTCTTTAAAAATACATAAATCTTTAAAAAAGTAAAAAAATAAATAAATAAAATTAAGTTACAAATGCCTAAAACATGAGTGTGGATGGCATGAAGGTAGGTAACAGTTCACACCTTAGTAAATCAGAATATAAATTAAAGTTAAACTCTATAGTAAATATAAGGGAAAAAGAAAGACTTTCTAGATAAGTAACAGGTTAATTAGAGAGCAGAATGTTTACATGGCATCTATTTTTACTCTTTGTAGAAGAAATACAAATCACTTTTACCTTTTCAGTGAAATGGATTCTTGGGGTTGCTACAGTATTGTTCGTGTTATTATACAGAGAAGAACAGAAATGCACAATGACAATCTTTTACAGCTCCTATTATAGAAGAGGCATTCGACCGCTATCTGCTGAACAGAACTTCTGAGCTAATAAAACACAGAAGCCTAGTGAGTGTTCTATGATTCTGACCTTTCAAGAGACCCCTCAAGTCTATGACATAAAGTGACATTTGGCTGAGGCTTCCTTTGCAGTGACACGTCCTCTCAGACTGGTGTGCACGTGCCAGTCAGGCAGGGCTGAGTGAGACTGTCCAGGACCTGCTACTGCGGTCATCTACTCTGCTTCCCATAATATGAATGAATCTGGCTCTGTCAATTTGTAATTTTGTGATTATAGACAAGTTCCTAATTCCTCGGGATTATTTTCTTCTGTTAAATGACTGAATCTTCTCAGAGGTCTGTGATTGTTCTCTATGTGCCCATTATTAGAGGGTGGGAAAAGCAAATCATCTAGGTGTTGAAGTGAGTTCTAAGAGGCTTTCTGGGACCTGTATCAACTAGTGTGGCTCAGACAAGGGGTGAACAGAAGAGATCAGATGCTGTAATTGGATTTTGCAGTTGAGACGTGTGTGCAACAAGGAGCACTGCAGACTGCAGTCAGGTACCTTCCTCAAACTTCTCCACAGACCACCAGCCCCCAGCACTGAGCTAAGTAGGGTTGATTCTGCTGGAGGCTCTTCCCACTTGTTATCCAGTAGACTTTCCAATGCCATACCTATTAGGTGCCAGAACTATATCAGTTAAAAAACAGGTAATCTAAAGGAACTTTAAGCAGAGGAATAGTAAAATGATCAAATTTGCATTTTAAAAAGAACACTTATATTCTTTTTATATTCTTGCTTTATATCACTTGTTAAAGCATTTAAAAGCATGTATCAGTTTTTGTAATTTAGAAAATATCAAATAAATAAAAGAGTTCCTCCTGGGAATGTGCAGGAGATGAGAGTAAAGGCGAGACCGCTGGCAAGGAGAGAGACTGGGTAGGAAACCACTGCTCTCAGTAACACAGTGGGGGTGGGGGGGTGAAGAGGGGGTGAAAGGAGGTAACATCGAAGGGAATAGAGAGTAGTAAAGAGATTTGAACGGTATTCAGACAGTAATATCGATAAGAGAAATCAATTGTAGGTCAGAGAGAAAGGGTAAAGAAGAGAACCCCAAATATGGGGCTGGGGAAGATATTCAAGAGGGATATAAACATAAAAAAGAATGGGATACAAAACTTTATATATTATATGATCACTGCATAATTACATTTTTACAAAAATATGCACAGGAAATTCATCAAAAATGTTAGAAGCGGTTCACTCTGCATGGTAGGTCAATCATTTTTTAAAAACTCATTCTTTCCTATATCTTCCTAATTTTTTAAGAGTATACTTTGTTACACATTTTGTATATTTTTGAAGCACATTCACTTCAAAAAGCAGTCTACCTTTCTAAATAAAATTCTATGCTAGTAAAACTCCCTTGAGAAAAACTGGTCAAACAGTAAACCGTATTTCATAAACACATTAATATACCAGCCATAATTAATTCTCTTATCGTTGTGAGATCTCACTATGAAATTACTGACTAATGGTGAAGCAATCGTCCTAGTTGTGGATTTTCTCTTTCTGTTCGAGAAATTTACTAGCTGAGAGGTGATGGAATTGAAAGCAGGTCTCTTGCTGACAGTCATTTGACTACTCAGTGATCACTGCAGCCTCATGCACTGCATGCCCCTGCTTTGTGGCTTTTCCATGTCTATCTGCAGGACTGACTCTTTCACCTCAAGTGTCAACCTCTCTAATCTGCTACATTTATCATAATTATAAGAGTAATGTGGCCCTGGCACAGGATTCCCGATATTCTTTTACCTGCTTTATTTTCAATACACTTATTACCAAAAGTATGACATAATTTATTTAATACCTTCAGTGTGTCTCACCCCGTAGAATATAAGTTCCTGAGGTCATACATGGATTTTTATTGTGTTTTTTCCCAAATGTATCCCCATCGTCAGAATAATCCCTGGCACACAGTGGATGCTCAATAAATATTTGCTAAATTAACACATGCATGAAAGAATAAATTAAATAAATGACTATTAGGTTAAAAAAACATACACAATTACTTCACATATGAGTATTAGTCATTAATATTTTTTTACTTTAGAAGACACTGATTTTTCTGCTTAAACATCTGTAGACTAATTCAGCCTATGGGGTTCAACAAAGTGTCCTCTTTGTACGGACATCTCTTCAAGTTTCCTTCAGATTCAAAAAGGTGAGAATTGATTACATAAATCAAATAATTTCTCCAACAGGTTAAATATACAAAAAACAGTATAAGCTTTACCAATAAATGATGCAATAAAGTTGTACTTCTTGTAATCAGAGCTTCCAAACTGCTTCATTAAAAATTACTCATTTACTGTTGAGGACCCCTGAGAAACTCTGCTTACACTTTCTCATTTAAGTACATGTTTGTCTGGTTTTTTGTTCTTACTAATGGATCACGAGAATGAGGGCAAATGGACAAGAAGGAAGGGCACACATTCAGCTTACTTCAATCTGAAGAGCAATTTAAACTCCTTTCACTTTGCTGTCTTGTAGTTCTAGCACCACCTGGTGTTTACTATGCAGAAATGCTATGAGGGCAAGTAATACTAAAGTCCTTTGTCAGTTTTTTGAAAAGGTTTAGGCGGCTGGATAAAATGACATAAGCACGTGACTAAGTGACAGATCATATGTTTAATTTGGAAATATAGAATTAAAAATTGAGAAATCAATGTGACATTAGAAAAATAAACCATTTAAATAACTTCAAACAAGAATATTCTTCAAGGACTAAAGGACAAAGGCAAAACACAAATTAGTTATCAAAGGAGGAAACATTTGAAAAACATTCTAGAACCTTGTTAATAAACCATTTAAAAATGCAAAATTTGATATAAAATAAATTATCAAATAAAACAAAGAGTTTATATTTGAACACCTAGGAACTCTAATTACAGGATTTCTTCATAATATAGATAATTTCTTCATAATATAATATAAATTTCTTCATAACTTAATCCCTGCAGAGAGCAGCATTACAAGGCCTCAGTATATTAACAACTCCCAGTTAATTAAGATGCACTTTGTTATACGAAGGCTTGACTACGTTAGCTTATTCAGTCTTCTGTAACTTAGGTCAATTTCTTTATTGGCTAATGCTGCTACTTCTACGTTTACAGTAAAACCAACATTACTTACACCAATATAGGCTTTCCAGATATCCTAGGATGTCTTAGCACTTCTGACATTGTCTCTTTTGTCTCTTCCATTCTTTCTTCATCACTGGAATCCACAACAAATATTACCCCATAGGACTCAGCATAGTAATTCTTCCAGATTCCCCTAATTCTTTTTCCGCCTCCCAAGTCAAAGATGGTGACTTCAAACTTTCCTTGTCTAAGGTCAATTTTGGAAAATCCAACAGTAGGAGCTACATCTTCAGGATACTCTGTTTCAAATGATATTAAAAAAATTCTTTAGACTTTAAGTTAATAACAATTTAACTTCACAACTTAAATGACATCATACTTTAGTCGAATGGAACGGAATTTTATTATTTCCTTACAGAATAATAAGCATTACTGGTTTGGGAGAAGAGCGGATACTATAAAAATACCTAACTAGAATGTACACTCCACGCAGATAGGTATTTCTTTTTCGTCTCTGTTTGTTTGATTTTATTAATATAATGCCTACCATATAACAGGTACTTAATAAGTATCTGTAAATGAATAAATGAACTTTTGCCTTTAAGACTATTTACTGTCCAAATTATAAATACAATTTCTAACCATTCAACACCACAGGCACCCCCAGAAACCATAATAAGCTCTGTGGAATTATATAGAAAAATCTGAACATTTAGAGAACAGTTTAAAAGAACCAAAGAATGGCAGAAGCTATGAAGAGTAGGACCATTTTTTTTTTAATTAACTGAATTCAAGATACAATTGGAATAAAAAGCCTTGTGAGGGCAGCTTACAAATATAGAGTAGATTTCATTATTTCTACAGGAACGTGTTTTGGATGCTCTTGTAAATTTATAATTTACAAGAATTTTTTTTACTTCTGTATATGACAACACAAAGAAGGTACAGGATGTATAGTACATGCTTATAAATGCCAAGGAGTGGTAACGACAATAAGAGATTAAAAAGATCACTAAGGTTCAAGAAAGACTTGAGCTAGAAGCTGGGACTTAGGCCTTAAAACTAGGTATGATTTAGACAGAAAAATGTTCTAAGTAACAGAAACACTAAAGGAAAGAAGTACAAACAAGTTGAACACTCTGGTTGGGTCAAACCCTTAAGACATTGAATGTGGATTGAAGAGAGCTCTAAAGATAAGAGAATTGCCAACCACAGAGGTATTTCAGCAGACCAATGATATAATTAAGGTGACTAAAGCTGTGCTTTATTTAGATTCATCTTTGTAAAGTTTATAACTGAATGGAAATGTGAGTGATAGCCATCGAATTTGGTATCTCAATGGTTACGGAGAAGAGTTTAAACTTCATGTCTGTCTCTTCCATTCTCTCTCCACCACTAGAATCCACAACAACTATTACTCCACTGGACTTTGTTTACAGCTACATGAACACAAACTACATGAGATGTTTTAAATTGAAATCAATCAAAATTAAATAAAGTTAAAAGTTCAGTTCCTCAGCTGTATTAACTACATTTTAAGTGCTCAAAAGCCGCATGTGGCTAGTTGCCCACCCTATTGGACAGAACCAATACAGAACGTTTCCATCATTGCAGAAAGCTTTAATGAATAACACTGGTTTAGAGGGTCTTATCCCACATTCAAAATGTGCTATTACAAAGACAAATTTGAAAGGCTTTTGCTGCTAGGCTTAGGTATGACTGAGAAATAGACTTGCGATGTACCACTCCCTTTCACCAAGC
Source organism: Desmodus rotundus (assembly GCF_022682495.2). Classification (NCBI taxonomy): domain Eukaryota; kingdom Metazoa; phylum Chordata; class Mammalia; order Chiroptera; family Phyllostomidae; genus Desmodus; species Desmodus rotundus. The sequence continues at coordinate 74,181,304 of NC_071388.1, read as the reverse complement.
ATTTTAGGACGTGTTACACAGCTTCCAAGAAAGTTAACAAAGACATTACAAGTCACATGTTTTTAAACTATTTATTCTTCAGCTACAGTTGTAGCTGAATGCCTTTTTCCTCATTGCTCTCCCCTTCCCCATCCCCCCCACTCCCACACTCAATCCTCCCCCCTTGTCCATCTATTCGTGTTCCTTGGCTTGCCCCTTTCCCTTCTTTCTCCCATTATCCACCTTCCCTCTCCCCTCTGGTCACTGACAGTTTGTTCTTAGTTTTACAAAAATGTGACTTGCGCAAAATAGAACAAGTCACATTTTTGTAAGACTTCCTTATCTAGGAGAAACAGGCAAGTTCTGAAAGTGCTGTAAGCAGCATGATATTAAAAAAAATAGGATTATACCAGACATTTAAAAATGTGAATCTAGTCCAGGCCAGAACTGATTTCTATAGCTAAAATAGGCAGCTGACTTTGAGTATGATTAAGAGATATCCTCAGGACATTATCAGTGAAAATAAATACGCGGGGGATAAGGGAACTAAAATGTACGGAACACCTACTCAGTACCAGGGTTTTGTTAGGCATTACGATGTACAGATAAGTAAGATAGGGTTGCTATCCTATACGTAATGCAATACAGACAGACAGGATATCAAGGGGAACAGTGTAAGAACCAATGAGTTCTGTGAAAAAGTCTGGAGAGGATAGTGTACGGACTGCATGTCTGTGCACCCACAAAACTCATATGTCGGACGTGACTCCCAATGTGATGGTATTTGAAGGTAGGGCCTTCAGGAGGTATGTAGTTAGGTTTAGGTGAAGTCTTGAGGGTGAAACCCTCACGATGAGATCAGTGCCCTTACCAGAGACCAAGAGAGCTTGCTTCCTCTCTCTCTTTCCTCCACCTGAGGACACAGTGAGAAGATGAAGGTTAGTAAACCAGGAAGCGGGAATCACCAAGAAGGACCATGTTCGTACCATGCCTGCAGATGTCCAGTGTCTAAAAGCATGAGAAATAACTGCTGTTTAAGCCACCCAGTCTGTGGCATTCTGTTGTAGCAGCCCAAACTGAGATAGAGGGCATTCAAGAGGAAAAGGCCAAAGAGGAAGGAGGGATGAGTTATGGTCTAGAAAGGCTCCAGAAAGGAAATGAAATGGCATGAAGTCTTAAAAGCTACAAAATTATAACAAAGGGAGAAGACCATTCTAGGCAGGGAAGCCATGTAAGCACAGATAAAATGCTGGCAATACTCCCAGGAAACCAATTCAGATTAAGTAATTTTTTTCAAGGTTACATGGTAGGCAGAGCCAGAAGTCAAATCCAGGTCTTCAGGACTTTTTTTTTAAAAGCTTTTTTCTTTGGATACGTGAAACACCCTACCCCACTTCTCTTATTCTTTCCTCTGATTCCTACTTATGATTCTGTGTTTCAATACACAAGACAAATATTCAGGTTACAATCTTCCCCTAAATCCATCTCTGATGAGTCCTTCTTACCTTAAGTCTGGTATCACTTATACCTACTATCACAAATTCTGTCTTCTTGCTGGTCTTCACAATAGCCTATACCTTCCCAAGAGCCCTTGGGACCTGTCCTTGTAGTCTTAGCACTCAGTGCGAAGCATACAGTGGCTCAGTTTCACACCACCAGACTGCAAAGCTACCTAAAGCTGCTGTCCTTGTGTCCCTTCTTCCTTTTTCCTTCTACATATTTACCCATCCATCCATGCTTGTGACTATTTATTGAGAGACCATTCTATGTAGACCCAGCATCACATAAGAACCAGAGGTACAAAGACTATGGTGCCCAACCCTGAGGACTTCAGTAAAGTATATGTATTAAGACAATAACTAGAAAGGCCAGTATATAATGAATAACTATCTATTGAATATTTGTTATATGCTATTATTGCATAAGGTCTTAGATATACAAAGATTAATAATAATAAGATCCATCTTCTGATCTTCAAGAGCTATTCATGAGAGGAAAAAAAGAGGAAACATCTATTGGGTTGGCCAAAAAGTCTGTATGTTTTCTTCTATAAAATAAGACACATTTTTCATTTTCACCAATAACTTCATTGATTTGGATATTTTGAGTATGTCGTCTATCTCACACAAGGTAGAATGTTGATTGTTCTCAAGTAATGTGTCAATCTGATCTCTAACAACTTCAACTGGTCTACCCAACTGTGGAGCATCATCCAGTGAGAAATCTCCACCATGAAACTTCAAAAACGACTTTTGACACATTTGATCGGTCACAACACCTTCTCCATACACTGCACAAATCTTTTTTTGCACTTCAGCTATGTTTTTACCTTTCTTAAAATAATAAAACATTACATGCCGAAAATGTCTATTTTCTTCCATCTTCAATATTAAAATGCCTACACAAACATACACCAATTTTGATGTTTTTTTTAAATGCACAATGATATGACAGCTGTCACAATATAATCTAACGAAATTATTTAGAAGGAAGTTAAAGACGACTAAGCACTACTAGAGCTACATTAGGGAAAAAAACAAACTGTTTGGCCAACCCAATATAAACCAATTAACTACAATATAATAAAGATGTGTTAATTTCTAACAATGCTAGGGACAATTTACACAAAAAATCTTCCCACTTAAAATACCAATAGTTCTTTAGGACATTTAGGAAATAGCACTGCATAGTCAGAGAATCCTAGATTATTTTAGCTGAGCACAGGGATAAATAGGATAAAGACTACACTCCCTAAGTCTCCATGGCAGTTAGGTGTGGCCGTGAGAGCAGGTTCTAGGTAGTGTGCTAATGGTGTGCTGGTAAATGTTTAATCAGGTCAGGGGAACTATGACATGCGGGGTTTGCCAATTTCCATGGTATAAACACTCCCACTATGGCCAATTTCAAACTACTAACACGAGGTACCTGAACACAGAGTTGGAAAAGAGATGTGCATATTTAGCTCTTGCTAACTGATAAAAGACACAAGTAGGCACAAGTAGGAGCCAGATCCAGAACACCACTGATTCTTGTAAATGGCAGGTGAGCTAAATGGCAGGTGCTGACTTCTGGTCACACGTTAAAGGAAAGAATGTCTTCCCCTTGCTCTTTCTCTCTTCCTTCCACCTGAAATGCACTATAGTAACAAGCCACGTTGCACTGGTAGGCAAGGGAGAACACTTGGAAAGGCAAAGCAAATAGAAGGAACTTGAGTCCCTAACACCATGGAGATGCTATGCCATCCTAGACTATTTTTCCTGCATTGCTATAGGAGAAATAAACATTTATTTTGTTAAACTGCTGTTACTTTACTTCTGTTACAACAACCAAACCTATATCCAATTAGTACAATATAAACTTCTATTTTGTTAAGCTGCTGTTATTCTACTTCTGTCACAACAACCAAATCTGTAATTAATACAATCATTTTGACAGACATGAAGAAAGATTGAAAATTCATTAAGCTCCAAGATAGGGAAATCACTCTTAGATTAGGAAGCCACTGTAACAATTTAGATGAGAGACAATGCCGGTCTGGATTTAGACAATGGCAATACAGTTAAGAGGAAGGAGATATATCTCAAAAGAAACAAGCAAATATCAAAACAAAGAAACAGAGAAGAGCCAGAAATAAGCTGAAGAATAGAAGCCATGAGTAATATGTTTTAAGAACACTGACTGCTGCATCTAAGGCATGGCCTGAACTGGGACACCAAAATGAATAAAATTACCCTTTGGGAAAGAACAGTGTGGAGAGGCTGACAGGTGCATGAACAAAAGGGCGATTACGTAGTGATCTAAGCGGGACTAGGTAAGAGTAGGTCAAAACGGGAAGAAGCTGATTCTACTGATGGTAATGGGTGAAGGTAGCAGAAGATCAGAAAAGATTTCATTAAGAAGGAGACTATATTACAATAACATGTCTTCAGAGAAAAGTGGATATTCTGTCTTTAAAGATAAGCAGAAATATTCTCTTTAGTAAGACAAGTGGAAACAGAATAAACAAAAATACAAAGGCATGAAAAGGCTCAATTTGGGAAAGTTAAAGGAGTTCTATGTAAGTAGAATCTTTAAAAAAAAAAAAGTAAGAAATCAGTCACTGGAGTATGTTAAATAGTAAATATGAGATGAAGAACAAAAACAGAGCCAGAAAGAAGCTCAAAGTTGAAGCAGTTTTGACTATTTGTTCATTGGACACCTTGAGCATTTTCTAATCTCAGACAAAGAAACTGATGGATACATGGAGGTGGAAATCAAAAGAGGAAGAACCTAATGGATAGAAGATATTCTAAGTACACATAACAAATCACATGATCTGATTAGCAGATTCTTAGGGTCTGCACCCTTGAATGTAAGGCTTTGAAGGAATGGAAGAAGGGAAAATGTTTAGATAAAGCAGTCATGGCCTAAAAGCCAAATATGGCTTGCCACCTGTTTTTATATTGCTCTCAGGCTAAGAATATGTTTTAAATTTCATAACACGCTAAATAAAGTTTTATTGGAACATGACCACGCTCATTTGTTTACATACTGTGTCTATGGATGTTTTCATACTACCGTGTCAGAGCTGTATAGCTGGGAAAAAGACCATACAGTCCTTAAAGTCTAAAACATTTACTATCTGGCTCTTTACAGAAGTTTGCCAACCTGGATTTATATGATGACGATGAGTGCTCTGGGAGGATATATCCTGAAGATACCAAAAAGGCATCAGAAGAATGCCACAGACAATAATATCTTATTTACACCTAATGTTCATAGTAAAATTTAGGGTGACAAAATGTTTTTCTCCAACAGAAAGTTTTGCAAATTGTTTTCTTTCATAAACTTCCATAAATAAAAGTCGCCTCCCATCTGTATGCATGATATATTCTTGAAACATCCATTTTCAGAAACAAATATAAGTTAGATATCCTCCCAATTCATACCCTTAAGATGCCTGGATGGTACTACCTCTCCTGGGTACACAAAAAACTCTCCAGCACAGTTATTTCTATACTATAGTACAAAGGTTAAATTAAGACTAAAGAAATACATCCAATGAATTGAAATATAAATGACATAAAACGCTTTAATAACACTATCTTTAATAGAATTCTAAAAATTACATATCAAAAAAAAATCAAAAGATACGCACAGCTGTGCTGGCTAACTATATTTCTACCTCCCTTTTATTTAGGTGTAGCCTTGACACTAAATTCTGGACAAGAAAATGGAAGTAGGAAATGGGTGTCCTTATAAGCAGAGGCATGTAGCTTTTTTTTTTTACTTTCCCCTTCCTAAGGGCTAGAAGACAGATGTGATTCCTATTAGCTGATAAAAAAAACCTCAAAAAGCCTCTTTGTATTTATTCAAATTTGACATATGATAACAAGCTGGTATTATGAAGCCAGAGTCTATTCAACATTAGCCACAGTATAGTGAGAATATCAATTAATGGAGTGCACACTACCTTTACTCAGTGAATATGTAACAAAGCAATTTAAATAAATACATAATTTGGAATTATTTAATAATAAATATCTTCAGCTTACCTCCTTGGATTCCCTTTGCCGTTGCCGTTTTACCAGCGTTATCAAGTCCCACCATCACAAGGGTCACCTTTCTTAAAACAATAAAAATTTAAAAATCACTGAGTTAATTCAATATTTGGGAAAAAATAAAAGCAAATACATACATTCATTCAAGCAACATTTAGGAGCAGGTACTGTACAAGACAATCTGCTAGAAACTAGAGGTAAAATGATGAATACGCATATATCTAAAAAGTAAAATTCATGGAGAATACCTTTAAAGTGTCATCCTTTTGTTCTCTAAGCAAAGAAAAAAAAAAAAAAAAGAAGGAAAATTGTATAACAGATGACCTGAAGGATAAGGGAAAGAACAAAAATGAGAGAGGGAGGTGGATTTTAACAAACGAGTTATGTAAACAGTTGAAGAATAAATTTCCATTTCCCCCTAATACCAGGCACAAGAGAAGGGTGTCCACTTTCACTACTCCTATTCAAAATAGTATTGGAAGTTCTAGCCACAGCTATAAGAAAAATAAACAAAAACAAACACACAAAAGAAATAAAAGGCATCCAGATTGGAAAGGAGGAAGTAAAGCTGTCTGTTTGCAGATGACATTATACTGTACATAGAAAACCCTATAGACTCCACCAAAAACAACTTGACCTAATAAAGGAATTTGGCAAAATAGGAGAATACCAAGTCAATATTCAGAAATCAAAGGCATTTTTGTATACCAACTGTGAAATATCAGAAACAGAAATTAGAGAAAAAAATCCCATGTACTATAGCAACAAGAAAAATAAAATACCTAGGAATAAACCTAACCAAGGAGGTAAAAGACCTGAACTCACAAAACTACACAACACTGAAGAAAGAAATTAAGGAAGACACAAATAAATGGAAGCACGTACCATGTTCATGGATTGGAAGAATTAACATCATCAAAGTGTCCACACTACCCAAAGCAATTTACAGATTCAATGCAATCCCTATCAAAATACGAATGACATATTTCACAGATATAGAACAAACATTTCAAAAATTGATATGGAACCGTAAATGACCCTGGATAGACTCAGCAATCTTGAAAAGGAAGAACAAAGTAGGAGAGATGACAATACCTGATGTCAAACTACATTACAAGGCCACTGTAATCAAAACAGACTGGTACTGGCATAGGAACAGGTGCATAGACCAAGTGAACAGAAGAGAGAGCCCAAAAATAAACCCATGTCAATACAGTCAGTTAATACTTGACAAAGAGGGCAGGAACATAAAATGGAGTAAAAATAGCCTTGTCAACAAATGGTGTTGAGAGATCTGGACAAGCAAATGCAAAAAAAATGGAACTAGACCACCAACTTACACCATACAGAAAAATAAATCCTTTTATCAAGATGGATAAAAGACTTAACTATAAGTCATGACACCATTAAAAGTCCTAGAGGAAAACATAGGCAGGAAAATTTCAGATATCCCGTGTAGTAATATTTTGACCAATACTCCTTCTAGGGCAAGAGATATAAAGGAAAGGATAAACAAATAGGACGATATCATCAAAAAAGATTCTGCATAAACAGGTTCATCAAGAAAAAGAGAAAGAGGATCCAAATAAACACAATTAGAAATGAAAGAGGAGAGATTACAACTGATACCACAGAAATACAAAGGATTGTAAGAAATTACTACAAAGAACTATATGCCAAGAAATTTTAAAACCTAAGTGAAATGGACAAATTTCTAGAAAAATATAATCTTCTAAAACTCAAAGAGGAAGAAGCAGAAAGCCTGAACAGACCAATAATAGCAGACAAAATTGAGGCAGTAATAAAAAAACTCCCAACACACAAAAGCTCTGGGCCAGATGGTTCCACAGGAGAATCCTACAAAGCATTTAAGGAAGAGCTAACCCCTATCCTTCACAGACTATTCCAAAAAATCCAAACTGATGGAAGACTCCCAAACTCTTTTTATGAAGCCAGCATCATTCTAATCCCCAAACCAGATAAAGACACAACAAAGAAAGAAAACTTCAGGCCAATATCGCAGATGAACATAGATGCTAAAATCCTCAACAAAGTATTGGCAAACCATACCCAGCAATACATTTAAAAGATCATCCACCATGACCAAGTGGGATTCATCCCAGGGAGACAAGGATGGTACAATTTTCGCAAATCAATAAACGTAATACATCACATAAACAACAGCAAAGACAAAAACTACATGATCATATGAATAGATGTGGAAAAGCATTTGATAAGGCACAGAACCCATATATGATAAAAACCCTCAGCAAAGTGGGAATAGAGGGAGCATTCCTCAACATAATAATGGCCATATATGAGAGACCTACAGCCAACATCATACTCAATGGGCAAAAACTTAGAGCTTTCCCACTAAGATCAGGAACTAGACAAGGATGCCCTCTCTCACCACTCCTATTTAACATAGTATTGGAAGTCCTAGCCACAGCAATCAGACAAGAAAAAGAAATAAAAGACATCCAAATTGGAAAGGAGGAAATGAAACTGTCACTGTTTGCAGATGACATGATAGTGTACATGGAAAATCCTATAGACTCCACCAAAAAACTGCTCAACCTAATAAAGGAATTTGGCAAAATAGGAGGATACCAAGTCAATATTCAGAAATCAAAGGCATTTTTTATACCAACTGTGAAATATCAGAAACAGAAATTAGAGAAAAAAATCCCATGTACTATAGCAACAAGAAAAATAAAATACCTAGGAATAAACCTAACCAAGGAGGTAAAAGACCTGTACTCAGAAAACTACACAACACTGAAGAAAGAAATTAAGGAAGACACAAATAAATGGAAGCATGTACCATGTTCATGGATTGGAAGAATTAACATCAAAATGTCCATACTACCCAAAGCAATTTACAGATTCAATGCAATCCCCATCAAAATACGAATGACATATTTCACAGATACAGAACACTTCAAAAATTTATATGGAACCATAAACAACCCCAAATAGCTGCTGCAATTTTAAGAAAGGAGAGCAAAGGAGGAGGGATTACAATACCTGATATCAAACTGTATTACAAGGCCACTGTAATCAAAACAGCCTGGTATTGGCATAAAAACAGATAAATAAACCAATAGAACAGAACAGAGAGCACAGAAATAAACCCAAGTCTCTCCAGTCAATTAATTTTCGACAAAGGGGGCAGCAATATAAAATGGAGTAAAAATAGCATCTTCAAAAAGTGGTGTTGGGAGAGCTGGACACCTACATGCAAAAAAATGAAACTCGAGCACCAACTTACACCATACACAAAAATAAGTTCAAGGTGGATAAAAGATTTAAATATAAGTCATGACACCATTAAAGTCAATAGAGAAGAACATACAATACAGGAAAATCTCAGATATTTCACGCAGCAGTATTTTCACTGATATGTCCCCCAGAGCAAGGGACATAAAGGAAACAATAAACAAATGGGATCTCATCAAGATAAAAAGCTTCTGTATGGCTAAAGAGAAAAGTATTAAAATAGAAAAAGAACCAACCGTATGGGAAAACATATTTGTCAATGATACCTCAGATGAAGGTTTAATCTCCAAAATATATAAAGAACTCACACTACTCCATTCTAAGACAAGCAACCCAATTAAAAAATGGGCAAAGGACTTGAACAGACACTTCTCCAAGGAGGACATACAGAGGGTCCCAAGACAATGAAAAGATGCTCATATCACTAGCTATCAGAGAGATGCAAATTAAAACCACAATGAGATACCACCTCACACTGGTCAGAATGGCCATCATAACCAAAGCAAAAACAACAAGTGTTGGAGAGGATGCGGAGAAAAGGGAACCCTGGTACCACTGTTAGTGGGAATGCAGACTGGTGCAACCACTATGGAAAACAGTATGAAATTTTCTCTGAAAACTAAAAATGGAACTGCTTTTTGATCCAGCAATGCCACTGCTAGGATATACCCTAAGAACCCTGAAACACCAATCCAAAAGAACCTATGCACCCCAATGTTCATAGCAGTGTTATTTATAACGGCCAAGTGCTAAAAATAGCCTAAGTGCCCAGAAGTATGAGCAGATCAAAAAACTGTAGTTCATCTACACAATAGAATACTATGCAGCAGAAAGAAAGAAGGAAAGGAACTCCTATCCTTCATGACAGCATGGATGGAACTAGAGAGCATTATGCTAAGTGAAATAAGCCAGGTGGTGAAAGACAAATACCATATGATCTCACCTGGAAGTGGAACCTAATCAAGTGACCAAAATAGAACCAGAGACCTGGAAATAAAGAACAAACTGACAGTGACCAGAGGGAAGTGGAGAGGGGTATAAGGTGGGAAAGAAGGGGAAGGGGCAAGGAAAGGAACACAAATGGAGGACTCATGGGCATGGACAAGAGGTGACTGACTGTGAGAGTAGGGGGACAGGGTAGGTGAAAGCAATGGGGGAAAGAGGCGGAACAACTGTAACTGAACAACAATAAATAAGAGAGTAAATTTTCTAGTTAATTGAATTCTAAGAATTATTAAAAATCTGTTTCTTGTGAAATTACGTGAGAAAAAATTATTGTTATATTCTAGGTACTACTTATGTGCTCAATTCTGTTTTTAGATATGTGTAACACCTTACGAAGTATTAACCTTAAATATAGTATAACAACATGATTATTAATGCTAAGATATTTTGAAAGACTACAATTATAAAGCTTAAAATGCTTCTGATAATACAGCTAAACTTCACAGAGTCAGAAAAAAAATACAGTCTAGTTCAATTTTACAACTGAGAAAACATAAGCCCAAAAATAGGAGACATAAGACAATGAGTAGGTTTTAAGAACCAGAACCTAATTCACCTAAATCTTAGTGAATTCTTTAACTGGGAGCAGTTATAAAGGAACAAAAGTATTGTATTGGTCTTATTAACATGACAATTCCATCTACCACTAAAGCTCAATTTCTGTCCTAGGCTACACTATTGCACAATGTAAGACATGCGAGTATCCATTAACACCATAGGTTTGGGAATACAGAGAGAAAGCCACAGTATAACACAGCTGCTGTGTTAAAAACACAGGGCCACACTCTCATGGGGTAGTCAGGGTTTCTACTAAGCATAGTCATTTTTCACTCATAATCATCCCAAGACAGGTTAAAAAACAGCTTATATTGCAAGGAAGGGTGTTCTTTTATCTCTCTAGGCCTGGCTCTTAGTTATGGATTTAAAAAAAAACCTCCAGCTATATTCACAAAAGTCTGTAACAAAGAGAAAAGACAGAGATGGGGGTGTGAGGCAGTCCAGCTAAGGGTCATAAGATGAGAAAGAACAAACTCACAAAATCTTGCAAAAATCAAATTGGTTATTTGTTAAACAAATAGTTACTGACCCTCTTCTGTGCACCAGATACCAGTATTTTAGGTATTTGAGATACACTTGTTTATTAAAATAATCAAAACAATGGAAAACAAACTCTTCCCTTATTCAACTTATATTTTAGTGGCAGAACAATCATTATAAATATAAGAAATAAGTACATTATAAGTTATATAGTATGCTAGAAGGCGGTTAAGTACTACAGGGCAAAGAAGAGAGCAGGGTAAAAGCGAGCAGTAGTGGGAATAGGAGGCGGGTTGCGGTTTTATGTAGGGTGATCAGGGTAGGCCTGATTGAGAAGGTAAAGTCTGAGCAAGACCTTGAAGGAGGGAGTTAGTCATGCCAACATCTGGGGCAACAGAACAGCTGGGGCAAAGGCACTAAGGTGGGGGCATGCTGGAATGTTCCAGGATCATTAAGAGAGCCAATGTGGTAAAACCCAGTAAGAAAGGGACAGGGAAAGACAGGAGATCAGAAACATTGAAGACAAGATCATGGAGGTCCTTGCAGGCCACCGTGAGGACTTCGGCTTTTGTGAGTGAAATTAATTTACTCTCCACATTAATTTCCTTTGTTATTCAGAAGGCTTCTTTTCTAAATGTTTCAACCATCCCTACCCACAATGGCAAATGGAAGGATGTCTATGCTTGAGTCAGTGAAGAATAATAAAGTAAATTACAATTAGCAGCATCCGTATACCACATCCCCAGTCGGTCAGTGGTAAGGTCAGTGGTGAGGTCAGTGAGAACGTCCAAGAGATCAACAGCCAACTATGAATTTAAGGAGCTGAGGTAGTATGTAGGTACATTTATTCATGTGGGAAATTTTACCTGCATTATCAACTTTGAAAAGTGAGTTTACTTCTTTAGAGTATAATTTATTATTTTGTTTGAAGGACTAATAACTACCAAATATCAAGCAACGAGATTTAAGCACAAAATAATTTCCTGAACAAAATTAATAGTATATGACTATACTAAAAAGATACATATTGTAGTATCTTAAACAATATTTTAGAAAAATCAAGACACTAGATATACAATGAATTGAACTAAAATTATAATAAAGCTAATTCAATGGCTGTTTCATAATTTATAATCCAGTTCAAGATCTACAGTGCTTCTAACATCACCATGAACCAAAACAATTACTTTTGGGAACAAATCACCGTTTTCTGATTGTTTGCACCATTTATTCTATAAATACTGATTAAGCACCTATCATACAGTAGCAAACAAACATCCACAACCCCTTGCCCTCACAAACCTTGCAGGGCCCACACTAGAAGAAGAAGAGTTGTCTTGGGCCACACATTAAATACACTGTGACACATAATCACAAAAATGTATCTCATAATGTTTTAAGTACATTTACGATTTTGTGTTGGGCTGCATTCATAGCCATCCTGGGACACCTGCGGCCCATGGGCCACAGGTTGGACACCCCTGCGTACAGCCCAGCAAGAAAACAGGAATTGGAGAGGGAATTCTGTGTGATGACTGGTGTAAAGGGAAAGCACAGGCAGCTGCAGGAAGAGATAACAGGCAACTGTGCCTGTTCCAGAAGTCAAGGAAAACCACACTACAAATATGCCACACTGGATCAGCAGTTCCTACAAACATCATCAAACCTTTGTCTATTCCTTATGAGACAATGTAAAAAAACCTTACATATGCATTTTCAAGGAAAATAGCCCCTCACTGTCTTACAAGGACAGTGTCTTATGTTTCCCCCAACCCCCATTCTTGTCAATATGTCAATTAAAAAAAAAAACTCCCGAAGTATTACTATTACACATGGCTCTTAAAGCTAGCTACCAAGGGCTTTAGCTTTTACCTTAAAAATTCTCCATTTTTTAATAGGATATTAGATTCAAAGTTTTAAAAAAACCTTCAATCATGAAAATCACTTAGGAAAATTATAATCATGCTGAGACTAGCACAAAATAAGCCTCTCTGGATTTCTATTTTTACTTTGACTAACCTTGCAAGTAGTTAATGTTTAGATCATTAAGCCATATACTTCAAAACATGGCTTTAATTAAATATTTAAGGGAATTAAAGCCTAATGAATAAACATAACATTAGCATACAAATAAAAACCACAGTGTGAATTCCTGCAATGCCTAATAAAACATTAAATTTATACATTAATAATAGAGTGTGTTTAAAAGGTTAACATTTATCTTCTGCTGAAAATTCCACACAACTCTTTAAATACTGAAGATATACAGTCTAACACGTTAAAATGTACATCTCATTTTGGCTTTTTAAAATACAGTAAACTGTCACTGATTGGAAACATTTGGCTGTGGTACTCTTTGACCAACTCTGAGATAAAAGATTGTCTATGTCTTTTAATCTCATAATTATTGATCAAATACATCAGCCCTTCAACTGAAAAAACAATATACAGTGTTCTTGGGTTTATAGTATTTAGAAAAGTTAACTAGTAATAAATCAACCATTTAGTCATTTGGCCAGACAGTAATTCAAGAAAAAGTACGTTAGGCATTAGGCACCATGGACACAAAAATGCCTGAGGTATGTCGTCTATGCCAGAGTGCTCATCCTCTAATAAGAGTGACTGAAATGTAAACAAATAGTAGAAGATTGTGACACAATAACAGTTTAAAATGCTCATTTATGTACACAAGATGCTAAAGAAAAACAGAGCAAGAGGACAGGACTTTATCCAGCCTAGAGACACAAGACAAGGTATGGGAAGCTTCTTACCCACGGTGATGCCTCAGCTAAGTTCTTAAAGTGGAGAAGATTGCCAAGCAAGGGGAAGGTGAAAATAGAAAGAGGAGGAAGAGATTCCAGACTGAGAACACTGCCTAAAAAGACACCACATCAAGGAGGTGAGAAGGGGCAGGGTGTTAAGGGGTGGTAAGCCCAGGGTTAAGACCACACTTCAGTACAGCAACCCTAAACAAAAGGAAAACATGCTTGTTAGATTCACACATAATCACAAGTCAATACAACTATGTACTGAGTCTAAAGGGAACCTGATGTACTTGTACTTAAGACACCAGTATCATCAAATAGTAAACAATCTGACCTTTCCAGAAGTTGAAAACGACCACTTATTTCTGATCTTTAATTACACACTAAACTATGAAGGCTGATATGAAAAGAACTCTGGTATTGTAAAATGTACAGTTTATTTGTACTAGTAGTAACAAAACAGGGATTGTGGGCACTCATATATAGCTACAAACCTGGGATCAGATCTGTGTCCAAGTCCCAGATATGCCATTTCCAAGCTAAATGACCTGGGACATATTATTTAATTTCTCCGACTTTCATTAGTAAAATGGAATAATAACAATATTCACCCCCAAATTAAATAAGACAATGCAAATAAGGTGCACATGCCTGTGGCATACAGTAAGTGCTCAACCAACAGCTACTCTTATTACAGCATCAAATTCAAGACCACAAGATGAGACGAGAGAGATGGACAGGGACCGCGTATTAAAGGAGGACTAATGGGTTCAATGTTGCACATGTTGCCGGGGTGCCTGTCTCACACTGAAGTCTGAAGCAGCTGGAGGAGAGATCCGGCCCGGGTTTATGAGACACATCCGCGGCAGCTGAAACTATGAGACAGATAAAAGCGCTCAGGGAGAGCACAGGAGGCAAAGGAGTCCGTGGACAAGGGACCATGGAACTCTGAGAACCTTTGAAGAAACCCTTAACATTGTGGTCAGAAAGAAATGAGGAAACCAAAAAAATGGCAGCGCTGGAACAGCTTCCAGAAGAGTTAAAAAGTGAACTGTATCAACTACTACAGTTTTGAAAATAAAAGTAGCTTTTTGATGATTGCCCCAAACTAAGTGCCTCAGAAATAAATGCTCTCAGCTTTCCCCAAACCCTGCAAATAACTAGTGCTTTGAATTTACATGGCATGTCTTGACAGTTCAAAGCTATTTCACTTTCCCATCTGTCCTCACACTGTCCCTCCAAGTACGGCAGACACAACTAACCCAAGGTTACAGTGCTAATATGAAGTTACCATATTTTTCAAACTATAGACACACCAGACCATAAGAGGCACCTAGGTTTTAGATGAGGAAAATAGGAAAAAAAAAATTGAAGCAAAAAATGTGGTCCTGCTCCTGCCTCCTGTGACCCTGCCCCACCATTGCCCCACCTCAGCAAGCCAAGTAAGCTACATTGGGACTATAAGACGCACCCCCATTCCTCCCCCAAATCTGGGAGGGAAGTGCATCTTATAGTCCAAAAATACAGTAGTCAACAGCAGCTTCCATGGGAAGTTTAACTACAGTGGTTTGTCAAAACAATAATAATAATTATTATTTTAAAGGGTAACTTGAACCATTTTGTTTACCCTAAAATTTATTCATATATAATATATATATATTGCACACACACACACACACAGACACATAGATTATACATCAGGTATCCAGGTAGTCTGGTTCATTTTCATCAAGGTATCTTGTAATTTTTTCCCCAGACTTAAGCCTATCACAATCATAACCTAGTTCCTGCACCTAATAGAAGGTACATCACCTAGTAATAGGTATATTAAGTAAAATCATGAATTGCATGCTGTTAATAAAAGCTACTCACGATGTTGATGAAAATCAAACCATGGTACTTTTCTGCTTAAAATACCTAAATAGAATCAAGTGCAAACTCCGCAGCCTATTCTCCTGCCACTCACCAGCAGGCTACAAGGCCAGGGACTCCCGCAGTCCCTCCTGACCACCTGTGCCGCCACAACAAACAGACCCTAACTTTGTTGTGCAGCTCGTCACGTAGTCAGCTCCGCAGCTCCTGGGGCAAATGTGCTGGGCACACACTAGGCGTCTTTACCGAATGAAACAACGTAAATATAATTTCTGTTCCCTATTTTCTGGGTATATACTAAGTAAAATTAAAATATATAACTTTAAGTTGAAAAAATACTGTATAGAACTTAATTTGTAAAAATCTTTACATCAAAGTAACAGTTCAATATTTGAGAATGTAATGAAAATCACCTATCTTCTAATATCAAAATAGCTAAAATGTTTTGAAAAAGTTTACATGCTCATGGTTCCAGGTCAACAGTTAACAGTGTTAATCTCAATTGAGAGTGGAAAAGATTTTTAAAACTCAAATAATTCCCAGTAAAAAAAAATGAAAAGTAGGGATTAAGAGACCAAAGGCCTGGTTTATATATTTTACCTCATGGTCCCTTTTTGATATAAAAGATATAGAAATTAGCACACCAGAAATATAAGCAACAAAGTATCGGCATTTTGAACTTGGAAAAAATTTGAATTTTGAATCTTTTCTGAATGGCATTATAGCAATCATTTGAACATCTACACTCTAAACCTCATCTGTTAACTGAGGAAGGAAACACTTCAAATGAGGTAATTACATAAAAGCTACTTCTAACAAAAATATTCAAGTCAAAATAAAATATTTCACTAAAAACACTAAAAAACAAAATTTGACATCAAAGCTGATATTTATTAACTAAAATACTTAAAACTACATGGGGCAAGTTTTAAATTTAAAAGTAACATAAACACATATGAAAAGGGACTTGGAAACACTGTTTAATAATTATAGTTAGGGAGTGAAAAAACCTACCACAAAAAAAGATACAATAAAAAATTACCAAAAAAATTTATGCTGTGATTTTATTGTAAATTCAGATTGTATAGTCCAGGATAATATTACACTAAAATTACTATATAAATTTATTTGTTAAAATTAACAAATAGTAAGAGGACCAAACTTGGGATTATTTGCTAGCTTTCAAGTCTTAAGTAAAATTTTTAGTGTCAGTTTGTTCATTTCTAAAATATGAAGAGATAGAATCAGGATATCTCAAGGTCCCTACCTATCCTAAAATTCTAAAATTCTTACTCTGAGTTAATAAGAAGCTGTAGGGGGATAAAAAGAAATGTAAGATATTCCAGTTCTGCATAAGGCACATCAGATAATCCTTGCTAATCTGTACATACAGCTTAATTAAGAAATTAAGAACTCAGCAATTTCTATATATGGTATAGATTTATAGGTATATTTATTTAGACCAAGACAGATGGCTATTAGAGTGGTTTCCCCACGGGAAAAAAATCACAGCAGAGATGACATCCCACATCATAGTACGCTTCACCAGACACCACACTGATCCATGCACACTGCTTACTGTGACATCTGAGGCTCTTTTTTTGGACTTGGCCACAGTGAACAACAATTTACTAACAAATTTGAAATAAAGCTTTGCTAGTGTGAAATATGACATCAAAAAATAGGTGGGCAAAGAACTGGTAGTTCCAGAGGGTGCGTAACTGTGGGGAGGAATGGGAGGAGATGGATACAATGAAGGGAATTGAAGGGCTTATTGTCTATTTCTTTGGGGAAAAAACCCTGAAATGTCACAAGCAAAGATTAATATTTACAAAACCTGGGTGGTAAGCACATGAGCACTTATATTTTTCTTTTTGGTTAAATAATGGTTAAAACTTTGTATTGTTTTAAATTAATTACAGAATTCTCATTGCCAAAATTCTTTCAGTTAAATTAATGTGAATTTTCTGCTTTTCTTAATGGGCCATTCCTGAAATTATTCTTATAATGATCTTAGGGAGGTAAATTTCTTCAAGATCCAGATAAAATTAAACCCCTTCCAAAATCCTGTCAATTCCTGATAAAAATTTTGAAAATTATCTTCCAACTCTTCATATTCTATCATACTTAATATGCACTATTTCATCAACTAGATGATATCTGGTATAAAACAATAGGAGTTCACAGTATGTAGATGACAATATGGAAGGGTGAGGACCTGCTTACAGGTATTTACTGGTCGAGTAGTAAAGAACTTTCAAAATATTATGCTAAAAGAGTGATATATTTGAGTAAAAAATTTTAAATGTTTATGATTTCAAAAGCCACCAATAAATTTAAAAACATAATAGAAAAACATATTCAGCACATATTATTAACTACAGAAACAGTTACTACATTAAACACCTAAGATCTCTTCTAGAAAATTCAGTGAGAAAATGTACCTGCCCCAAAAGAAAACCATCTAAGAGATTCACTGGAATATCCCTATAGAATATGGCTATCCAGCCCTGGCCTGGTAGCTCAGCTGGTCAGAGCTTCTTCCCAATATGCTAATGCTGTGGGTTCAATCCCTGGTCAGGGCACATATAAGAATCAACTAATGTATACATAAATAAGTGGAGCAACAAATGATGTTTCCCTCTCTCTAAAAATCACTAAATAAATGTTACAAATGCTCCCCAAACTGTTATGGTAAATGGTTAAATATTTTAAATACTAAATATATAATAACAGGAATGAGTAAACACTTTAATGAATCTAGGCAACACACTGCTGCTATTAAAAAGTTGAAGAAAAATACATAGTAATATAAAAAGATGTGAATTATACTTTCAAACAAAAAATAAAAAGCTGTGAAAGAGCATTATTATCTCATATTATTTAAAAATTGAAATGTATGTAAGCGATTCTACACTAAAATACTAAAAGAGGTAATCTCTGGGAGTGTGAGATTACGGGTAACAAATTTGCTTAACCATGTCTTCGATGTTCTACAATAAACATGCATTACCTTTGAATAGCAATAAACAAATTATTTTAAAATGTTTTAAAAATAACAACAGCTCTTGTCTACAGGATATCTTGGAGGACTAGTCAAAAGAGCTGAGTAATCATTTCACTACAATTCATGGGTAAGTAGAGACAAGTACGAGGTGCAAGGCAAACACAATGAGAGGGTAAAGAAGGTAGCTGGAATTCAAAGTTTCCTGAAGAAAAGAATCTCCCAGTTGAGATTTGAAGCATGATTAGGAACAGCCAAAAAAGAAAAAGGCATTTGGGAGAAAAGGAGGAACTAGAGAGCTTAAGTACCTCAAATTTGGCATGACAGGAGGGGAAAGAATGGTTTATGAAGAAGAGTCTACCTAGCCAGGTTCAGGTCAAATCATGAGTAAGTTGTAAGTAATAAATTTACATGGTATCCTGAGGGCAATTAGGAGAGACTGAAGATTTAAAATCTGTTGTATCCTAAAAAGACCATAGACAGGAATGTGGAGAATTAATCAAAAGGGGATAATGGGAAGAGTCAGAGACCTGGGAATGGAATAATGGGCAGAACAGTGGGTATGGAAGGGCTGAAAGAATGTAAGATGTAACGTGGTAAAAAGCAGGCAGAAGCCAACGGATTTAATGCTTGAAGAGAACAAAGTACAAATAGGTGTCCAGGATTACTGCTGGCTTCTGATTTGGTTAAGAGGAAGGCAGAAGCAATTCGGCATGGAAATGAGAGAGGAGTTAAGTTCATTGTGGATATGCTGGGATTGAGGGTTCTGTGGCAACTGGATATGTGTGTCTTCAAGTTATAGATGAGTCTGTGTGCTGGAAACATGGACTTGGGAGTCAGAGGAAGAAAGGCTAACTGGCAAAAAGGCACAGAAAAGGAAAATGGCAGAAAGGTAAAGATTTAAAATTCAGGAAAAAGATAACAAGAGAAATTTCAAAAATACAGTTGTCTTAAGTGTCAAATGATGCTAATGTAACAGGGTGCAGCCAAGAGGGGGGCTCCAAATAGGGATTTGTAATGGGGTCCAGAACTCTAGGTGTCCAGGAAATATTAGAAAAATATATATAGGATGCCCTCACCCCCACAAGCCTGAGCTAGGGGAAGGGACACATGGAGCAGGGCCATTCAGAGTTGTTTTGCAAAGCAACAGCCATGCAGCTAACCTCTGGCATGGTCATTTAACATATCTATAACCTTTAACTGGTTTCATGGATATGTTAAATAGCTGTGGCCATGCTTTGAGCCAGGGGGATGGGAGTGACTTCCATCCAATGTGTAACTGTGAGGCAACTCCCCCTGGTTGCAGCGCCTGCGTGAGAGTTTGGAGAAGATTGGCTCCGTGGCTCCGTGCCATGGGGCTACTCCTGCCCAGACCTACTATGGCAGCCCAGTAAAGCTGGAAGAATAGGGAATGCTGGCAGGTGTAACTGATTGTAGGAGGAGTCGGAAATGGGGCTGCAGAGGAAGACTGGAGCTGGGATTTAAACCCAGGGACCGGCAGCCATACAGGGGAGAGGATCACGTGGTTTTGGAGAAGAGGAGAGAGTGGACCACCTGGCCTTGGTGGAGAAGGGAGAGAGGACCACCTTGCTTTGGCAGAGTGGGGACCCCATGGCAGCGACACAGCTGATGGTGCCAGGAGCCTGAATCACGGACTTCTACTTCTTTTCCTGAGAAATGGTACCCCAGAAGGGGCAGAGGGAACATGACGGACTGTGTGCGTCTGTGGGTATTCCAGAGGACTTTAGTATTTTAATGAAGACATTAAGTCATTACTCTAAGTCTGTATAACTTTTAAATAAATAATTCCTTTCCTTTTCACCAGTCTTTGGCATTGAGAGACGTCTTTCCCCTGGCGGTGGGCATTGCGAACCTAGTAGGTATGGGGGCCCCCAGAGAGAGAAAGGGGGGGGTCCTTTCCATAATAGTATATTGTGAACTACCCCCCACCCCCGTCTGTTCTGTAACACCAAGAGACTGAAAGAATCCATTTGTTTAATAACCAGGCCGTATCTGGTATAGTTAAGAACAACTGCATTGAAGGGTCTGGGCAGAAGTCTTCTAATGAAAGAAGTTAAGGAATGCATGAGAGAGAAGTTGAGAAGGTACCTATAATCTACTGCCAACTGTTAAATCTGGGTGAAGGGAAGGAGGAACGGTAGTTTCTGGCTGCAGGGAATGAGGGTTGTTTATTATGGTAGACTCGGAATAATGGCCTCGCAAAGATGTCCACAGCCTAATCCCTGGAACCTGCAAGTACGCTGCCATACGTAGCAAAAGAAATGTTGCCAACATGATTAAGGATCTGGAATGGGGAGTATATCTTAGAGTATCCAGGAAATCACAAGATGCCTTAAAAAGCAGAGACGAAAGATCAGAGAAGATGGAATGCTGCCGTAATTGAAGATGGAGGAAAGGGGCCCTGGGCCAAATAATGCACACAGCCTCTTTCTTTGCTGGAAAAGGCAAAGAAAAACAGATTCTCCCACAGACCCTCCAGAAGGTATGCAACTCTGTTGACACATTTTAGGCTTCTAAAGTCAAAACTATAGGATAATAAATTTGTGTTCTCTGAAATCACAAAGTTAATCTAATTTGTTATAGCAGCAATAAAAAACATTTACATTTTTGTGTTTGTTTTTGTTTTGTTTTCAGGTAATGAAACCAAAGGTCCTTAAGACTTTGATTAAATTTAGTTTTAAATCCTAAGTCTAGAAATCATATTTCTCTCTGTGTGTGTGTGTGTGTGTGTGTGTGTATCTCAGAGACTCAGTCTTTCCTCCAGATGATCAGCAACCCCTAGGGAGCGGAAGACAGTAGCCCGGACCTGACTAATGTTCACATGGACTGGACCTCTGGAAGGCTAACAATAACACCTTGATCTAAATTATGTTTCAGTTCCTGAGCCCTAAGGTAGAACAACCACCTGGCTACTGTCCCATGAGACCAGACAGAGAGATGCCAGAAAAGACCTCAGCTGTCCTTAAGACCTGAATAGATGACTCATTACCCTTACCCCACCTCCAACCCATCAGCACAACCCCAAACCCCAACACACAGTGTCCTGTGATTTTGCTCTATGTCATCTGTAACCTCCTTGCCATGCCATCGAGGAGTTCATGCTTTTGAGCATCAGCTTCTGTTCTCGTGGATGGCACCATTCACCAATAGTCTTTCTCCACTGCAATTTTCGGTGTCAAGTGTTTGGCTCTGCTAGCGCCAAGTGGATGAGCTCTTCCTGTTCTCTAACAGTAACATGGCCTTGAGCATGTTTATGTACTAAAGAAAGAATAAAAATGAACTCTGAGGATAAAACAAAGATTTTTTAAATTTAGATAATAAAATTGAACAATAAATTTTGGGATAAAAGTTTAGATTTATTCGTGCATCCCAGAAGTTCTCTGATCGCTGACCAGATGCTGAACAACTGAAGTTCACCAGGAAGTGGGAAGAAATGAAATAAAGACATAAGAATTAATCTTGGCAAAGAAATTAATCTTGGATCCTTCTGCCACTAACAATGAAAAGTATAAAATGAATTAAGGAGGGTAATTTATTAATCAGCACTTGTCTCCTATGATCCTAGGTGTTATTTACTGAGTATTATGTGCAAAGCATCAAGTATTCGCATAAATTTTCTTTCTCAAAATGCTGCAAAACGGAAATTATCCACACTTGACAAACACGAAAAAACTGCCAAAGCTCCTGGGATTCAGATACAAATCTATTTGACTCAAAACACTATACTGAGAAATTGGGCAGACACCACCACACCAAGTGATCAAGGGTACCACCACCAGTAACAAGACATATCAACATCACACCCGCCTTGAGGTAAAGTACTGAGACAGATACCTCACCTCTGTGGTATCCCTCTGCCCAATTAATCCAATGCTACCTTTATCAAATTACAGGAAAGCATCAAACTCACTGGGTATTCTACAAAACAACTGACAAGTACTCTTCAAAGTCTCAAGGTCATAAAAGACAAGGAAAGAATGAGGAACAATTGCAGATTGAGGGAGACCAAAGAGACGTGACAAAGCAATGTGGAATCCTGGAATAGATCTTGGACAGGAAAAAAACAGTTGGAGGGGGGGTGGACATTAGGTGTTAAAACTGGTGAACTCAAAATAAACCCTATAATTTACTTAACAGTATTGTACCAAAGTTAATTTCTTAGCTCTTGCCACTATATTATGGCTTCAAAATAAGAAAGTTAAAAAAAAAAAAAAACCCACACTACATTACACTGCTTCTGTAAGAACGAAACACTTAACTCTGGGTCTAGCTATTAGTCTGCCAAGACTAACTTACACAGATTGAAAGCCTAGACTCAGATTCTGACTGGTGGTTAGCAACAGCATGCATGGTGGCCCTGAATTGCCTGGCAGCCTGAGCCTGACCCCTCAACTACACTGGTGCCTTAACACTTGATCTCTGACTCCTGCCTTGTCCTTATCACACATTCTGAATACTGCACCTAATCACTGATCCCAGTTCTCGAGAATAATATGCCCACTGGGAGAGCATCTAAGTGAGGACAAGTAGGTAAACCCAAGAAGTGCAGGCTGTATTAGATAAGTCAGCAAAGTAATGTTAGAACATAATGTATTAATAAACATCTCATACCCACATTTGCAAATATATCTTCATAAAATATAAACATGAAGAGGAATCTCAATAAGGAGCAGCATAAACAAAAATTTTTAAATACAAAACAATAGATCATAAAAGCACAAAATTTGATATATACTTTAAATCAGTTTGCTCACCTCTCATTTATTCTAGTAACTGGAACTACTTGTGAACATTTTTTACATTAAGATGGTTATTGCTGAGGAGTGATTAAACTACATACTGTATTTTGCAAATATTTACTTAGCCATTGTTATAAACTAGGCATTTAACAATGATACTTAAAAGATGGGTGTAATCCAACTTGTTTTTAATTCCTTTGACAGTTGACCCTATCAATATCACTACTGATCAATGCCATCTAATATCAATGCCATCTGTATTAGGCCATGGTCTAGATCAGGGAGGTCGAATACA
Organism: Desmodus rotundus; assembly: GCF_022682495.2. Lineage (NCBI taxonomy): Eukaryota > Metazoa > Chordata > Mammalia > Chiroptera > Phyllostomidae > Desmodus > Desmodus rotundus. The sequence continues at coordinate 74,157,767 of NC_071388.1, read as the reverse complement.
AATATACTGCAAACCACATATGTAAGTTTAAAGTTCTAGTAACCACATTTTTAAAAAGTGAAAATATAAGATGAAATCCTTTTAATATTATATTTTATTTAATCTGATATATGCAAAAGTTATTTCAGCATGTAATCACACTAAAAAAGACACTAGATATTTACCTATTTTCTTTTTTTTAATAAATCTTCTAAATCCACTTTGTATTTTATACTTATAGAACCTCAATTCGGACTGGTCACCTTACAATGTTCAACAGCCGCATGCAGCTAGTCACTAGTCTGGACAACACAGACGTAGAAGCTACTTGGACATCAATACATTCTCCTTTCTCTGAACTGTCTTTTCTTTAAACAATTACCTCCAAGATTACACTATACTTGCTATGAAAAACAAACACAAAGAATGATGAGTTTAACTGAAAACTCCTTTGGAGTGCAAGCTTTTTTGGTGTTTTTAGTTAAATGGACTCTGGCATTGTGCCTTCTTTCAAAAAACAAAATACATTTTAAAAAGCAGAAATAGAAAAAAAATTAAGGGACCGTTTATTATGAATGATCCTCATATCTTAGTAGAGACTCTGTAATCATCTCAGAACATGATTAAAACAAATTTATACACCCAAACACATCTTTGTCAGTCAATCATATTATTTACATTTAAAACACTCAAATCCAACTGAGTTAATAAAGGGGAAATACTTTTATAAGTTTCATTTAGAGAAAACTTATTTTCCAAATGTAGACATATTTTCCTTATACTTATGTATTATACTTATACATTATATACTTATATATTATACTTATATAAGTATAGCTTTTCAGATTTATTCTTTAAAAGTTAGTTCATCCTTACTGCAAACACTGTTTGAAATGTTAACAACTTAAAAAATCTCCAACTTCGGGAGAACCAAGATGGCGGCGTAGGTAGACACACTGCGCCTCCTCGCACAACCAGAACTGAGAGAGAATCGAACAGCAAGGGGGACCGACACCAAGGAAATAGAAAATAAACACATCCAGACTGGTAGGAGGGGCGGAGACGGGCACCGGGGTGGAGAGGACTTGCGTGGCTGTGGCGGGACTGAGACTGGCGGAGTGTGGGATAAATGGCGCAGGCAGTCCGAGCACTAGCAGACCCTGCGGTCCCACATTTGCACAGATAAACCCAGAGTGGCCCAGTTTGATTGTGGGTATCGGAGTGAAAGATTGAAATCCGAAGGACAGTGAGGCGGGCGCCATTGCTCCCACTCGGCCCCTCCCCCACGTACAGCAGTCACAGCAGCGACCAGCATTACCCCGCCCTGGTGAACACCTAAGGCTCCGCCCCTTAAAGTAACAGACGTGCCAAGACAAACAAACAAAAAAAATGGCCCAAATGACAGAACACTTCAAAGCTCCAGAAAAAATACAACTAAGCGAGGAAGAGATACCCAACCTATTGGATGCACAGTTCAAAGCACTGGTTATCAATATGCTCACAGACTTGGTAGAATCTGTTCGAAAAACAGATGAAAAAATGAAGCCTATGCTAAGAGAAACAAAGGAAAATGTACAGGGAACCAATAGTGATGACAAGGAAACTGGGACTCAAATCAATGGTATGGACCAGAAGGAAGAAACAAACATCCAACCAGAAAAGAATGAAGAAACAAGAACTTGGAAAAATGAGGAGAGGCTTAGGAACCTCCAGGACACCTTGAAACGTTCCAACATCCGAATTATAGGGGTGCCAGAAGGAGAAGAGGAAGAACAAAAAATTGAAAACTTATTTGAACAAATAATGGAGAACTTCCCCGATCTGGCAAAGGAAATAGACTTCCGGGAAGTCCAGGAAGCTCAGAGAGTCCCAAAGAAGCTGGACCCAAGGAGGAACACACCAAGGCACATCATAATTACATTACCCAAGATTAAACGCCAGGGCCTACATCCAAGATTACTGTATCCAGCAAAGCTATCATTTAGAATGGAAGGGAAGATAAAGTGCTTCTCAGATAAGGTCAGGTTAAAGAAGCTCATCATCACCAAGCCCTTATTATATGAAATGTTAAAGGGAGTTACCTAAGAAAAAGAAGATCAACATTAGGAACAGTAAAAATGACAGCAAGCTCACAGTTATTAACGGCCATACATAAAACAAAAACGAGAGCAAACTAGGCAAACAACTAGAATATGAGGGTTGTCAATAAGGGAGGGGGAGGGGGAGAGGGGGGTAAAGGTACAGAGAATAAGTAGCATAGATGATAGGTGGAAAATAGACAGGGGGAGGGTAAAAATAGTGTAGGAAATGTAGAAGCCAAAGAACTTATAAGTATGACCCATGGACATGAACTATGGGGGGGGAATGTGGGAGGGAGGGGGGGTGGGCAGGATGGAATGGAGTGGGGGGGGGAATGGGACAACTGTAATAGCATAATCAATAAATATATTTAAATTAAAAAAAAAAAAGGCCCAAATGACAGAACACTTCAAAGCTCCAGAAAAAAATACAACTAAGCGAGGAAGAGATAGCCAACCTATCGGATGCACAGTTCAAAACACTGGTTATCAAGATGCTCAGAGAATTGGTTGAATCTGTTCGAAAACTAGATGAAAAAATGCAGCCTATGCTAAGAGAAACAAAGGAAAATGTACAGGGAACCAATAGTGATGCGAAGGAAACTGGGACTCAAATCAACGGTGTGGACCAGAAGGAAGAAATAAACATCCAACCAGAAAAGAATGAAGAAACAAGAATTCGGAAAAATGAAGAGAGGCTTAGGAACCTCCAGGACATCTTGAAACATTCCAACATCTGAATTATAGGGGTGCCAGCAGGAGAAGAGGAAGAACAAAAAATTGAAAACTTATTTGAACAAATAATGAAGGAGAACTTCCCTCATCTGGCAAAGGAAATAGACTTCCAGGAAGTCCAAGAAGCTCAGAGAGTCCCAAAGATGCTGGACCCAAGGATGAACACACCAAGGCACATCATAATTACATTCCCCAAGATTAAACAGGAGAGAATCTTAGAAGCAGCAAGAGAAAAGGAGACAGTTACCTACAAAGGACTTCCCATAAGACTGTCAGCTGATTTCTCCAAAGAGACCTTACAGGCAAGAAGGGGCTGGCAAGAAGTATTCCAAGTCATGAAAGGCAAGGACCTACATCCAAGATTACTGTATCCAGGAAAGCTATCATTTAGAATGAAAGGGCAGATGAAGTGCTTCTCAGATAAGGTCAACTTAAACTAGTACATCATCACCAAGCCCTTATTCTATGAAATGTTAAAGGGACTTACCTAAGAAAAAGAAGATAAAAAATAGGAACAGTAAAAATGACAGCAAACTCAGTTATAAACAACCACACCTAAAACCAAAACAAAAGAAAACTAACCAAACAACTAGAACGGAAACAGAACCACAGAAATGGAGATCACATGGAGAGCTATCAATAGGGGATTGGGAGGGAGAGAGGGGGGAAAGGTACAGAGAATAAATAGCATAAATGATAGGTGGAAAATAGACAGGGGGAGGGTAAGAATAGTGTAGGAAATGTAGAAGCCAAAGAACTTATAAGTATGACCCATGGACATGAACTATAGGGGGGGAATGTGGGAGGGAGGGGATGGGCAGGATGGAGTGGAGTGAGGGGGGCGGGAAATGGGACAACTGTAATAGCATAATCAATAAATATATTTAAAAAAATCTCTAACTTCACTACAATTTACCCTTGGCTTAAGTCCTAAGTAGAACTATAAGAAGTCGATTATTATTTATAAAGAGTAACAAACTTAAGCTTTCTTTATAGATTGAGCCTCTCAATTATAAAAAACATCATTTTCACTGACTCTTTCCTAATAGTGTCTGGCACATGATTATTTTCTCAATAAATATTTGTTTAGAAATGAATAAATATCTAGCAGCAGGCACTGAAAATATATCTAGCATTTCAAAATAAAAAGTTAAGAATTAGGCTCTTTTAATTAAAAGGATTAACTAAGTTTCATAAGAAAATTGAAGCTAAACTACTGTTAAGAAAACACTTTCCATCAGTTACTCGCATTTAATACAACACTCCTAAAGAACAAATATTATCACCCCTCATTTAATATATGAGGAAGGTGGGGTCAAAAATGTTAAAGTCATACTCTATAATTATGAAGCAGTGGGGCCAGATTTCAAACCCAAGTAAGTCCTCAAACAAAACGTGTGTGTGTGTGTGTTGGAAAGGGATGTGTGGATTTATGCAAACTATAACCCATGCTTCTCTACTTAAAAAAAAAATTCCCATTACAAAAACTTCAGAGGAAAAATATACAACAGTTTCCAATTCCATACACACGTGTACAAAATCCACAACTTAAGAAATTTGAACACATTTAAATTATAACAATAATAAACTCTGTTGATGAAGACTTAAATACAAGTAGTTAAAAAGGCTACATCCTCGAATCCTTCCCTCCGGGGACAAATCAAACTGGGAGTGAAAGCATCCCCCGCGGCCTGGCGATCGACCGAGCACAGAAGAGCGGGCTGGCTCTCCTCCCAGCTCTTGAGGACGCATCTGTCCAGATGTCCTAGGAAGGCACAGGGCCAGCCGGCTCCAGCCTACCTGACGGGCTCCTGCCGCCGCTTGAGCCAGCTGCAGCAATTGGCCATCAGACTGAACATCCCAGGCAGCTCCTCCCTTCGCCTCCCATCCGAGCCTGGCGCGAGTTTGGGCCCCTAGTTGCCCCCGGGCCGAACCCCGAAGCCGCCGCGGTTAAGCCGGGAGGTGAGAACTAGAGGGAGGTGAGGACCGCCAGTCCGAGCACAAAGTTCGTATAATACCGCCAGCCCGTAAGCGGACAACGACTGCCCGACAGCTTTGGACAGCCGAAGAAAGGGCGCCGATTCTCAGACCCAAAGAGGGTTAGCTGCGCCGACCAGAGAAAAGCCCCGCGTCGACGTGCTGACGTTCCTCCCAGGCGTGAAAAACCCCTCCCAGGCTTGGAAGGCCATTCCCAAGCACCGCCCATTCACTCCTCCAATCCTCGTTCGAGAGCCGACGGTCGGGGCCTCTGAATGGCTGAAGGCGACTGGCTACACCGCGTTTTTTGCCGGAGAGGCTGGTGGGGGGAGGGGGAGGGGTCTAAAAGAAGGAGGTGGAGCTCTAGGAAAGTGGTTCTCGTTGCTAAGCAACAGGACCGTTTAGAGACGAACTGAGGGATCCCCGAGAAATCTCTGGCGAGGTTTACCTGTACACCCACCCAAAAGTGTGTTACCAGCCATGGGTGCTGCTCCTCGTTAATCTCCAACCACAGCTGAGATCCAAAGATCTCAAGTCTTGTGCGTGTTTTGTTGTGGTTTATACACCAGGGATAGGGATGAACTGAGATTACAGCAGAGTCTTGATTGCACAGCTATAGAAACAATACGCTGGGGCAATAATTATAAGGACAAGAAAAAACCTCATTTGCTAATTATATCAATAGTGCAGATGATAGTGACATTTTCATCGGTATAATAGTATTGCTGTTAGTTACACAAAATGTGAAATGGAATTGTATATTTATTGTGTGGGGGATATGATTACTAAAGAAATATGTTCATTGTAGAAAATGTAAAAAAAACACTAAAAAGATGAAGAAAATCATATCACACAATCATCACCCAAAGATCACCAGTGTTAACATTTTGATCTATATCCTTTCCAGGATTTTTAGATACATAGATTGCTAGCCATTTGGTTTCTGCAAGATAGAGAAGGTGATCTGACTGTTTTGCAATCTGTTTTGTTTTTTTTAAAGAGATATGTAATATCTGCATTTCTTTCTATAGTCTTGAAAACAGAAAGTACATTTCTCTACGAAATAATACATGCATAAAATATAGGGGCCTGTGTATACATTGTTTCTACTAGTATATTTTTTTATCCTCATAAAAGGAGAGAGGACCCTGGCAATCCCAGTGTATCCAGGGGAAAATAGTGGTTTGGAACTAAGATAGGTCTAGGTTTAAAATTATTCTCTGCCCTTTACTAACTCACGTAATCCTAATCAAACCCATATATATCACTTCTAGTTTACTGTCTCTAAAACAAAGTACCTCAATGTAAAATGAGAATAATGATACCTACTTAACAAGGTTGCTAAAATGAAGAAAAGAGAGAAATAAAGCTCATGTGCAATTTCTAACAAATAATAGCAGATTTTGCTGGGGGTGTCACTTGTTCGTTAAACATTAATGGCACATATCCTCCTACCTCTCTCCCAACAGCTAGGATCTTGTTCACCATTCTCACTTTCCTGCCTTGATATCTTTGACTTCCTTCCCCCTTGCTCACAAATGTATGACTTCATCTGATTTTCCTAATAGAACCTGTCTTTCCTCATCAATACTAGATGCTGTCTCTGCCCAGATTGTCCTGTGCACATACTAAAATGCCTCTATTATACAGTACTAATGAAAAAGTTAAATGGTACCTTCACAAATTTTCTTCCCTGTTTTTTAATTTCTAATAACCCTCATCTACCTCCTCTTTTCCAAGATTAACCACTTTCCTGGGACTCTGACAAACATCATTTTCCACTTTTCTGAAATCCTGTTCCTTTAATTATTTTTTCTTTATACAACATCTTAAAAATATCCCTCTCAATATTTTCCCAAAATCTCAGGCTACAATTGCCAGGGTGAGGTGGGGTTAAGAGGGCAGAGCAAGACAAGGCTACAAGTCCTTAATTATGAGCCAGGTTACTACTATTCTGCTAACTCTTTAATTCCACAACCCAACTTCTTAAATGAATGGTTCACAAACCCTAAAGCACTATTTTTGCTGCCACTCTTTTCATCAACTTACTGTGATTGGCCTTCTGTCCCACCTATCAAACTACTCGAAACACATTTTGTAACTTATGTCTTCCAAATTACCAGAGCAGTTCTCCTTTTCTTTCACATCAGTTAATACTTTTGACTCTTCTGAATCTCTTTCCCCCCTTGGCTTTTTACAATTATGCACTATTCTGGTTCTCTTCTGATCTCACTGGTCATTCCTTTTCCGGCTTCCTGTATGTATTCTCTAACATTCAACCTTTTCCCTTTGCTTTCCTTTTAAAAAACATGTTCTAGAGAATCCAATTATTACTTCTGTGCCTGAGGGACTTACTATGTGCATGTTTCTTGAGCATTCCTGGAACCATACTCAACACCTTTCTTTTTTTTTTCTTAATATAATCAACCCAACTCTACTTCATGGCTTTCTTAGTTCTAATAGTGATACATTACCAAACATTTCTGGTGCCAACATACAGTCAGTAAGTTAGATAACTAAGTCAAGTATTACTTTTCAATATAGTAAGTGCTTTGGTAAACATAAGTGTTGCTCATTGTTTCTAGTTCTCTTTTTCTTATAACCACTTGAAATTGTCATTCCCACCTCTTGACGTCACGAACTTGCTTTGTCCAGTGAAAGGTGCATGGCACTAGTTGTGTCACTTCTTGATGAAAACATTTAAAAGTTGGTGCACAATTCCCTATGTTCTCCTTTCCTTGCAATGTTAAGTGTGGAAACTTTCATTAACTTTGAAGTAACAGAAAATCAGAACAGCATGGAATGCTGAGCCAACACACAGAGAACAGCTTGTAAAGTCCTGAAGTAGAGTTCCTATGAGCAAGAGATAAACACTCGTTAACCAAAGCCACTGTAATATTGTGACTGTTTTATCACATTATAACCTGGTTTATTCTGAATGTTGAAGAAAGTCTGACTGCCATCATTCTAGTTAAGAATCTCATTTCATCTCTCTGGGATTGTTGAAATAACATCCTAAGTAATTTGGGTTTTTTTTTTTCCAGGTTTATTAAGGTATAATTGACAAATAAAATCATCATACATATAAAGTGTACAATATAATGATTTGGTATACATATACATTGAGAAATGATTCCCACAATTGAGTTAATTGAGTTAATTCATCACCTCACACAATCTTTTTTTTGGGGGGGGTGAGACCCTTTGAGATCTACTCTCTTAGCAAATTTCAAATGTACAATACAGTATAATTAACTAGAGTCACCATGCTTTACATTACATGCTCAGAACTTATTCATCTTCTTTTCTTGCTTTTACTTTTATTACCATTTATTTTATGCTGAATTTACACCTGGGCCATAAGTTTTTGTTTCTTCAGTTTCTGGTGGGATAGCTTTTTCTTTTATGCAACCTCCTCTTCCGATTTAGGAACAATCTGATCTTTTTCAGTAAGGATCACCTCAGTGTGGAAGGGAGGGCTCACATATGGGTTCTGCACTGCACCTCGGGAACCTTGTTCTCTGGATGTGCTTAACGACCAGAGAATCTACATCTAAACCTTTAAGTTCGGCACTACGTTCTGCATTTTAAAGCATGCCCAGCAAAATTTCAGTACTCTGTTGGGACCACCGACCCTGTGCCCAGCCCCACTGTTTGGCCCCTGGCACACCTACCAACTCCACCATGGTAACAAGGGGATGGCACAGGTTGCTCCTGTGGAGTCACATCTTTCAGACACTTGGTGGCTTTATAGATATGCATAGCCTTGAAGGCCTGGGCTGTTTTATGGCTGTTCTTAAAGGGAACACAAAGATTTGAACCTCTTTGCTTTTCATGATTTTGTGGGATTTTTTTGGTCAAGTAAATAATGAACCATTTTCAGGGGTCACCTCAGGCTGCTTACAGGAAGAGAACTGATCATCTTACTGAAAATTTGTGTCTTACCAACCTCTCCCCTTTTCCCATAACCCTCAGCCTCTGGCAATCACCATTCTACTCTGTTCCTATGAGTTAACCTTTTTTAATTCTGCATATAAATAATGCCATGAAGTATTTGTTTTTCTCTGTGTGGCTTATTTTACTGGCATATTACCCTCCAGTTTATCCATATTGTTGCAAACAGTGGGATTTTCTTTTTTTGTGGGGGGAGTAAGTCTTAATAATATTCTATTATATGTCACATATATGCAATGTATATAGATGTGTTATATATCTGGTGCATATAACACATAATTACATAATACATTTATATATAATAATGTCTTATTTTTTCATCCATGGATGTACACTTAGGTTTTTTTCGTATCTTGGCTATTGTGAACAAAGCTACGATAAACATGGAAGCACAGACATCTTTTTGATAGTGATTTCATTTCCTTCGGTTCTATATCTAAAACTGGGATTGTTGGATCACACAGTATTTCTATATGTATTATACATATAGTAGTTCTATGTATATATATATATATATATATATCTAGTTTTAATATTTTAGTACTAAAACATATAGTATTTTATGTTACTATAAATATTGTGTGTGTATATATATGTATATATATTCTGATTTTAATTTCTCAGGAAACCTCTGTACTGTCTTCTGTATGGCTGCACCAATTTACATTACCACCAACTGTGTATAAGTGTTCCCTTTTCTCCATATCCTTGCCAACATTTATTTGTTGTCTGTTACTTGGTTTCTAATCTTCCCCAGCTCTGATCCATTTTGTAAACATTTCAGAAGGTAACATTCTTAAAGTACAACCACAAAAATCACTACTGTTTCTAAAACAAACATACAAAAAACAAACAAACAAATAAAACTACTAGTCCTCACTGCCTAGGGTTTAAACACTTTAGCCTGATTGTTTTCACCAAGGAAATATTAAAATATTATCGTAGAAAAAAATGTACAGGGTGGGGCAAAAATAGGCTTACAGTTATTTGTATAAAATACAATAATTAATAAATAATAATATAAGAATTTACTGTTTCCTGTACTCACACCTGTAAAACTACTTTTGCTCCACCCTGTATAAATCAGCAAAAGGAAAATGATCCATAATTCCACCATTGGAAATGATTGCTGTGGATATTTTGGCATAAACGTTCCCAGGCTTGCACTGTTAAATTGAATTTCATTTACACTGTTAAGCTGAATGTTTATGTGCCAGTCACTGTTTTGGGCACTAGAAATATAGCTGTGAACAAAACATAAAAAAAAAAAAGTCCTATCTTCAAAGATCTACATTCTCGCATTCTAGTAGTGCGAAGGAGGAGGAGGCAGATAATAAAAAAAATAAGTAAATTAGACCATATATTAGTAGAAGATCATATGAAGATGTATAAAACTGGGTAATAGGGCTAGGATTAGGACCGGGAACAAGATTAAATTAGGAATTAAAGTTTGGATAGATTTAGATGCATATTTATAATTGTACTGAAAATGACTTTGGCCAAATAAAATTGACCAAGTATCTACTGATATTGAGCTAAAGTCAGATATCACCATCACAGAGTGAAGTTCTGAGATAAATTAAAAATCCAAAAATTTTATTCAAAAGATATATTATTGAATTTTAATCTTAAAAATTTCTGTGTATAATTTTTCAAGTTTAACACTACAGTATAGGTATGATACTAATTTTTCAGCACTGACTACAGTTGCTGGTACTGGGATACACATTTGTGGCATTAAAAAGATACTCACTTTTTAAAAGTTTTGGTGTTATACTTTTATTTTTTAGGACATCACCTTTATTTGGGACTTAGGTGCAACATGAAACACAAGAGATTACATTGTTCTCCAGCTAATTAACAAAACCACAAAAACAAATAACTATAAATCATATGCTAAAATCAAGTAAAATATCAGGATAACTGTACATGAAAAATAAGTAAATTGCCTGAAGCTTGCCCTATCAGAAACAACCTAATTCAAATCCCACACCCACCTTAACCTTTTCTCCCATCTCTGAATTTCTATAGCACACATTCTGTAATGTATAACATACTCTTTGTATTGTCTATATTGCTCTTATACAGATAGGCATTAATTACATCTCAAACTAAATAAACACTAAGTTCCTTTGCAAAGAGGGACTTATAGTATCCACCACTAACATGTAACAGGCACCCATCAAAGACTAGTTGGCATTTATTTTTTGGCAAGCATTTCTCTATGACCTGGTTGGAGTGAGAAGGATGATATGTGTTCTGGTAGGATATGAAATCTAAGAGAGTAAAATACAAATTACACAACGAGAGTCACCATCTAATAAGTGGCTGCCTAGACAAAAGGTTTAGTATAGCCTTACTTGCTAGTACTAAAACCCAAACTACAGTGTAATTCTCAACAACACAATATTTAGATGGAAAAAAATCCCTCTAAACACATGTACACTTTATTGCAACCAAAGATTAAATAACAGTTGTAACTACTATATTTAACATCAGCAAGTAATTAACGTCAATAAATAATGTATAATTCAAAAAAACATGCTCAAGATATGGTCACTCAATCACAATCAATCCTGATATTGCCTTTCTGCTCCACGTGAAAAGGATCTTGGAAAACCTGTGCTACCTCTTCTACTTCTTTGCAGCGTGTCCGAAATCTGGTTAATTCACCAAAGAGTGTCCATTCACTTTCACCTGAAGTCTTTGGAAGAGTAAGATTTTCCTTTTAAGTATTCACTCCTCTGTTTCTCTAGCATTCCTTTCCTCGTGTTCTTTATAGTCTTTTTTGAATGTCTGTATTGGAGGTGACTTGTTATGAATGTTGCTGATTCAAAGTTTTGGAGGTCCCCCCCCTTGTGAAATTTTGGGATCTCAAAATTGATATTCTACTTATAATTCTTTCTCACAAAGATGAGGAGAGTCCCAAATCAAGCCTCTGCTCAAAAGGCTCGTGGCCTAAATGCATTTAATAAATTAATATACTACTTAAAGATTATTTTGTTTGTTATGATTGCTTGCACACCACACAAACAAACAAAAACAAACCCACACAGATTAGAATTATATTTATAATAAATGATTTGGAGCTGGGAATAAAGTGGTGAATAGACTGATATGGTTGAGTCAGACAGTATGAAAGAGAATTAAAAGAGGGAAGGTTCAAAAATACTCAATAATTCCTTTGCAAATGTTCTTATTAAAAAAAAAGTGACTAGCATCAACTTCCATTCAGCTGGATTACAGAACCACAGAAAGCTAGAGCTGAAAGAGACTCTTGAAAGATGATCAACCTATCAAGTTTTGTGCACACACATAGGAAATCAATTTATATGTTCATTTGATCAGGAATACTACAAGTGATAATAGTAAATAAGCCTTAAGTACTACTATTTAATACACACTAATTGCTTTGCATGTGTTATCTCTTTAAATCCTTACGTTGACACTTACTTTAACACTATTATCTCCATTTTACAGATGATACAACTGAGAGAGAGGTTAATCAATTTGCTTAAAGTTACATAACTAGTAAGTAGCAGAGTATTACGATTTAAATCCAGGCAGTTCAGTTACACATTAAATAAATATTCAAATGTGTATGGCTAAGCACAAAAAGCAGAGGTAATGTATAAAACAATAACGAGCTGCTCGAAGGTGATAGAATTTGATACATTCTCTTCCTTCCTCAAAACATTTTTGGCTGTAGTTTATTTTTTTTTTACAGCATACAAGCAGGTACAAAATAAAAATGGTGATGATCAGAACTATCCCGTTTGCTTCCATTATCTCCGTTCTCTGCCAAGTCTTCCTAGCGTCTTCATTCACTTCTGGTGTCAGTTAGCGTCCTCATCCCCAACGTCGATCTCTCACGATTTTTCCTTCTAAGAAGGGATAGACTGTCCTCTGATTCCTCAAAGTGCTTTCGGCCACTCAGCCTCGCACTTAAGCTCGCCGGAGCTTTTTACTGCGTTTGCTTCCTCCGCCCCTTGGAAACCCCCCCATTCGGGCGACCTGGAACGAAACTCCGGAGTTTGGAAATCAGCGAGGCAGGCGGTCTCCACGCTGTTTACTAGGCCCCTGAGCCCTGCCCCCTGCCCCCAGCTCCCAAAAGCTTCCTGGAAATGTCCTCGTTATCACTTCCCCTCTGCGGCTGGGGGCTGGGAGCGGGCGGTCCTCTCCGCCCCCAGCTCCCGCTGCTCCACAGGCGCGCTGCTCGCTCGCTCCGCGCCGGGGCTTGCAGCGGGTCTAGGCTCGCAGCCCCGCCGCGCGCAGAGCGCTCACGGTCCGCCGCAACGCGCCACGGTCCCCGCCCGCGCCGTCGCTGGCCTGGCCATGAGGGTCCTCGGTGGGTGCTGCGGGGCGCTGCTGGCGTGCCTCGTCGTCTTAGTGTTTCCTATCGCGGAGGCGAACTGTGAGTAGTCAACAGCGTCTTGTGTTCTTTCCCCAGCAATGCCGCCCGAACTGCCTGCCTAGTTGGAGTTTTTTGCAAGGGCCGTAGTCCCGTAGAAAGTTTACGGCAAGTCCGGACCACCACCGGCTGATGGACGCAGCGGTGGATCTATCCGGCAGTGTAATGGTTGGGCACGGTCAATATTTGCCCTGCTTTGGGAATGATGTGTTGCCTACAGGACAGACTGAAAAACCTGCGTGACACTAAGTACTGAAGGAGTCAGAACGCCAGACCCGTTTGCCCCCACCAGCTGACGTTCCCAGTCGGAGGACAGGGATAAGCACATTACGGTATAAGAGTAGGGGGAAAGGAAAACCCACTATCTTCCTTTGTACGCACGCCCGTCCCCAACGAGCACCCCCTGCTGCAGCCTATGTTCCTTTTGCAATTTCTCGACTTTGAGCTTGGTTTGCTTATTTCAACATTGACAAACGAATTGTTTTAGAATGAGTGAAGTTTTGCATAGCAGTTGGCAGATGTCATCTTCCGACTTTGAAATCAAAAGGATTGTTAAATATCATATCGCTCAGAGGGTTTTTGACGCTGAGTGCCACTAATCTGGCACTCAGGTCGTGGCATGAATTTTTGTCTTTTTCTTTGTATTCCCAGTCCTTTAGGTTCCCATGCCTGGATTCAAGGCAGGATATTGAGTTTTATCTGGAAAATACATGAGAAGTATTAAGGCATTTAGAACATTTTAGTTGTCAGTTAATTTACTTTCTGAAGTCTAAGCATGTTGGTTGATTTAAAATGCTTACTTGTGTTGTTTTATTCTCAGGAAATGGCATGGGAGAGAAAAACTCTGAATTACAAATAACTTTTAGGCTGCATAAGACTCCAGTATAAAAATTTCAAAGAATTAATCTCAGGAGAATTAAATAGGAATTTACTAACAATCCACTAATTTTTATTAATTACTGCTCAGGGTGAATGAGGTATTTTACATTCTAATTTAGAGGCTAAGTCATTTGTTGATTTTATATTAAAGAACTGCAATAGCAGAACTTTGACACTCAAGCCTGTATCATCAAGCCTGCATGTGGACCACAGGCACTACCTTACTATGTTCCACGTAGTTCATAAAGACAATCAAGTATTTGTCTGTTAACCAGTGCTTTGGAGAAGAGAAAGAAGCAAAAGTGACTTGCCACACTTACTGAGTGTCATCACAGGAATATGCTAGGCCCTTTAAAAAAAAAAAGAAATTGTTATATTTTCATTGAATGTAGATGGAGTTAAAAAGTATGTGTGTGTATTATATGCAGGTATTCAAACTATGTGTAGAGGGAAATATACTTGTTATGTATAGATACTGTTAGAGTAGATAAATTGATTCGCCAGTATAGCATATAAAGTCCCTATAGTCTCTTCATTTTAGAAAGTTTGACAGTTCAATTGGATTGAAAGTCATCTTGGTTTGCTGAAGAAGAAACTGTGATACAGTTGGAATTAATTTACTCCCTAATATCTTAAATTTGAGATAGAATTTGGGATACAAATATTTGATTTATAATTCATGTTTAGTTGCTATTTAAGAACAGCAAATCACAGGTTTAGTTTTGAGAGTGAGAAATCCAGTTTAACTTCATTTTAATGATAAAAATTGTTCAGAGATGTTAGCTGACTTTCCAGACATTTTCAGACCAAATATATATATACACACACACACAGAGAGAGAGAGAGATTTAAAACATATACTGTCTACATACTTCATGTCATTTCCCACTAAGGACTGTGGTGAAGAGAACCAGAGGAAGGGAGATGTCCCCTTTCGGCTGTGCTAATTTGGCCCTGTTGAGACTTCCACTTCTGGGTACATGCAGTCTATCCTAGACATTACTCACTCATATTTTCCTTCTCTTTTTTACTCTTGTCTTTTCACTTCTAACTATCCATCTTTGTTTATTCGTCTTTGTCTTTACTTAAAGTCCTTTTTTTCAGAGTCCAAAATGTTGCACTGGTGGAAAGATTTTATCGTGGTTAGGTTAGAGTTGGGGTTGGTGCTAGAAGAGTTAGAAACAATTTCTGGTATGCAGCAGCAACAACACTCTGTGCCATATTCCCTTACCGTTAATTCTATGCTAGGAAACATAGAGGTGCTTTTCACAATAGACCTTTTCTCTTCACCAAGTTTAATAGCCTCTTTATAGATACATGTTCTATATACATATGCAAACTTTCAAAATATTATAAGAAAAATGTATAAGAAGACTGGTAATACATATGTCAGTATTCTTTAACAATGAGCAACAGTAATGATTATGAAGGAAGGGAAATAAAAGGGAAGGGAAGGGAAGAGAAGGGCAGGGGGAAGGAGAGAAAGGAAGGGGGTGGAAAGGGAACTGGGGAAGGAAAGCAAAGGAAGGAGAGAAGGGAAGGGTAAAGGGAAGGGAGGGGAGAAAGAAAGGAGAAGAAAGAGAGAAAAGAAAAAGGAAGGAAGGAAGGAAGGAAGGAAGGAAAGAAGAAAGCCGAGTGGATTTATTGGAGGGCTACTGAATGGCAGGCCCAATAACCAGGCCGAGGGAAGCCAGGGACTTGGGTATATGGGTGATCTATATAATGGGAACTCATGTGCTCACGATGTTAGGAGCTGCCACCATATGACTTAGTTCTAACTGCCTTCTAGTCCTGTGTGTCTCTACTCAGAGTTGAAATTCTTAGAAAAGAGAGCCTCAGCATTTTGGCGTAGCTTATTTCTGGAGTTTTGTGATTGATGTCTCAGTAGAGTCAGGTAGAGTGCCTGGACAGCTCCCACAAATGAATAGATGCTGGGAAAGAAGCAGAAACAAGCAAAGTCCATCCATTCTAATTATTGGCTGTACAACAAATGCACACGACCTTCTTTTTATAAAATCATTTGAAAGTATTTCAAATATATGCACACATTTCTAATACAATGTAATCTAGTAATGTGCAATAGAAAGTACCTCCTCATCAATAGGTTTTAATCACCATAACCAGAGAGAAAGGCTCAAGGCCAACCATTCCTAGTTTAGTATCTTTGGGTGACATCCATGCCTCATCTAGTTCTGTCACAATCCCTTGTCAATGTTGTTTCCATCTTTTTTTTTTATAGTTTCTGTTGTGTACAAAAGTTATTGTGGAGTAGTAACTATCCTTTTAGCTCGTTTATATGTGGCAACAGCACTATTTTGTCTTGATTGTTATCATTCCAGTATAATCCTCTCTCTCTCTCTCTCTCTTTCTCAACAAGAGTGAAGAACTTTAAATGGCCATAAAGCAGTCTCATCTTTTAATTCAGTAGAAAATGTATTAGGTCTCCTTGTGAATGTATTCCTCCCTGGTTCTTTAATTTCTAGATGGGCAGAACCCATTTGTGAGAGAAGAAAGCAAAAAATTCAAGACTAGGTCTTTGGATTCGTTTCTTAGGTCTGTTGGAACGAAGTACCACAAACTGGGTGGTTTAAGGAACAGAATTTATTCTCTCACAGTTTTGGAGACTAGAAATCTCAGATCAAGGAGTCAGCAGGGTTGGTTCCTTTTGAGGTCTGTGAGGAAGAATCTGTTCCATGCTTCTCTCCTATCTTCTGGTTTCCAAAGACATTCCTTGGCTTGAGTATGGCATTCTCCCTATGTCTTCATACCATCTTTGCTCTGTACATGTCTGTCTCTGTTCCAAATTTTCCCTTTTTATAAGAACACCAGTCATAATGAATTAGCAACAACACTTATGACCTCGTCTTTTTTTTTAAAGTGGTGACTCAGTCACTTTTTCTAAGATTTTATTTATTTATTTTTAGAGAGAGGGGAAAGGAGGGAGAGAGAGAGAGAGAAACATCAATGTGTGGTTGCCTCTTGTCCACCCCCTTCTGGGGATCAGACTGGAAAACCAGGCATGTGCCCTGACTGTGAATCAAACTGGCGACCCTTTGGTTTGCAGGCCGGCACTCAATCCACTGAGCCACACCAGCCAGGGCTGACCTCGTCTTAACTTCATTATCTGCAACATTCCTTTTTCCAAGTATGTAAAGTCATACTCATAAGCACTGGGGAAGGGGGATTTCACCATCTTTTATAGGGGACACGGTTCAATGCATAACTGGCACTAAGCCTCAAATCCTGACAAGTGTTTCCTTCTTTCTACCTCCATTCCTGACTTGTATATTTTGGCTTTAGGAAAAAAGTACCATCCATACCAATGGATTATCCTGGATCATCCATTGACTGCTGGTACTGAGGAGGTACTACATTTTTTTTTTTTTTCAAACCACGTTAGAAGATAGTGTTGTATCCCAAAGGCAGTGACTGAGCGCTCAATACTAATTGGTCAGTATTTCATTCCCTGAGGCTAGCTCCTTTTAAGTATTCAAGTACAGAACAAGACCAATGAAAACCATAATAATCATCCATTCACTTATTTCCTTAATTGAGTTCATTCTTTAGTTAAAGGTAATGTTGTGTGGCTTAGCATAAAGCATTGAATTAGTCTACCAGTAGTGGCACTGATAAAAAAAAATTAAACCAAATACAAAATAAATGCCTCTTTCTCTGAGTACAAATTGCTGTTCCTTCCTGATAGAAAAGCTCTAACTAATCAACCGTTCACTGGGTATCTGATTAGGTTCTATTATACGTCCAGTCCCAACAGCTGAAGGTTTTATGACTTCTCTTAAAAAACAAAGGAAAATCAGCAACACTAGGCCCATAGTCCAACAGGGTAAGATCCAGCTAGAGCTGATTCAGAGCTGCCTTCTTTAGACAGAAATACTCTCTGAGTTTGCCACAGTTCTAAGCATCGGCCATTGTCTCTCACCAAAGTCTCTTCCCTTGTTTATGATGCCTATCTGGCACTTACAGATTTTTGTGTTTGTGACTCTTATACTAGATTGCCATTGTTCAAGTGAATTGTTTTCAATTGAAAATAATTCATGTCTTGATGGTCTCTGCTTTTCCTGAGATGTTAGAGTTTTCTGAGGTTCTATTTCGACATTCTGTTTTCATTGGTCAGCAGTTTAAACTACTATATTCTACTGATTCCCTCACATTTTTATTTTTTATTTACTTATTTTTAGGACAGCTTATTTTTATTTTTTTGCAAGATTGTTGGCTTTATTTTTTAAAATAGTTCATTCAAGTAATCCTTCCTTAATATAATCTCACTTGGGAACTCTCTGTTTTCTCTTCTTCTAAGGACACTAATCCAATAAAGATCTGGGCTCCTCCCTTATGACCTCATTTAACCTTAATTACTTCCTTCGAATCCCATCTCCAAATACAGCCACACTGGAAACTATGGCTTCCATGTACGAATTTGGGGGAGAAACATACAGTCTGTAATGACCTGTCAAGTAGAACACAAATGCTTATTTTATTATTATTATTATGGAAGAAAAGCAGGTTTTATATATTCTCTGCGGTTATTCATTTTTTAAGTGAGTTTCTATATTTTAAATGGACCTTTCCTTGTCACTTGTTTTATTTTTCTTCTTTTCCCTGACTCCTTATCCTAGTCATTTACTCTTCTTAATGAGTTGTCATTGTATTCTACTGTCATTTACATGGTGTCTCATAGACTTTTGGAATGTCAACAGGGAATTCTGAGAGGCTGGCAGAAATTATATTGAATTAGAAACACCTAATCAATGATATACCAATATTCCAAGTAATCTCACATCCACATCAGCACTTTTAAAAAAATAAATAATATCCTAAGAGTCAAAGAGAAGCTATTGGGATCTACAGTCTTTCAAAGCCTCTAAGTATACTTCAGACTTGCTTATTGGAGAGGTCTGGGAGATTGCAGTAAGTGGGATATTGCAGAATTAGGCCGACTCTTTCTTTGTTTTCTTTAAAAACGTCCAGAAACAGTTTGCCTATTGCTTTTCCAAACATAAATACACACACAGGCATCAATGTAAATATCATTGGTGGTATCCTAAACAAAATATGTCAAACCACACAAACAACAAAACATTTCCTGTTCTGTAACCTCTTGGTATATGATGTCAAAATTAGATGGTATTTTGGTGTCCTAACGTGTAGGAAATGAAAAAGACAGGAAAGCCGACTGTGTGGTTATCTTGCTGCACATCAGAAAAGAGACCTTCTGCTGTAGCCTTAGGACATGTAGCCAGTTGGCAATGTAGTGATCCAGAGAGGAAAAGACAGGGCTATAGAAAATTCCCCTTCGTACCTTCCCAAAATCTAAACTCTGATGAGGTACAGTAATTTGTGACTCACGGGGAGCAAACAAGTCAAGTAAAAAAGGGTAATAAGCTGCCTGTTTCCTGGGTAATAAGCTGCCTGTTCTGTCTTTTGGATAGAAGTATTTGTTTTGGAAGGAATAACTAAAATGTACTGCTTTCTCTCTCTATGGCTAAATCAAAGGTTTTCATCTTGAGGAGACAATGGCAGAGTGTTTGATTTATTTTTTTTTCCCCGTAGACTGATGCTGTGAAGTTATAATTAAATCTTGGAGTAAGGAGAGGTTCATTTCACTTCTGTTGAGGCCACACAGTTTAGTCATTGTTTCCCTAGCCATTCATTGATCTGTCCCAGAGTGGGTCAACAGTCACAGGTGGTTTTTTTAAAAAATTCTACCAATGGCTTTCCTATTTCCAAATAAATGACAGCCCTCACCCCTTCGAATCCAAATGTTTTAGAACTCACCTTTATGTGTGCAGCATATAATTCACAGATTACTTCATCTTTCTCTTTCTTAGATTTATATCCTTATCCAGACCTATCTCTTACGATATTTGACTCACTGAAAGCCAGCCTGTTCATTGCGTACTCCTCTTGAAGGACAGAGGCATAGTTCACCTTTAGAGAAAACTTTTTCTAACAGTCTTCTAACCCTTAACATAGCAATATGAGAAGGATCAGTTGTTCAGCAGTATAGTGCTCAACATGAAGTGAGATTTAGAGGAAAGCTTTCTCTTAAAAAAGACTTATAAGATTAAGTACATCATACATAAAGACATAGCATTTCTTTCTAAAGGCTAACGCAAGCTTTTCTGAAAGTTCATAATAATTATCTGGGCTGATGAACGCCTGAGTAAAGGTCTGTCTCTGGATGTTTCTTATTCTATGCAACCTTCACGTTTTAAATATCCCTCCTCAATTGAAAATCTTACATGGAAGAATTCTTTATTAAACATGAAATGTTTTATAGTTAATTAATATGTGATAATTTAAAGTAAAATTTGTAATACATGGTCATGTGTTTCCTATTATTGTTAACTAAAGGTTTTTATATAGTAACCTGCAATGCTATTTTTTTTCAGGCTTTGACTAAGGAAAATATGCCATTTTAACAGAGACATAAGAGGCACAATTGTATCTCAAATTATCTAGTTGCTCTGTTTGTACTTGGAAAAGCATTTCCCTGACCCCGTCCACATTGAAGCAGAAACAAAGATTCAAAGACTCTGCCAACCCAAATGCCAGCCAAAGATTCTCTTCTCAGACACATTCTCTTAGGGGCAGTTTTTCATTCTTGGGATGCCAGATAATAAGGGTGTGGGGAAAGGAAAGACAGAAAGCAAAACTAAAGAAACAGATCAACTTTTGGAGGGAGGAATATACACATAATCTTTGCAAAGACAAGAGAGCACACTGGAAGATTAGAGGATGAGCTGTCCTAAAGCTTGGACCTCTTCCATCTGCTTCCCCCTCCTCATCTGACTCATTGGTTTTGGGCAACCTGCAGGCTGATAGTCCTGACCTGCCTGAACTGAGAGGAGCAAGCTGGGACGACCAGCTGGGAAAGGGGCCTGAAGAAAGGACTTCCCCTTTAGGTCAAAGGTGTAGTAATTTTTCTTTTAAATATCCCTCTCATCAATTGACACAGAGACTTCTGTTTGTTGTCTGAGAAGGAGCAAATGGTAGTGGATGGTCACACTTCGGAGCCCTGGGATGGCTGTGATCGGAGTTGTACGTTTGCTATTTGTTAGCTTTATGATGTGGGGCAAATGTCAAATGTCTTGCATGCCCTTTACCTGAGTGGCATCATCTCTGAAATAATGGAGGTTATTATGTTTCCTTCTAGTTTTCTAAACTTGTATGGGCGTTCCTTTAAACCACCACCTTAGTTCTCTCAGGACAGTTGAAAACTTCTTTTTTCACAAATGTGAATATAATGTGTTGTTATACCTGGTCTGTGTCCTGTAGTGGAGACCCTTGTAAGGTAGGTGATATTCTTAAGTATCAATATTGTGTAAGGAAGAAATGCCAAAGACTGATGTTTATGGTTTGTTGGTTTGTTTCCTAAGTGTATTTGACCTTGACTTTTTTTTTTTATGTTATTGAATCAGTGTATTCATTTTGAAAGACACTCATGTGTTTGCTTCAAAGTTCAGAAGGGACAGGTTTTTGCTATATATACTATAAAGTAGCATACTTCAGCCTACTTTAAATGAATGACATAACTGTCCATGTCAGACTTTTTCGTTGCTGATAGGGCTGCCATTCGTCAGTCAGTCATACACTGGTAGCAGGTAGCGTGTTCACAGAATAGCACTTTTAGACTCACAGACTTGGTTTGATCTCTATCTTAATGAGCACTAGTAAAGATGATAAGAGAGAGATTTAAAAATATAACCCAAGCACCTTACTTATTTAGTTACTTATAACATTTAAACTTCTGTTTTGGCAAGTAAGAGAAAGAAAGTAGGAGTACTTAGTTAACCTTTGAAAAATAGGGTTGTGATCTGAGAACCCTATCTTTTCAAAGATTGTTTAAGAATAATTAAACAGTCTTTGAAAGATGTTTAATTATTTAGCCAGTGATTACGGTGATTGTTGATTAATAAGTCCTTATGCTTTTTTTCTTTTATTGTCAACTTTGAGTATTTATTTCCTATTAATTATTAGGTAATAAGAGAAATAAGAGAAAAATAAATTGAGCTATTTATGTTACTTTATTATTTTCTTAGTGAAAGAACCATTTGTGGTTAAAATCAAGATTTATAAATTTAGTTGTAGGTTATATTTGTGCCATGAAAATTTTTTTAAAAATCTTTGTTTTTTATATACTAAAATAACAAAGTCAAAACTTTATATTGTCTATTCTTTTTTTTTCAAGTGTAATTGCAGTAAGTAGTTGAAATGTGTTTATTCTTTTCTCTCTATTTGTCTACATAATATTTACATCTCTACAAGTTTGGCTGATATATATAAGAGTATACCATGGTTAAGGCAGTCCACAATTTGGATTTTTTAACTTAATATGTCTTGGAGATCTTCAGTGCTAAAGTGTCTTTCTTCTTTTTAATAGCTGCTTGTACAGATGTATTTCAGAGCTTTTCTTTTTTCCCATTCTCTGATTGATAGTTATTGAGGTTGTTCTTACTTTTTTGATATTGTAGTCATTTAGCAAACATTCTATGCATTTCCTTTTCTAGCATAAGTACATATCTGTAGGACATACTTAGAAGCAGAATTGTTGAGTTGAAGAATATATGTGCTTTAAATTTTCAGGCACTACCAGCTTACCTTCTAATAATGCTTTCCAGTTTATATTTGACCACCAATGTACAAGAATACTTGTTTCCCTTAATCCTCACTAATACGTGATATTATCAGTCCTTTCAATGTTTGCAAATTCAATAGGCAAATATAATTGTTTTCTTAAATTTGTATTGAAGATCTTTCCATATGCTTATTGCTGATATTTTTCTCTGTACTTATGTTTATATGACTTTATTTATATTGTTATGTTTTTGTTTTATGTATACTATTTAAATGATTATTTAATCTAGCACATATTCCTGTATTGACTGGATTATTATGGCTGTTTTTTTAATTTTTAAAATTATTTTTTAAATATTTTATTTTATTTTTGTTCATACTATTACAGTTGTCACAGGTTTTTCCTCCTATGTCCCCCTCCACCCTGCCCATTCCCCACTTCCATAATCATTCCCCACACCGTTGTCCATGGCCATGGATCCTTCATATATGTACTTTGACTAATCCCTTTACCTTCTTTCAAGCAGTCCTCACCTCCCTCCTCCTGTCTCACAGCTCTCAATCCTTTCCATGATTCTATGCCTCTGTTTCTATTTTGCTCATTAGATTATTTTGTTGATTAGATTCCTCTTATAAGTGAGATGATATGGTATTTGTTTCTCACTGACTGGTTTATTTCACTTACTATAATAGTCTCCAGTTCCTTCCATGCTGTCACAAAAGATAGGAATTCCTTCTTTCTTTCTGCTGCTTAATATTCCATTGTATAAATGTACCACAGATTTTAATCCACTCATCTACTGATGGCACTTAGGCTGTTTCTAACATTTGGCTATTTTATGTAATGCTGCTATGAACACAGGGGTGCATAAATTTTTTTGAATTGGTGTTTCAGGCTTCTTAAGGTGTATTCCCAGCAGTGGGATCTCTGGGTCAAAAGGCAGTTCCATTTTTAATTTTATGAGATATCTCCATACTGCTTTCCACAGAGACTGCACCAGTCTGCATTCACACCAAAGGTGCACTGGGGTTCCCTTTTCTCCACATCCTCTCCAGCACTTGTTATTTATTAATTTATTAATGATAGCCATTTTGGTAGGTGTGAGGTGATACCTCATTGTGGTTTTAACAACAGTGGTTACCTCTCCACTCTCATTTCTAATTTTATTCATTTGGGTGCCCTCTCTCTTTTTCTTTATTTTTTAAACGATTTTATTTATTTATTTTTAGACAACAGAGGGGAAGGGAGGGAGAGAAACATCAGTGTGTGGTTGCCTCTCATGCACCTTTACTGGGGACCCAGTCCACAGCCCAGGCATGTGCCCTGACTGGAAATTGAACCAGTGACCTTTTGGTTTGCAGGCCAGTGCTCAATCCACTGAGTCACACCAGCCAGGGCTCTCTCTTTTTCTTGATGAGTCTGGTTAAAGGTTCATCAATTTTGTTTACCTTTTTAAAGAACCAGCTCCTGGATTCATGATCCTTTGAATTGATTTTTTTTAGTCTCTATGTCACTTAATTCTGGTCTGATCTTAGTTATTTCATTTGTTCTACTATGCATTCTGGGCTTTGTTTGTTGTTGTTCCCCTAGTTTTTTTAGATGTAGGGTTAGGTTGTTTATTTGATATTTGTCTGTCGTCTATAAGTAGGACTCTAGTACTATGAACATACAACTTTCACTGTATCTGATAGTTTGGGGTGGTTGTGTGTTCATTTTTTCCAGAAATGTTTTGATATCTTCCTTAAAATCTTTGTTAACATAGTCATTATTTAATAACATTCTATTCAAGTTCCATGTATTTGAATGTTTTTGAGTTTTTTTCTTGAGGTTGGTGTCTAGTTTTAAGTCATCGTGATCTGAGAAGATGCTTGATATTATTTCAATTTTCTTGAATTTGTTGCGGCTTATTTTGTGTCCTACCATGTGGTCTGTCTTTGAAAATGACCCATGTGCATTTGTGCGTTTTTCTTCATCTTATTGAAGTAGTCCCTTTAGTATCTCTTGCAGTTCTATTTGGTGGAGATGTACTCTTTTAGCCGTTGTTTTTGAATCTGGTAAGCTCTTTTTTTTGTCTTCAAGTTTTAATGAGAGCCTTGCTGAGTAGAGCAGTCTTGGTTGCAGGTCCTTGTTTTTTGTTACTTGGAATATTTTGTGCCAGTCCCTTCTGGCTTGTAGTGTTTTGGTTGAGAAATTAGCTAACCTTTTTGCAGCTTTCTTGTATGTTACTAGCCCTTTCATCCTTACTGCCTTCAAGATTCTCTCTTTGTCTTTAAGTATTTCCACTTTTAATTGTGATGTGTCTTAGAGTGGGCCTCCTTGGATTCTTCTTGGTTGGGAGTCTCTGTGTTTCCTAAAATTGTATGACATTTTCCTTCACCAGGTTAGGGAAGTTTTCTGTCATTATTTTTTAAAACAAATTTTCTATCCTTTGCTCCCTTTCTTCTTTTTCTGGTATCTCCATGATGCTAATATTTTTATGTTTCATGTTGTCCCTAAGCTTCCTTAAAGTATCCTCATTATTTTTAAGTCTTTTGTTTTGTTTTGTTTTGTTGATCTAACAGGCTGGGTTTTTTGTTGTTGTTGTTCTCTTCCAACTCGCTGGTTCAGTTTTCTGCTTCATCTAGCCTACTTTTACTTCCTTTTAGTGTATTCTTCATTTCAGATATTGTATTTTTCATTTCCACCAGGTTCTTATTCATAGTTTCTATGTCCTTTCTTATGCTGATATAGTTCCCACCAAGTTCCTTATAGTTCCCATAAAGTTCCTTGTAGTTCTCACTTGGTTCTTTGGGCATCCTTATAACCATTACTTTGAACCCTCTGATAAATTGCTTGTCTCATTTTCATTTAGCTCTTTTTCTGGGGGTTCTTACTTTCCTCTCGATTGGGATTGTTTCTTTGTCTCCCCGTTGTAGCTGACTCTTTTGTTTCCATGTATTAGATTGATCTGGTTTGTCTCCCTGTGGTGGTCTTATGTTATAGGAGTCCTGTGGGACTCAGTGGTGCAGTCTCCTCAATCTCCAGAGCCGATGATCTTAAGGATGCCCTTTATGTAGTTTGTATGGGCTCTCCTGTTGTATTTGGGTTTTGATATTTGTTGGTCCATTCATTGGTGGGTTCTCTTCTCCAGTTGGCTGATTGAGAGTCTCAACTGCCCACTATGTTTGTATGCTGTTGTATGGTGCTGACAGAACAAAATGAAACAACACAGAACAAAACCCACACAAGCAATATACCCCCAACAACAACTGCAATATCAGTGATAAATTAAGAAAGATTAGTAAAGTTGGAAAGAAAATAAGAATATTATAAGAAATAAAAGAAGAGTATGAGATGCTAAAGGAAAGAAAAATTGTTAGGAGAGCATAGAGGGAGAAAAAATAATAAGAGCAAGGAATAAAAACAAAGAATTCCCACAAAAGGTCAAAGAAAGTAGAACGATAAAATTTAAAATGAAAATAAGAAAGGGAAGGAAGAAGGCAAGATGGGGTAAGAAAAGAGGAGTACTTTACAAGGGTGTCTGCCTGGCTGCTCAATTCACATCCCACAGCCTTTGCAGGAGACACAGCCCAACTCTCTGTTCTGCCTAGTCCCTGGTTTGCTTGTGAACTGAGCTGGGTGTGGCCCAGACAACCCCCTGTTACACCAATTCTGATTTTTTTGCTCAGGTGGTTTCAGTGGGATAGGGCCCAAAGAACAAGCATGGCTCACACCACTGGAAAAAGTTCACAGTGGCCCTTTTTGGAGTTTCTCTTTCTTCCCCCTGTGCAAATGCACCCAGCAGGAGGATCTTGAACCTGGCAGGACTGTTCTGCAGAATTTCCCCATTGTTTGTCCTGTCTACAACCCTGTAAAAGGGGGGTGGCCACACCCTTCCCCTCCCAGAGATTTATACTCTGTAGGGGGTCTGCCTGGCTGCAGATAATTTCAGGTGCTCACCTCTTGCCTAACCCCAGCCCACAGCCTTTGCAGAAGACACAGTACATGACTCTCTATACAGCCCAGCCCCCAGCTAGCTTGCAAGCTGAGCTTGGCATAGCACAGCAAACTACTTGTTATGCAAATTTCCGATCTCTCTGCCTTGCTAGACTCAGTGGGATGGACCCAGAGATCCAGTATGGCTTGGTGCAGCTGAGAAAACATCAGAATGGGTCAAAAAGCAATTTTCCTGTTCCATAAGGTTCTTCTTCACAGCCACAAAAGCAGCAGCAGTGTTAGCTCATGCTGGGGTGCTGTTCACAGACTTGAGACTGGGGAAGCCAGTTTTCTTTCCCAGTCCACTCAACAAGATCTCCCTTCTGGCCTCCTCCCTGTGTTATGCCAATTTCTGATCTCTCTGCCCAGCTGGTCTCAATGGGAAAGAACCCATAGATTCAGCATGGCTTGGTGCAGCAGAGGGAAATTCAGAACAGTCAAAGAGAAGCACTTTCCCCATTCTGCTAGATTTCTCTCCGTAACAGTGCTTTCAGGCTGGCCTCTTTGCTGGCAGAGCAGCTGCGCGTGGGGTCCTTGCTGAGACACATTTCAGTTCCTTTTAAAAAGTCTCTATGCAGTACCTGGGCCACAGTACTGAGTCACTGTCTGTTTCTCTTGCATATAGCCTCCCCAAAAAGCAAAATGTCTCTCAAGGTTACAGCTGGCTGCAGCTGGCAGGGGCCTCTGACAGACACAGGGGCAGCAACCTGATCATTTTAGGAGATTGTGTCCCTATCTGGAGCTTTCCAGGTTGGCCCCACAGCTATACATGTGCTGGTTTCTGTGTGTGTGTGTATGTGTAGCCTGGGTCTCCAAGACTCCATATATCCCCCCAACTCTTTCCCAATTAGGGTTGGGGATCCCTGTGTGGGACTAAGACTCCCTGTTCTGGAAGAGGAGGGAGCTCCAAAGCTGCCATTTCTGTCTTGTCTCTCTGCTGCTGCAGGCACCAAGTACTGGATATTTCCCCTTTAAGTTATAAAATCACCCTAATGAATGGCACAAAGCATCTTCTGTAGTCCTTGGCTTCAAAATTTCATATAAACTTAAGATTCTGTTGATTGTTCGGGTTAATTGTTGGAAGATAAGCTGAAAATCAGAGTTTCAGGCAAGAGCGAGTGGACTCAGCTTCCACCTACTCAGCCACCATCCCCAAACCTCCTGTTGCTCCCCCCCCCCCCGCCGCAAAAGTTGCTCATAACTTGTGGGTGTAATTTTTTCTATTCTATATGATACAAATATTTCCCTCCAATCTGTTGCTTGATGTTGAATTTTGCTGTATCATTTTTGTTGTTACTCACCCATTAAAATGTTTTTCTTTGCCTTCTGTTTTTTCTTACATATTCTTTATATGATGCCATTAAATATACTTTATTTTATTTTTAAGTATATTGTATTGATATGCTATTACACTTGTCCCATTTTTCCTCCCCTTTATCCCTCTCTGCGCTGCATGCCCCTCCCTCCAGCTTTCCCCTAACCTTAGTTCATGTCCATGGGTCGTACATGTAAGTTCTTTGGCTTCTCCATTTCCTATATTATTCTTAACCTCCCCCTGTCTCTTTGGTACCTGCAACTTATGCTTCTTATTCCCTGTACCTTTTTCCCCATTCTCTCCCTTCTCCCTCTCCTCTGATAACCCTCCATGTGATCTCCATTTCTGTGAATCTGTTCCTATTCTACTTGTTTGCTTAGTTTGTTATTTGTTTTTGTTTTTTAGATTCCAATGTTGATAATTGTGAGTTTGTTGTCATTTTGTTTGTTCATAGTTTTGATCATGTTTTTCTTAGATAACTTCCTTTGACATTTCATATAATAAGGGCTTGGTGATGATGAACTCCTTTGACTTGACCTTAACTGGGAAGCACTTTTTCTGCCTTTCTATTCCAAATGATAACTTTGCTGGATAGAGTAATCTTGGGTGTAGGTCCTTGCCTTTCAGACTTTGAATACTTCTTTCCAGACCCTTCTTGCCTGCAAGGTTTCTTTTGAGCAATCAGCTGATAGTCTTATGGGCACTTTTTTGTAGGTAACTCTCTCCTTTTCTTTTACTGCTTTTAAGATTCTCTCTTTATCTTTAATCTTGGCTAACTTAATGATGATGTGCCTTGGTATGTTCCTCTTTGGGAACCAACTTCTTTAGGACTCTCTGGGCTTCCTGGACTTCCTGTAAGTATTTCCTTCACCAGGTTGGGGGAAGTTTTCCTTCATTATTTGTTCAAGTAAGTTTTCAATTTTTTTTCTTCCTCTTCTGGCACCCCTGTGATTCTGATGTTGGAGTGCTTAAAATTGTCCTAGAGGTTCCTAAGCCTGTCGTCATTTTTTCTGAATTCTTGTTTCTTCATTCTGTTCTAGTTGAATGTTTATTTCTTCCTTTTGTTCCAAATAGTTGATTTGAGTCCCAGATTCCTTCCCTACACTGTTGGCTCCCTATATATATTTTTTACTTTTACTTTGTATAGCCTTCACTTCTTTTATTTTGCAGCCATACTCAATCATTTCTGTGATCATCCTGATTACCAGTGTTCTGAACTCTGCATCTGATAGGTTGGCTATCTCCTCATTGCTTAGTTCTTTTTCTGGAGTTTTGATCTGTTCTTTCATTTGGGGGTATTTGTTTGTCTTGGTGCACCTGTTATATTGTAAAGGGTGGAGCCTTAGGTATTTGCCAGGGTGGGACAACTCTCTCTGCTGCCTTGTGGTGCTACATGTGGGGGAGGGGTCAGAGAGGGAACAATGCCATTTGCTCGGCTTTTGCGCCACTTTCAGTCACTTCCCCCACTATCCACAAGTGAATTGGGCCCTTCTGGTGCTGATACTCAGTTGGGTGGGTTTCTGTACATTCCAGAACCCTGTGGGCCCCTGCGGTGGACTCTCCTATGAGATTGGGAGTTCCTCTCACTGCTGCAACTCCCACAGATTTTTACAGCCAGAGGTTTTGAGGCTTTATTTCCCTGCACTGGAACCCAGGATTGCGCAGTCTGTCTCACTTCCCAGTTGTTCCTCCCAGTTTATCTGCACACGAATGTGGGACTGCCTGTCCTTCAGCTGCCACCTTGCCATGTGTCCACTCCACCCCGGCTGTCCGTCTCCACCCTCCTACCAGTTTGGATGAATCTTTCTTTTTTAAATCCCTGATTGTCAGACTTCCATACAGTTCGATTTTCTGGCAGTTCTGGTTGTTTTTGTTTTTAAATTGGTTGTTATACCTCTTTTGGTTGTGCAAGGAAGTGAAGCATATCTATCTATTCCTCCATCTTGGCCAGAAGTCCTAAATATCCCACTAAATATATTTTAAAGTAAAATAATAAAATAAGTGTTATAGTACCAAATAGATAAAAGCAATACATTAGCCACTTTTAATTATATTAATCATCTTTTTATTTATTTATTTATTTTTAAGTTACTTTCTTGTTCAATTACAGTTGTCTGCATTTCCCCTCCCACTCCCCCCCACTCCATTAATCATCTTTTTTAAAAAAGGTGGACAAACTCATACATACATATTTTCACAATAATGAATAATATTAGTTAATTAGTTAAATTCCCTAAATTATCAATAACTTTGTAAAAACTTATGTTCTTCACATACTCAAGTGCCGTATAATATTGCCTGATTTTTAAGTTTGACTCATAGTTGGTTAAAGAAAATGTTTTATTAATTTTAATTATGGAAGTTTTATTTTTATTTACTTATTTATTTATTTATTTTTTACCAGTCATCTTTTATTAGGCGTTAGTTACAATATCAAAGGATTCAGAGGTTCTGTGCAAAGACAATGGTCAGGAATACGGAGTCCCCAGTGGGTCCTCTTCAGTGGTACTTGCGTCGACGCTCATGTTTGAGTTCCTTATAAGAGCGACAGTAGTTAAAAAGCACGTAAGCTGCCAGCGCCATAGAAACTCCAGCAACATTCCCTTTCTTCACATTGACATACTTGTTGTAATACCGGTAATAACCTCTTTGAAAGGTTCCACCAATGCCTTTAGGGGTGAAATCCCGCATCAGTATCCAGCTTGGCAGCTCCCCTAGTTTGACATCCAAGAGTCTCTTCTCCTTCAATGGTACTGCAGACGCCATCTTGGAGTCCGGGGTCAATTATGGAAGTTTTAAAATGAAAACAGTTATATCAATAAAAACAGTTGAGGTGGTGAGAAGTGGTCATATTTTCTGTAAATCTTGAAGAGAAACCTGAGAGGATTTTGTGATGATGTAGAATTGGGATGTCAATGGCATTGCTGGGGGAAGGAATGAAAGATTATTTCAAGATTTTTTGACTGAGCTCCTAGAAGTTACTATCAACTGATAGGCTTCAAGTGGAGCCAGTCAGATAGAGTGTGGAAATTAGAATTTCATTCTTATAATGCCATATTTGAGATTTTTGTTGCTCACCCAGGGTGAGGGAGTTCCAATAGCCAACTGGGCATACGATCTGAAGTGAGGAGGGAGGCTGGAGCTGCAGATGCAGTATATTGGGATATAGCCATGAAACCCAAATAACCATTATTTAGAGGTCAGTAGGAGGAGGAGATGACGAGGGCCTGGCCAATGAGATATAAGAATAATGAAGACTGCCTGATGACCTGTAATTCTGGTTAAACTATTGCACTTAGGAAGCAATAATCAGTGCCGTCAAATATTGCTGGTAGGTCGTGTATGATGATGACTGATGATTAACCATGAGAATTCAAGCAGCATGGTGGAGTCACAGACAAAAGCCTGATTTATACTCTTGTCACCCACAGCATACATCAGAGAATATTCTCCCCTAGGAGATTAGAGGCCTGGTGTGTGTGTGTGAAAGGGTGGGAGGAGAGGATGTGGAGACTATGAATATAGACAGCTATGTCAAGGAGAGCAAAGAAACGGGGGGCATTTCCGATGGGATTGAAATGCCCTTCATTAGAGGATGAAGGTTGTAAAGGTCATGATAGGGTCAGTCCATGTGGATTCAGGAGCCTTCTGTTTGGACTTGCTTTTATCATGAATTTTTATTTTCCTGTTGGTATGAATAATTAAGTGTGTTAGCCTATCAAGTGTATTTTAAATAGCTGATTGAATTATACTCTTGCTTCAGCGATCATGTAAGTTCTCCATTAAAATTAAGAGAGTAGCTTTAAAGATGGGATGGTTATGGTTTTTCACATAGTCATTTCAGCATGGTGCTATTTCCAATGTAGTTCATAAGGTAAACAGTGAGTATTGTCTGTTATGTATGACCTCTGCAGGGACTTGAATAATTTGTGTAGATTACTGAAAGCACTGTAGCTGTATACCAAACTTGCTCTTTGAGTTATTAATGAAAGTGTTATATATCTGCATTTTTTTCTCATTTCAACCATACTAATTTTAAATGTCATACAATTTAAAGGAATAAAATGATTTTAATTCTCATTGTTTAATACAATAATATATTTTAGCTGGAAAAATGAAAGATTTATTTACATGAACTTACCGTTTCCCTTCAGTTTTGTCAAAGCAACATGCTTCACAAGTTCTGGTTAGGAAACGCCGTGCAAACTATTGGACTGAAGAAACCCACCAGGGTAATCTTGAAAGAGAGTGCATCGAAGAACTGTGCAATAAAGAAGAAGCCAGGGAGATCTTTGAAAATAACCCTGAAACGGTAAAAACTCATGAAAATTAATGTTCGCTTATCCAGGCATAGAAACAACAGAACATTTCCAGCTTGAGTCCATGTTCCATTGTTTTCCTTTGTAAAGTTAACGATTGTGTATCTATCATGTTTCACATGTAACCACTTAAGCATTTCAGAAAGAAGTACCTTCAAAGGAAAGTAGACTAGTTAGGAAGACACTATTGCTAAAAGTGATGTGCTTTGACCAAAGTATAATTCAGTTATATCTCATTATCAGCAAATAGTATCGACCTCATGGTTTGTAAATACTTTCATCCAACCAGAATTTGAGAGTATTGGGTGAGGGGGAAGACACCTGAGGTATAACGTGTGTGTGTGCACGCACGAGCATGTGATTGCATCGTTATCATTATATTTCATTAAATGTTTTCATTGGCCTTTTTAACCGCCTTTAACATAAAGCTTGGTACGTAATAGGTATTCAGTGAATGCTTACTAAAGAATTCATTCAGCACTGTGTTCTCCGAGTATATTTTAATTTATTCTATAAACCGTTGGGAAATTTCCTGAGCCATTTTATGTCTTCAGTCATTCCCGGGGTTAGAATTTACATCTTAGTGTATAAAAGTTTCCAAGTTAGTTTAGAAAAATCTAATCATAAGCACCCCTAGATATCGTACAGAAATATGACCTTATCTTTAGTCCTCTTATTTCCTAGGGGAGAATATTCTCTGACATATGCTGTGGGTGACAAGAGTATAAATAGTGCCTCTAAGTGTTCAAGTTGGATGACCTCTGCGGTTACCTCATATATTTTTTTTTCTGAGATGAACTATATAACCAAAGGGAAAGGAGGGTGAAAACATATACACAGTATCTCCTTTAGCTCTGCCATGGCTCTTGGGACCATGACACTAGTTGAGAGATAATGAGCAAGAATCATCTCTGTAGTTGGAGAACTTGTCCGAGATAGTAGTAACTTGTGTTCTCTTCAATTCTTTTACCTCCACTTACCCTGATACCCAAAGATTCAGTTTTAATATTCTCTGGCATTGAACCAAAATGTTTCTCTCAATTTTGTTACTTTTTTGGATAAACAATTGGCAAGACAAAAATATTTTTTCTACACAATATACAGAGTATTCTTATTTTGTAGAAAACAGGTACATGTACACACATGTGTGCACACACATTTATTTTTATTATAGAAATTTAAATATACTGAAGTGGAAAAAACAATATAGTAAACCCCAGCATATGTTTCTCTCACTTCAATGAGGGAAGGGAAGATAGTGTAGAAGGGAAACTCAGGAATGTGCTTCCTCTCCACTCATACTGACATCAGTCTCATTGACAGAAGAGAAAGCTATGATAGAGAAAGGAAGAAATGGGAGAAATAAAAGAAAAAACATTTTTTATGGCTTCTCACTTGTATGCTGCCCCCCATCCCTAATACTCTAGTCCACATTCCCAATCTTTACCCTGCTGTTTACCTCCTTATTATCCCTAATCTATTCCTTTCACCCATCACATAATCTTTTGAATCCATTCATTGCTGCTTATCCTCCTGACCTTTGTTCTGTAGAAGGTAACACCACTGTCTGAAATACTTGGTGGGAGATTCCATCCTTATAAATTAATAGGTAAGTGTTGTATAGGTTTATATAGGAGAGGAGGACAAGGTGAGGACTTTGACTCTATACTGGATGAAACTGTGTTTTGTGTAGAAACACTGGTTCCTCATGAGGTGTTCTCGTGCTAGTAATGTTATACATTAGATACATTATGGCTTAAGAAGGCTTTTGTGAACCAGCCTGAGAAGTTTACCATGAGAAATTATTGTTAACATTTTTCTCTCTCTGGTAAAGTGCATTCTTATTCCAAAGTACTGATTTACAGACAAACTTTGCATACATAACCAATTAATACAAAAGGCATTACTTGTACCTATGATGCTAAAAGATAAATGTCCACTTTAGTTTACTTTGATGATGCCAGTGTTATTCAGCATTTAATCTGCTGTGTGTAATCAGCATGGCATGAAATGTGTCAAATGGGTGTCTAATCATTATGCAAAAAATACAGGGTTTACAAAAGGAGGTGTATATGATTACATTTAATAGCTCCAGTAGAACCTGTTTCAGATTAGAAGCTTTTGAAACATGATTTAATTGATCAATATTGCCTTAAGCTTAAGAATCTTATTTGCTTAAAGTTATTAGTTATCTACTCCTGGTATATTTTACTATAGAAAAAATCTTATAATGTGGAAATGACATTTATGTGTAATTTATTTGTATCTTAGACTTGGGGTGGTGAACACACAATACAGTGTACAGATGATGTGTTGTGGAATTGTGCACGTGAAAATTGTATCATTTTGTTAACTAGTGTCACCCCAATAAATTCAATAAAAAGGAAAAAATTGCATCTTTAAAATAAAAACGCGCTTTAAAATTGTTTTAACTTTTTAGTGAAATTTAGTTTTGCTAAGATAATCTAATCATTTTTCTTTCTTTCTAGGAGTATTTTTATCCAAGATATTTAGGTAAGTTCAAAGGATTTCATTCATATAATTCTAGATATGGAAGGGAACTTAGATATGATCAAGCCCAGTCCTCCACCTGTACATTTCATCCAATACAGTTTAGCCCTGGGAGTCAGATCCCATTCTCTATGCAGTGTTGCTGTCCTTTAATTAAAGGTACGCAGAAAAATTTGTAATGGTTCTTTCATTAACATGTGGCATTTTGACTTTTAGTCTTTTCAATTTCCTGTCTTTCTCATAGACTCCCTGGGCTAATGTTAAGTTATATTTAGGTTATGGGTTATCTTTTAATGAAAGGAAAGATCTCTGTACTCTCTGGAGCTTGTGGCATACACACTAATTGAAATCATTAACAAATTCTCTTTTGTCAACATCATTTCATCATTTCTTGCAGTATCCCTTTTGTACACAACTCTGGACTCCCAAGGAGTGAGGTGTCCTTTCCATACCCAAATAGATGAGATGATTTCAATTCAATACCAATTAAAGATAAGAAGATTTTGGCTTGCTTTAAGCAAATATAAAAACATTTTGTATATTATGTTACTTGGGATAGTTGTCAGCATTCTCCATAATAAAAGTTGAGTATAATTTGTTCACCTCTTTCTGATGGGATTCTCTGTAGGTCTAGCTCACAAAGGTGTGCTCTCCATCCCGTTTTAGGCTCAGGATATTCCCCATCTGTTCATCTGTCCACCCCACTCTCATCCCAGCCAACTTGACCTTCAAGCCCTTTAGAAATGAAAAGTTAATCTTCCTTGGGAAAAAAGTAGAAATGTACAGTGATATACATTAATTGCTCTGCAGCTTAAAATGTATTAATATAATTTTGTAAATAACTTTCTATTAAACTCCTATTTCTCTTGAAATGTGAGGGTTTAGTTACAGTTTAGGGTTTTACTTCTTGTTTGCTTTTGTTTTGTTTCTGAATACCCGTGTAAAGATTCCAGAGGCTGTCTTTAGATTGGGTATATCTCTTCCTTTCCTGCTTTCCTGAGGAAGCTTCCATTGAAACAATGGTATGTACTTATATCTACTCTTCAGAACAATTAACAAATAAGAGCCTAAGACCACTGTGTAGTAGACCCTGTTAGAGCCAAGTGCTCTTTTTCATAGTCCTGAAGTAGTTATCCTTTCGTTTTTGAGTGTCCATGGTGGTCTGAATCTTGTTTGTGTGGCAAATCCTGGGCCCAGGAGACTCAACAATAGCATCCTACGTTTCATCTCACCCTCTTATCAACTGCAGGACCTCAGTTCAGTGGGACCTCTCTCCAGAACCCCATGGCATGACCCATTTCTGTTCAATGGGCTGCTAGGTGTTTTCCAGTTGACTTATTATAATTCTTTTTGTAATGTCCAATCCAACATTTCTCCTGCAAGATCTTAAACTTATGATAATTTTTTCTATGACTTCTTTATTTCCATTTTATTCTTCACTTCCCTTTTCTAGCCACTAATAACAGACTTAAACAGTTTAATTCGAGCTTGGAAAGGGGACACTATAAAAATTGTGTAGTGATACTATTTTTGTCTCTGGATATGAAGATGGAACAAGAGTTCCTGAAACCTTTACCTGCTACATCTTAAAAGAACAATGGGATATAGATACACATCCATGAAAAACATCTTTTCTTTTGTAAAGTTATACATGACTCACTTTCTCAAGCAAAAACTACAGGTCTGTACTGTTAAAGTGGAGAAAAGAGAATAATAAAACTATTCAAGCTTCTCATTTTAGGTAGAAATTTGAATATTTTATCCTAAAGCAGACAGTATTTGGGTATTAAAAATTACAAACTTGCATCAAAAAACATAGTATTAATCCCCATTTCTTAGGTCCTTGTATTGAGACTGTTTCTGTAGGTGTCAACACTCTAGAAAATACATACTTTGATCAGAGTATATTTGTATAAAAGATAAATAACACTTCACTAAAACATTATGTGTTTTGGAGGAGTATCTTTGACAAAATGTTTTTTTCTTTTTTCTTCTTTTATCCCTTTTAAGTCCCCCTCTGCTGGTTCAACCTAACTTTTTCTTCTCTTTGCCTGTCTTATTTGGCAGCATAGTAGAAAAGCTAAGTATTAAGTAAATAAATAAGTAATTAAGATATAAGTTCTAGTTCCAGTCATAAAAATTTCTACTGTGTCAGGATATGCAAGTTATTTAACTTTTCAGGTCCTATATTTAAATATATGCTGTATTTTCTAACTCCAGAGTTATTGGGAATACCAAATAAGTACTTATGGACATATACTTTTTATTGGATCAAACTTTCTTTAAATGTAACATTATTATTTAACCAGCCCACATATGAAACAAAAAATTATTTTTATTATGATTTATTTTTTATTCAAATTTTATATTTAGGACCTTACTCATACAGAGGCATATGTGATGAATTCCACTGTTGAAAACAGAAAAGAAATGCTCTTAGTTTACCTTTTCTGTCATTTGATATATATATTCTGTAGGCCAGATTTTCCTACTTGGTAGAAACTTTCATAATTCTGTCCCTGGTAAGCCTAACAGTAATTTTACTAATTACCACAGCCCGTGCACGGGTCACCTCACAGTGAGGTAAGAACACCCAAGGGAGCTCACCACTAACAACACATGCTTTTTGGACAGTGCTTAGAGCCAGCATTCCAGAGATTCAGAGACTTCAGTCTACCCACAGCTTCCATTACTGCATTGAGAACAGGTTTTGGACCGATTTTAAACTCTTTCAGTCATGTTGTTTTCCTTAGAAAATAGAATAAATAACTCTACCATCTATACTGACCTTTAAAATATCACAGAGTGGAGGATTCTATTAACGGGAGAGGAACTTCTTGGGAAGAATGCTAAATTAGGAGCCTAAATGTAAATGTTAGAAATAATTTTGAATTTGTCATTCTTGCCAAGTTGGTGAATTAGCCCAGAGTGCTGACTTCTCTTAAAATCATCTCAACAGAAACAATAGCATTCTAGGTACTAATAATAACAAAATAAAATGAAAAAATACAACAAGAAATACAAGAAATCCATGGGTAGACTGGAAGCTGGCTTGTTCTACTATGTGCATGTGGGAATTGGGTGCTCAGTGCTGAGGCAGCTTTCAGAGTATAGATGGGAATTATAAAAAATGATCTAAACATTCCAACCAAGTTAAAAAGCATTTAAAAGTAAACCCTGAGTAACAAGAAATAAGGAAATAACAAAAATAGGGATAGAAATAAGTTAAATGGAAAACAAAAGAAAGATTAATAACAGCAAAATCTCATTCTTTGAAAAGTATAATAAGTTAGACTGACCCCTGGCAAGAATAATCGAGGAAAAAGAAGAAAAGGAAAGAAGGAATGCCAGAACAAAGTATAGGATAAAAATGGGACATACTGTAAACCCCCAATATAGATGAGATTTGTGATCATAAGATAAAGATCATCATATAGATAAAATAAAATATATCATAAAATATTACAGATAGCTATAAGACTATATTTAGAAACTGGATAAAATGGGTACATTCCTAGAAAAATATAAAACATCTTTAATTTTACAGGAAGAAATGGAGAACTTGGTTATATAGATGAGTACTAAATAAGCTAAAACCCCAAAGCCCTCTCCTCTGTAAGCCCCCAAATTCAGACCCAGATGTTATTTAGGTGAGTTCTTCCACATGTAAAGAAATTATTAAAGTTTCTCTTATAAAATTGTCCTGGAAAATGGGAAAGAGGTCTATGCTCTGAGCTTATTTGAAAAGACTAGTGTAATTTTGATTCTCTAACCAGATAAGGATAACACAAAAAATACAA
Source organism: Desmodus rotundus (assembly GCF_022682495.2). Classification (NCBI taxonomy): domain Eukaryota; kingdom Metazoa; phylum Chordata; class Mammalia; order Chiroptera; family Phyllostomidae; genus Desmodus; species Desmodus rotundus. The sequence continues at coordinate 74,119,238 of NC_071388.1, read as the reverse complement.
ATACAGTTTCTTTCCATTTATAATTTAATTCTAAATAAAATGATGTCCAATCTAATGTAAAAGTGTATTAAAAATAATACATCACGGTAAAGTAGGTTTTATTGCAGAAATTCAAGGATGGTTTAACATCTGAAAATCCATTAATATAATTGTCCACATAAATAGTGTATTGCTCCCTTAGTTCACACAGAAAAAGCAGTTGATAAGGTTCAACACTTAATTATGATAAAAAAAACTTTTACCAAACTATGATTATAGAAGAACTTTCTGAACTTAGTAAAGGTTATATAGAGTAACCATATAATTTATCTTCCAGATTTTTGTATTTTGTCTAGGACTAATTCTTTGCCAGATAAATGTCAAGTAAAAAGTAAATAGGACTCTCTTGGGTGAATTGGCACGTATGGTCATGTTAATGATACACACATAACCTGAAAGGAAGGAAGGAAGGAAGGAAGGAGAACAAAAACTACAGTAAACATTATACTTAATGAATAAACTTTAGATACAGTCTCTTTTTGATTGAGAGCAAGGATAGAAGCACTTTAGGTTTACAGATAATTCAGTAAGGAGAGAAAATAAGAATTGTGTAGATCATGAGGCAAACTATATGTCTATCATTACATATTTGTAACTGATATGATGATACACCAGAAAAAAACAGGATCCATAGGCAGAGTATTAGAACACATAAGAGGTAGTAAATAGTTCTAAGTCTACTCCATAAAAAGGCAGTAGTAGCTCTTTACACAGTTGATACTATTCACAACAGCAGCAAATCCCATAGACTACCTACAAATATCTTAAGTATATATAAAACCTCTGTAGGGAAAACTTTAAAAGTCAAACCCAAGGACATAGAAGATGAACTGAAATTATAGAAAGATCTTTCATGCTTCTGAATTGAGTGATGCTATAAAGAGATCAAGTAGCCTACATATTTGGGGAGCAATCCTTTTTAAAATTCCAGCTGGATTTTTTAAAGGAATTCTGTATTTAAATCAGGGAGTAAAAGTCTACACATGCCTAAATTAATCTTACAATTGCAAAGGAGGAAACACCTCATCAAATATAAATAATACAAAACCGTAGAAAGAAAACTACTTGCTACCGTCAGAGGAACATGTACACGAATGACCGTAACAGAGCTCAGAGACAGACACCTCTCTATTTGGCAACCTAATATTTCATAAAGATCATATCACATATGTTTTAGAAGATCATGTTGGGAAGACTGGCTAACTATAATCAGAAAAATAAATCTGTGTTCTTATCACCAAATGTAAAGATGGATGGTAGATGAAATAAAGACACAAATATTAAAGTAAAACTATTAAATTAAACAAAAACTGTGTGAGAATATTTTCACAATCAATGGCATAGAACAAAAAACTTCAAATGCAAAAACCATAACACCAAATAATTGGTAGATTTGATTACAACAAAATTAAGAACTTCTCTTAAAAGACAGACATAAAAATAAGGTTAAGAGACAGATAAGAGGCCCTGACCAGCGAGGCTCATTGTACCCTACACCAACTGAGCTCAGATGAAGCATTGTTCCCTACATCAAAAGGCTGGGGGTTCAATTCTAATCAGAGCACATCCCTAGGATGTGGGTTCAGTTCTTTAAGGGGGACATATGGGAGGCAACCAATTGATGTTTCTGTCTCACATTGATGGTTTTCTCTCTCTTCCCTTCTTCTCTCTCAAAAAACAGTAAATATATTTTTATAAAGGAGACAGATGAGAGAATGAGCTGATATTTATAAACATTTTTAAATTTCTGCAAACCCACATGAACAATATATAAGTGCCAATAGAAAAGTGGTTACAAAATAAAATATTCAGAGGAGGAAACCCAAAATATTTAAAAATGACATGAAGTTATGCTTCATTTCACTGGAAATCAGAAAAACAATGAGATGTCACTTTATTACCTTCTGCAACAATTAGAAAACTAGGATATGGAAATTCTTTTTATTTTATCTTCCCCTGAGGACATGCTGACTTATCTTAGAGAGAGGGGAAGGGAAAAAGAGAGAGGGTGATACATCAATGAGAGAGAGAAACATCGACTGGTTGCCTCTCGTAGGCAAGTGAGAAACATTGATCAGTTGCCTCCTATACTCAGTCCATCTGGGGACTGAACCCTCAGTCTATGTATGTGCTCTGACTGGAAATTGAACCTGTGACCCTCTGGTTTATGAGACAACGCTCCAACCAACTGAGCCACACTGGCCAGGGCAGGATACAGAAATTCATATGCACTGCTTGAGAGAATGCACCTAGCCACCAAGTTTATGCCTATTGGATGATGCTACAATTCCAGAAACTCCTCGGAACCTATTCCAAAGAAATTGTTTATGAATGTAATAATGAGACATGCACGAAGATATCCATTGCAGTGCTACTTTGTAGAGGTGGGAAATTGGAAGCAATCTGAGTATTGCAGGTAGAGAGGATTTTTTAAATGGTGATTGCATGCTATGAGTAATGTTTAGCAGTTAGAAGCAATAAATTATATGTTGCAGCATGAATAGGTCATAAAAATACAATGCTAAATGAGGAATGTCAGAGAACATGATTTATAATATATAACCATTTACAGAAATGAAAATGCATGGACACAAAATTATAAATACATGTTTTATTAGAACACATACAAATAAAAATACACATTAACTCATTAGAATGGTTGCATAACAGGAACATGGGAGTGGAAATGGAGATAAAAAGACATATTTTTTAAAAGCAGCAAGCAACAGACTTTACAAAGACAAATAATAGTAATGTGTCATCAAGAGAGGAGTATGAATAACTCACTCTTCCACTTCTAAAATTAAAATAAGCAAACATTTAGACTTTTATGTGATGGCACCTTCTGTCACTGAAAGAGAAAGGGCTGCAAGATGGTGGCATAGGTAAGCAAGGCTCACCTCCTCTCACAACCACATGAAAATTACAGCTAAAATATAGAACAATCATCACTTACAACTGGCAGAAATTGAGTTGAATGGAAGTCTGACAACCATGGAATTTAAGAAACCACATCCATCCAGACTGGTAGGAGGGGCAGAACATGGAATGGGATAGTATCACATCCATGTGTGGTGAATAAAAATTTGGGAGGGATATTTTGGGAGTGAGGACTCTCAGCCCCACTCTCAGACCCTCCAGCCCAGGCTTCTGGTACAAGGAAGATAAGTCTCCACAACTTCTGACTGCTAAAATCCATGGGGATTGAGAGTCAGTGGAAGAAACTCCTGGGGTCCCAAGAGTTCCCCTGAAAAGAACCTGCATGTGAACTTACACAGACACACTCCCTCTGAGCCTGAGCATCCCTGGGGTAGCAGCTTGCAAGGCACCAGTGACATAAAGGGAGGAACTGAAGTGTCTGGCATCAAGGCGGGAGCTGAGGGACAGCTTTCTTCCAGACAGAAAGGCAGACAAAGGCCATTGTCAGTTTTCTGAGCCCTCCCCCCATGGAGCCACAGAGCCTGCAGATGGGTGCCATATCTGAGACTCCATCAGCCAGGCTCACACTGCCCTGCCCTGCCCTGCCCTGGAGATCCCTTGAGACTCTGTCCCACCCAACTTACAGGGCCATCCAAACTATTAACTGTGACTTTTCCATATGAATATCTGGAAGAGTCACAGTTAACAGCGGGCTCATGCTTCACAACTTCCTAAATCATATCAAACTAGCAACAACTAAGTGGCCCCAGGCCAAGCACTAGCAGCGGCCAGCTTAGATTCACAGCTTGGCTACCTCTGGGAATCACCAAGCCCATCACAAGTAGCAGCCATCTCAGATTGCTTTATAGCTCATGCAGGTTGGTCACAGGCAGAACACAGGTGGGGGATGACCTTGGCCTGCCCCACCCAGGAAACCCTATAGCCTGTGCACCCAATGAACAGCTACAGACCACGTGGGAGCACCCTGCCTCGGCACAGCTGATCCTCCATGGAGGGTAGAGTCTCATGGTCAGTGGTCACAGCCAGTCCTTGCAGCTGACTGGCCTGGGTAAATCCCTCCATTGACCTGCCAACAGCAATCAAGCCTCAACTACAAGAGGAGGGTGTACTCAGCCCATACGAGGGGTGTGCCTTGAGTACCCAGCTTGAGTGATAGAGGAGGTTGTGCCACTGGACTCTGCAGGACATCTACTATATTAGGCCATGCTACCAAGAGAGGGTGTCGTAGCAGCTCTACCTAATATATAGAAACAAACTCAGGGAGGCTGCCAAAATGAAGAGACAAAGAAACATGGCCCAAATGAGAGAACAGATCAAAACTCGAGAAAAAAGTACTAAACAAAATGGAGATAAGCAATCTATCAGATGCAGATTCCAAAACTCTAGTTATAAGGATGTTCAAGGAACTTAGTTAGGACCTCAACAACATGAAAAGGATCCAGTCATAAACCAAGGACATACTAATTAAAATAAAGAATGATGTACAGGGAAACAATGGTGGAATAGATGAAGCCAAGAATCAAATCAATTATTTGGAACATAAGGAAGAAAAAAACCAATCAGAACCACAAGAAAAAAAAAGAATCCAAAAAAGTGAGAGTAGTGTAAGCAGCGTGTGGGAAAACTTCAAGAATTCCCACATTTGCATCGTAGGCATGCAAGACGGAGAAGAGAGAGCAAGAAATTTGAATTCTATTTGAAAAAGTAATGAAAGAAAACTTCCCCAATTTGGTGAAGGAAATAGACACAAGTCCAGGAAGCAGAGAGTTCCCACACAATATGAATGCAAAGAGGCCCACTTCAAGACACATCATAATTAAAATGCCAAATTTTAAAGATAATGGGAGAATATTAAAGGCAGCAAGAGAAAAATAGTTAATTACCTACAGGGGAGTTCCCATTAAACTGTCAGCTGATTTCTCAAAAAAAGCTTTGCAGGCTAGAAGGGATTGGCAAGAAATATTCAAGGTCATGAAAAACCTACAGCCAAGATTGCTCTACCCAGCAAACTATCATTTAGAATTGAAGGGCAGATAAAGAACTTCCCAGACAAAAAACTAAAGTTTATTGTCACCAAACCATTATATGAAATGTTAAAAGGACTTATTGAAGAAAAAGAAGATGAAGACTATGAACAATAAAATGGCAATAAATACATATCTGTCAACAATTGAATCAAAAAACAAAGTAAGCAAACAAGAAGAGCAGAGACAGAATCATGGATATGGAGAGCAAATTTTCTCCTTTATTAAAGCCGAGGAGTGTTCTATTGTGTAAATGTCCCGTAGTTGTTTTATCCACTCATGTACTGATGGCCACTTGGGCTGCTTCCTTATCTTGGTGATTGTAAATAATGCTGCAATGAACATAGGGGTGCTTATGTTTTTCAAATTAGTGTTTTGGGTTTCTTTGGATATATTCCCAGAAGTGGGATCACTGGGTCAAAAGGCAGATCCATTTTTAATTTTTTGAGGTATCTCCATACTGCTTTTCACAGTGGCTGCACTAGTCTGCCTTCCCACCAACAGTGCAAAAGGGTTCCTCTTTCTGCATATCCTTGCCAGCACTTGTTGTTTGTTGATTTATTGATGATATCCATTGTGACAGGTGTGATATGATATCTTTTTGTGGTTTTAATTTGAGTTTCTCTGATAATTAGTGACATTGAGCATCTTTTCATATGTCTGTTGGCCATCTGTATGTCCTTTTTGGAGAAGTGTCTATTCAGGTCCTTTGCCCATTGTTTAATTGGGTGGTTCGTTTTATTCCTAATTACTTTAAAGACAGTAAGTGTTTTTTCTCTGTTGTTTCAATTGTTATTTCTGCCAGATTGCCATATCTAATTTTATAGGGTTGGAGTGAGGAATAAACTGAGTACAGTAAACCTGCTTTGCTTTGTAATATAGAGGCATTATGCAAATACTATGTTAGTCTCTATGCAACATTGGAAGAATTGGAAGCTGTCTACAGCAACCAGAAACACTATTTCTATTGATTTAATTACAGACATTTTCTAAATCAGACTTCGGTCTACAGATTTGAAGATAAATATAGGTCTCTGCTACAGAATTAAGAACATAGATTTGTGACAATAAATTGCTTTGCCAATTCAAGATCTTTCTTGCTTCTGGCTTTAAGGTTCTTTTCCAAAGAGAAGCTTCCATAAACCTATTTTTCATAATTCTGTATTTTTGCGATCTTGCTTTTGAATGCTGAATCCTGTAAATCCACAGGATCACAATTTCTGCCATGATTTCAGATCAAGTAAGCATGTCTACGCTAACAAAATTACACTTGTTTGTATTTACAGATTGTCTTGGCTCTTTCCGGGGTGGATTATTCATTGCTGCACGTCAGTCAAGTAATGCTTACACTGACCTAAGGAGCTGTGTCAATGGTAACCATCGCTACAATCAATTTAAAAACAAAACCAACCAAAACCTGCAAGTAAAGCACACCCATGAAAATATAATGTTGAAAAATTAATAAATGAACCCTTGAAGGTTATGCCCAAAAAGGAGTTATTCTCACAATGCATTTAAAAAAATGTTTTTCTTATATAAATGCTGTTGTTTTAGGCCAAATGAATTTCCACCTAGTGTTTAAATTGAACAGTGTGCCTTGTTTACTAAGCTTTAGATGGTTGACATCAGAATTTTATTCCCGACAGCTATATTTTGGCTGTCGTTACATAATCATGTAGTATGACCAGATGTTATAGTTGAAGAACAGATCCAAATGGAGCCGTGTTTATTCTTCTGACTTGGTGTCAAGAACATCAATGTGGAAAATGTTATGATACCAAATTAGTCTTCTCCCTCTGAAGTTCACATAGGGTCTAGTACGTTATCTGTCTCTGATTCACCAATTTCCCAACTGAGAGCCAGAGAAAAGTGAAATTGCAAGATGTAAATTGGGATGTTCGCAGTGAATATTTTATGTGCAGCATTGGCAATATCTAGATATTTATCTGTATTTTCTCTAATTTAAAGTTGGTTTTATTTACGTAAGTAAAACTGAACACATACATTTAATTCACACTTAATCTTTTTTAATTTACCAAAGAACAGGGAAATAATTTGATAACAATTTCCTGATTAGCTTTTCTATCATTTAGCTAATACTTAATTTATTACTACTTTTCAAAAAAAATGTGAACTTACAAGAACATTTCTTTTGAAAAATTCAGTAATTAAGTTTAAGCTAGATTAAAAAATTTTTTTCTTTGCAAGTAACAAATTTTTTTTTAGCTAACTTAAGCACAGGGGACTATACTGACAGGATGGAAGGAACGCCCAGAGCTGACTAGGAGGGCTTGAGAAGCAGGTGTGGGAATGTGTAGGAACCAAGGGACCACTGCAGTGTCCGGTGAGGAGAGAGAAACCACAAATGAGTAAAGAAACAAATGAGCCTATCATTTAAGATAGTGATAAAGTGCTCTCACATTGTATGATGATTAAGCCCCGCCCCTAAGAATCACAGTACTCTGCTACCTGTTGTTTAATGTCTGAAAAACATTATTTCATGTATTTTGACCAGAGTTCTATGTATTTAAGGCAGGGGGATAAATCTGGCCCCTGTTACTCTATTTTAGCCTAGATTGGAAGTCCCCATTTTTTTCTATTGATTTTGAGAGTACTTTTATTTGTTCTGCATATCTCATGGAATTGGTTTGAGGGTCAAATAAGGTAATATATATGAAAAAAAATTTAAATTACAGCTATAAAATACTGTACATATTTGCATATATAAAAGTAGTTTCCTTTTGAAAATAATTATAAAGATTTTTCTCTTGGATTCACTACTCTATGAAGAAGTATTATATGAAGGAAGGAGTTACAATTTTTTTGGTTTATTACAGACTTTATGCCCAGGATTTCTATTAAAAGGCATATAATTTTATCTCACCATGGCACACGGTAAACATTAAATAGACGTCTGTCTCCTTTAGCCATTCCAGACCAGTGTACACCTCTGCCATGCAATGAAGATGGATATGCGAGCTGCAAAGACGGCAAAGCTGCGTTCACTTGCATCTGTAAATCGGGTTGGCAAGGACAGAGGTGTGAATTTGGTATGTGTGATCGCACACCTACCCGGCTTTCCTGGACTGACCTCCTGAAAAGTTTTCTGAAGGCTTTATCACTTTAAAAATAATTTATTCCCCCCTTTTTAGATATAAATGAATGCAGAAATCCCTTAAATACAAATGGAGGTTGCAGTCAGATTTGTGATAATACACCTGGAAGTTATCACTGTTCCTGTAAAACTGGTTTTGTTCTCCTTTCAAATAAAAAGGACTGTAAAGGTAAGAGCAAGAGGGTAAGAGAAGAAGAAGGTGTTTACCATGTGACAGTAAAATTCAGTTAGAGAAATTTCCACAGGAAATTCTTGTAAAACTTTCTGGTTATAAGCTGTAATAATAAATACACATTATTATCCACTTGAAGCCTTGTGATATTATGGGACTGCCTTTTAGTTTATTATTTATGGGAATTTTATTATTTATATTTTATTGTTTTCTTATTTTAGTTATTTATATAATATTGTTTTCTTGTTGTGTATATATGTGTGTACACACATGTGATTACATTTTAATAAAGAATTTCATTATATGGTGTTAAAGCGAAGTTTCAGTGCCAGTCCTTGCATACTACAGTGTTGGGAAAATGGTTGTTTATACTTCCTTTTTCAGACACTATAATATTATTTCCTTTATTCCAATAAGAGAAACAACTATACAAAGAAATTCAGCACAATCCTCAGTAACTTCTTTTATTGTATTTTATATTTCCTTGTCAATACCTTTCTAATTTCCAATATAAAGCCTTCCTCTTGCACCTCATTTCTGGTTGTGGTTTTGGAAGAATGAAATCTGATTTTCTTTCTTTTTATAAATATAAGAGCACATCATTGTTCATAAGTCTTTTTTTTTAATTTCAGACCTAAGTAATTCCTGTCAATTTAGCTTTTTAACAGTCATTTTACTAGTTTATTTCTTTTTTTTCTTTATGCTTCTCTTTTCCCCAAGTTTTGACCTTTTTCTTTCTCCATAATGTCTTTTCCATGAGGCTGCTTTAACTGCCATAACTAAATGTTCAGGTGTAAGTGCTAAGTGTGTGGATGACTAAAAATGAAATTTTCCCGCCTAAATTTAAATTTTGCCTTTAGAAACTGGAAGTGAGTTTTCTTTATTCCCTTTCCTTCCTTCCTCTCTTCTTCCCTTTCCTTCCTTCCTCTCTTCTTCCCTTTCCTTCCTTCTTCTCTTCTTCCTTCCCTCCCTCCCCTCTTTCTTTCCTTCCTGACCTTCTTCCTTCTTCCGCCCTCCCTTCCTGTCTTTCTTTTTCTTCTCCTTCTCTCCCATTTGCTCCTTCTCTTCCTCCTTCTCCTCCTCCTCATCCTGTTCTTCTTGCTACAAGGTTAAAAAAATAGTAAATTAAAATGTAAAGTTTTCTTGTTCGACTCCATTCATATCTGCTTTGGTAAATCCACCAAATTAAATAGTCAGGGAATGGTCTGTCCCTCACTACACTGTAGTGTTCAGTATAGTGTAATTTAGTATATGTTTTTTAAAGCACATTTAAATGACTAAAGTGAACTATATTAACTAACAATGTCTTCTAAACACATGCCTAATTTGTGACCACATATCTTTCTTTTCTGCCTTTTTGAAAGTCTATTTCAGGTTAGAAATTTAGAACACCAATGTCATTAGAACACCAGTTATAGAAAACCATCAGAATGCAGGATACCATATGTATGCCATAAACAAATTATACCCACACATACGTCTATACTTAAAAACTGAATTAGTCTGTCCTGAGGAGTTTGTGATTTATATTTTTAATTAAAAGGCACTTAATCCTTAGACATTGAATTTATACATGTGTATGTAAATTTTTACGAAAAGTACTCACAGATAAGAATGTCCCAGATGACCAGAACCTATGGTCTTAATTTACATAGCTTTTTATCCATGATAACTAAGGAATAGAGTACAGAACTATTAGAAGAATATGTATACAGCTATTACAGTAAGGCCTTTGTCAACGTGTGAATGTGCTTGGATCAGGTTGCCAGTAAATGTCTAAAAATTCAACAGTAAAACTTTTCACCAGTCATTTATGTCAGTGTAGAGTCGTAAAATCAATGTGCTAGAACCTGAACTCATATGACTTAAATAATTCCTTGCAATAGTTCTCAGACCAAGTAATTTAAACATGTGTTTTTATTTTCTTTTAAAAATACTAAATATTTTATTTTGAAGTAACTGTAGATTCACATGCAATTGTAAGAAATAATAATAAGAGATCCTATATACCCTTCATCCAGTTTTTCCTGATGGTAACATTTCACAAAACTAGTACATGATCATATCCAGGATACTGACACTAATACAGTCAAAACACAGACAGATTCCCTTACCACAAGGGATTGATTCTACTGTTTTTGTGCATGTCACTTTAAGTAGGGTAATGTCTGAAATTTTGGCTATTACTCTGTTGAAAAATTGAACTCCCAACTTTTTAGAGTAGAAAATACATTTTTCATTCTAACTTGACCTTCTTCAGAGAGTACAAATGAGGAAAGTTCACTTACAATTAGATCTCCCTTGAACTATTTCTGTCATTTGTTTTTGTTTTTTTCACAGGTGTTTATTATCTAGTAACTAATTGCAATCAATATTTTGTCTCCTTCTCTACTATATAATACGTAAATGCATCTGAAATGTCAGGAATGTTAATTTAGCACTAAAATTTGTATTGGATTAACTGCAGATTTATAAATACTTTGAGACCTTATTCAATCTCATTTTATTTTATTTTATTTTTGATTTTTTATTGATATTCTAGTACAGGTTTCCCAATTTTTCCCTCTTTGCTCTCCTCTGCCCAGTCCAACCCCCCAACCCCTACCCCCATAATTGCCAATGTCATTTTAAGTTTGAATCATTCTTGAATATTTTAGGCAACGATAATGGTATGCAGATTTAGCTATTGTCCATTTCCAAGGGAAAAAAAATAAGACTGATAAGCTGGCTCATTTTTATTTTTTATATTTTTGATAACACAAAGTGAATATGCTTTTAAGACCATAATTCAGTAATATATATTTAGGAATACATATTAATATTCTGGTGAATCCCTTATCCTATTTATTTTCATACTGTAACCGGTAGATAAGACAATAACTAAAGTCCTGCTTTTCTTTTACATAACTACACAGGGGCATTGCAAACATTAATCAGATTGTTTTCATTTGCATAAAGATACATTTAGTGAACTAAAACGTGGTGATAGACTTAATATTTTGTTATTCCCAGGCCACTCTGTTGTGTTATTTCATATATTAAACCAGGTCCAGGAAACACAGATCAAGGGTTCTTTGCTAGCAGCTTCTGGTATGAGAAAAATGTTCTTTAACATATTGGTTTCATTTATAGATGTGGATGAATGCTCTGTGAAGCCTGGCATTTGTGGCACAGCTGTGTGCAAGAACTTCCCAGGAGACTTTGAATGTGAATGTGCTGAAGGTTACAGATACAATCCCACATCAAAGTCTTGTGAAGGTAGAGTTGTGATGGTGTCATTGTTGGTGGTGGAGAGAGTGGGTTTGAACCCTGATTTGATATTAGAAGCATTGGTTCTGTTTGACATCAACAATCAGATTTTCTAAGATGGTAAAATCCATCTTATAGTTTGGTCAGTTGAGTAATCATTGGCTTCCTTCCAGAGTAAAAGTATATGTAAGACACATGATTGTTAGGTTTAGTGCTTTGATTGGTTGTCTAAGCTAAATATGGATTGGAGACCTCACATGTATGAGAAAAGCAAAATACACACATTTTTACATCATTTAAATAATTCAAAGATAAAAAAATTTTCAAGCTGGAAGGAATAACGCACATATACAAAAAGACAGGTTTAAAATTGGAGACAACTGTACTTGAACAATAAAAAAATGTGGGAAAAAAAGAAAAAAAATCATGTGGGCATTACTTACAATAAGGGTGGCTAGAAACCTTCAATTTTATACCAGCTATGATTTTCTGTGTGTGAAGTAGGAAATGACTAAGTTCTATTATAATTAAATGCACAAAAAAGACAAATAAAAACATAACCAAATGATAACAGCTCTAGAAATGAGAGAAGCACTGATTAGTACTGTCGGTGCCTGTGGATGAGGGACGATGCTCATTTCTTCTGGCTCATCCCTGCAGTGGTGCTGCATGGGTGCCTCGGGCAGCTTGGATGCACGTATTAGGTAGGGCATTAGTATTTTTTTTATCATGAATATATACAGATTATCTCATACCCTCTTTTAAATTTTTTAAAATTTCAAAATGAATTTAATACTATGACTAAAACTAATAAAATAGTAATTTTTCTATTGTGGCAAACTATATATGAGATATAATGTGGCTGTTTCACCATTTTCCCGTGTACAGTTCAGTGGCATTATTTATATTTTACATAGTCATGTAACCGTTACCATTATCTGTTCTAAAACTTTTCACCATCCCAAACAGAACTCTAACCATTAGCAGTTAATTGCTCTTTCTCCCTTTTCCAAACCCTGGTCATCTCTAATCTGCTTTCTGCCTCTCTGAATTTGCCTAACTTAATAATAATTTGAGAATACAGTTTTTCAATTACATCTACTCCTCTTGAGATTTTGAGGCCTTACCTCTTCGTGCACTCACCAGAAACACCCCCGCCCCCTCCACATGCACGCCATTTTTACTCTCCCGCCACCCCAGACAGAAGTTACTGTGGTAAACCCTAGGCATTTATAGACTGAACATTAGTCAACTTTACCATCGATATTGTAGTTCTATTTAGTGAATGACAGATTAAAAAAATGATTTATATGACATAATATTTTTTGCTTTAATTATATAACATTCAATTTTAATGGTGTTGAGGGTTCACTAATTTTGAGGTTCTATTTTAAAGCATTTTGTGTTATTAGAGCACTTATGAATCTTGGAATTTTCAAAGATCTCATTGGGTGCTTTCATTAAAATGGCTAGTAGCTCTGAAGTGGACTTTAGCTGAAGCTTATTATTACAAATTTTCAATAATGATTTTTCTCAAAATATGGAGTGGGAACAGGGACCACATAGATTTCACAATATGGGAGATAATATAACACAGGGAGGTTTTTGTTTTTGTTTTATTATAGATAAGAAAAAAGGTATATCCTTAAATTTATTGCCACCATTAATCATTGCATTATGAAAAGTCAAATGGTTTTGATATTGTCATGTAATCTTCAATTACATTGACTTTCAGTTAAAAGGAGTCTTTTCTTCCCTATCTTCCTTTCCTCCTTCCTCCTCCTCTCCTCTCTCCCTTCCCTTTCTTTTCTTTGAAGAAAAGAATTGGGAGGTTGTGTCAATGGAATGATATAATCAGAAATGACAACTAACTTGAGGTTCAGTCCTTTTTTTCCTTCAAATTCACAGTCAGAAAATTGGTAAACTTGTTATATTTTTGTTAATTGTTAATGGAATTTGTACATTAAATTTGTGGTTTCAGGTTAGTAAATACATAGGAATTACACTTGTGAATCATTTAAATTTCCATGCCAAGTGTCTAAATGTAATTTGATATAGAGATCTCTTTCACTAGGGATCTATTATCATTGATACATCTAACTAAATCAGAATACTCCTACCAGATTGAGCGTTTAGGAGACACTAAGACTTATGTTCCCTTTTACCCCAGATGTGGATGAATGCTCTGACCACGTGTGTGCTCAACTTTGTGTCAATTACCCTGGAGGTTATTCTTGTTACTGTGATGGGAAGAAAGGATTCAGACTTGCCCAAGATCAGAGGAATTGTGAGGTAACATTTTGCAATGCTAAACATCCCATCTCTCTTCCAAAAGAAGAATCCAGGCACTTTTCAGGAAGATATAGATGTTCTACAATTACTACCGTAGTTCCATTTATACTGAGAGTCACAATCTATTTGCTAACTGTGGTCATGTAAAGTCATAAACAGTTGGGAATCATCATTGCCTGAGTAAGAAGAAAACTGCAGGGTCCCAGTTCGGAGAGGCTCATCTGTACGGCATATACCTTTACACAATACAAAATACATGTGCTGATTTAAGAAACTTAAGGAAAGCTGAGGTTTATACTTCTCTTTGTGAGAAAAACAATCTTGCATTGAAACGTGAGTGAAAACATTTCCTAGTGTCTACTTTTCTTCATTCACCATTCTGACAAGTTTGATCACACCTTAGGCGTGTTAGTACCTGCAGGAGCGCTCACAAAATCGTGGGTGGAAACAGCTCTGTCGGACTGGGACGCTGAGTGGGGTTTGAGTATATCAGACTTCTTACAAGCTGGTTTTGTTCATCTGTGTTTATTAAACTTGCTTTTAGTTACTCAGATTTAACACATAATTGACCAGAAATTGAACGTTGGGGGTAGGTTCTAGTTTTCCCTTTATTCAAATAAATAGATCAACCTCTGAAGCTATTTTTTTTTTCTGAATGAGGATCATGTGTTTGTGATTCTTAGTGTAGTTCTTGTATCTCTTTTACTTTTACAAGTGAAAGTGAAATCTTGTATGATTATGAGGCAAACAGTAAAAGACAAAATCCTTAATAACAATTTAATTGTGTGTATACACATGCTTCTTTATCATTGAGACAAACCTGTATTATGTCTCCCAAAATGAGACATTCAGTGTTTCCTTCCTACTTGGTAGAGGATGGCGAGGTGAGATAGTTGGCCTATGTACTAACTTTGGAAATACTTACTTGAAATGCCATGCTGTGTCAACATCTATTTCATAATTTACTGTTAAAATTTGAGTATTTATTGTAGTTACACATCACCATCTACCTCTGAATAGGTTTATTAAAGTTGTAGGAGGAGAGGAAATGTTATTTCTGGACCTAGATTTAATACAGTGCTATGTACACAATTCCTTCCAAAATAGCCATATATGTGCCTAAGAATTTGTCTCTAAAAGACTTTACATTTTAATGTTTATTTTTATTTTTCAGAAGAAAGTACTTGATTTCAAATTTAATGACTCTAAATCACTTTTTGGTATCTTCCTTGGAGACTGCAATGATACCTTATTTATATTTATTCCATCTAAGTTTTTCAATGTTCCCTTTCCTGTCTGGGTAGCACAATTTTTGCTCAGAAACTTTTTGCTTACTAATGAATGAGTGAACAAATGAGGTACCATTTATTGGTACATTAATTTTCTCACCTATTTATGACTCCAAATAAAAATAACTTTCAGAAATAATTCGTGGAAGGTATGAAACCTGGATCAGTGAAATAAGCTGTTACATATTGTTACCAGAGGGAGAAGTTTGTGTTTCACATTGTGATTTACAAAGGAAAAATATTAAAGACAAAAATGTGAAGCTACACACATTCAACAAGATTTTAAAGCACACATGTGCTTGGAGATTATACTGATGGACTCTTCAAGAAAGTAAAAGATAGTACTTTATTATTACCAACGTATTTTAAATTTATTTTAGTGTATCGTAGAGGACACATTTGGCCAGAACTCTAGCAGCCAAAGAAACGATGCGTGATCTGACAAAAACATCAAGCGGTAGATGATGCGTTTTGTGTGTTTTCTTTTCTCTCCTCCAGGCTATTCCAGTGTGCCTTCCCTTGGACCTTGAAAAAAATTATGAACTACTTTACTTGGCAGAGCAGTTTGCAGGGGTTGTTTTATATCTAAAATTTCGCTTACCGGATGTCATCAGGTGAGGTACCAATCAATGTCAGTGACAATTTCTAGAGGTAAGCAGGTCAGGATAGAAGAAGGAAGTGACTGAAAAAGTTTGAAATGTATGAAGTTGCATTAAAAATCAGATAATTTAGGTACATTATCAATCAGATTATACGGAAAACCATGAAGTTAAGTCATTCCTTCGAGTGTGTAATCTTCATGCCAGAACCAATTTGGGTCTTCCCGGCAGGTTTTCCCCAGTGACCATATTTCCCTTATTCCCTCATCCTTCCTTTTTTAGTGAATACTCATTTACTAAGAAGCTGGGAAAGTAGATTTAGTATATGTGTAAAACTTTTACCGTTTTTTATATATGTTTTAAAAACTAATGAGAAAGACTCAAAATATTGCTTTTAAATGTGATTATATTCATACTTATTAAGGAAAATTCATAAGATTGCTTAAGTACAATTAAGGAAATGAATCACAGGTTTTAGTAGACTCTCTGAGTACTTTACTTTCTATTCCTATAGTTAGGGTGGTGTTAGGAAGGAAGTAGTTGCTTCTGGTTTTGAGTCATGATTCTACTTTAATTATCAAAATTTCTCAGAGTCACACACTCTCTGAAAAAAGAAATTGGAGTTGGAATAATGTCAAGGAAACATGTTTGCGAGTGTTATAGAGTCCAAATTTTAAAATACTTTAATTAAATAAGTAGCCATATGTAGAATTTAATTCATTACGTGCATGAGCAATTTTTCTTTAAATGTGAATTCAAAGAAATCTTAGTATTAAGAATCATTGAAATTTATTCTGAGATTCACTGATGTAATTGTGCTTCTTCAACACTTTATTTTCTGCTACAACCTGGTTTTTCCCTTTAACATCTCAGAACAGATAGTATCATCTAGTGATAGATTAGAGATAACTGTTCTGTGCCAAGTGCATAACATGAGACAGGAAAAAATAACTATCGACTACTTTCAGGCATGTTCAGGGGTATTCATTTCTCAGAGACAATTCACAATAGCTTGGACTCTAACATTGGATCAAATTGGCCAAATAATTATTTTTCCCAGGTTTATTTATTTACTTAGTTAATTACTTAGTTTAAGCTTTTCATGGAGGTATAATATATACAGAAATGTACATGTTTTAAATGTACAGCTTGATGAATTTTTATGAACTGCCGCCTGTGTGACCAAGAAAAAGAACAGCTAGTGTTTTTTTGATGTTTTTCTGTTTTTGCAAATTCCTTCAGCTGTTTTCCATGATCAAATACTCTACCCAAAAGTTAACAAATTTACTATTTTTTTTACTCTGCAGTACTTACGAAAAAACAATGAACTGTTCCCCAGTGTAATGATTCAGTATGTTGATGTATTTCAGAAAGAAAATATGCAGAACATGACTCTGAATTACTGGTTCAGCATGATTTTACAAAGAGACAGAAATTATCTTCATAATAGAATTATTATGGAAGATTCTGAGCATACACAGATTTAGATGTTGGCAAGATAACACATGCTTCACATCAGCAAAATATGATGATTATGAAAAAGAAGTACTTTTTCTACGAAAAATTACTTTCTTATAAAATAACCTGAGTTCAGTATATTTCTCCTACATTGTTATCCATTTAAAACACTTTACTTCACATTTACCTCTTTAGAATATTTCCGTGAAATTCTAGGATTAAAAAGATTATCCTATCACCTTTTCTTTGTTCCATTTGAAGTAGTTCGGAGCTGCATTGCAAATGGTACCTCTGTTGTTATTACCGTTACACGTGATGGTAAGGTGTGGGGTTCCTTGTCTTATTTAACGGAAGTCCTAACTTTTTAAATTAAGTTATCTTTGTGTTAATCTAACTCAGATGACTCATAGTTACACAACTACTTTTATATTCCTTGTCTTTTTTCTATCATTTTGATTTGCTGGTCCCTTTGATAATTTATTGCTGATTCTCATTAAAGTGTCCAATGGGCATTGAATCAATACATGTTATTTTAAAATATAGCATCTTTAAGATTTTTTTCCCTTGTAATATCTACATCTGTGTCCAGAGTCTCAATAGCAACAGACATTGCCAGAACTCTAATACCCCAAAACACATGGCTAGACTGTATCTGTTTTTTGAAGGTAAAATTGGTATATAATATTATGGGTTGGGGGAGGCAAAAACCTGGAATTTATTTATAAAAAATTGTGTATTTATTCTTACTCGTTAAACTTCAGTCACTTTCAAAGTACCCTCCATTTGATACAATATACCTATCAAGACATTTTTTCCACTGCTCAAAACACTGTTTGAACTTGTCAGTTTTGATGCCTTTTAGTGCTTCTGCCTCTTCCATATCAGCAAACGTTTCCCTTTAAGGACTTTTTTCATCTGGGGAACCTAAAAAAAAGTCACTCCCAGCGAGATCCTATGAATAGGGATGGGGGGCACAGGGATCATACCCTTTTTGGTCAAAAACTGCTGAACACTCAGCGCAGTGTGCAAAGGTGGGCTCGTAAATCACCCATCATGAAATGGGTAGAGTGTTGAGTCTTCAAAAAAAAATTCACTGAAGCTGAACACAGTTTCTTACAACACCAGCTGGTACACTGATACAGATGGGGTTCTAGAACACTCACCTAGCAGGGGAAGCCTGTACTACAAGGGGCTCACCGTCTAGAAGATAATTCCATTTTGGGGGGATCTTCCCCTTATATGTAAGTTTCAGGTGTACTTTATAATTTGATAATGTTTATGCTACTGAGGGATTACCCCCAAAAGTCTGGTTACTGTGCTTTACCATACAATTGACCCCCTTTGCCGTTCTCACCTACCCCTCAAACTCCCTTCCCCTCTGGTACTACCAATCTATTCTCTGTATCTATGAATTTGTTTTATTTCCATGTGTTGTTTGTTTGTTTTAAATTCATGCAGTATTAGTCCTTCTCTATCTGATTTATTTCACTCTGTTCTTTTTATCTCACAGCAAGATTTCATTCCTTTTATGGATGAGTAGTAGTCCTGTGTGTGTGTGAGAGTGTGTGTGTGCACATGTGTGTGTGTGTGTACCACATCGTCTTCATCCATTCATCTGTCACACACTTACGTTGTTTTTTGTATTTTGGCTATTGTAAATAATGCTACATTGAACGCAGAGGTGCATTTATCTTTTCAAATTAATGTTTTGTGTTCTTTGAATAAACATCCAGCAGTGGGGTTCTGGATTATATGGTAGTTCCATTCTTAATTTTTTGAGGAATCTCCATACTGTTTTCCACAGTGGTGCACCAGTTTACTTTACTACCAACAGTGTATGAGGGTTCTCTTTTCTCCACATCTTAGCCAACATTCGTTCGTTCTTGTCTTATTGATAATAGGTATTCTAACAAGTCTGAGGTTATATCTCATTATAGATTCGATTTGCATTATTCTAATTATTAGTGAAGTTGAGCATCTTTTCATGTGCCTGTTGGCTATCTGTATGCCTTCTTTGGGAAAATGTCTATTCAGATTTTCTGCTCATTTTAAAACTATTATTGTTGAGTTGTGTGATATTAATCTTTTGTTGGATGTATGGTTTGCAAATATCTTCTCCAGTTTGATAGGTTGCCTTTTCGTTTTGATGATGGTTTCCTTTGCTGTGTAGAAGCTTTTGGTTTGATGTAGTTCCATTTTTTATTTGTGCTTTTGTTTTGCTTTCCTTTAGAGTCAGATCCATGAAAACTTTGCAAAGACATATGTCAAGGAGCTCACATCCTGTTTTCTATGTATTTTATAGTTTCAGGTCTTATAGTCAAATCTTTAATCCATCTTGAGTTAATTTTTGTTTATAATATGAGATAGTGGTGTAGTTTCATTCTTTTGTAAGGGGCTGTCCAGTTTTCCCAACACCATTTATTGAAGAGACTGTTCTTTCTCCATTGTATGTTCTTGACTCATTTGGCATGAATTGATTGCCCGTATACGTGTGGGTTTATTTCTGGGCTGTCAATTCTGTTCCATTGATGTGCCAATTTTTTTTACCATTATGATACCATTCTGATTACTATAGCTTTGCAGTGTGGTTTGAAATCAGGAAGTGTGATACCTCCAGCTTTAACTATTTGGGATCTTCTATGGTTCCCTACAAATTTTAGAATTATTTGTTCTAGTTCCACAAAAAATGCCATTGGAATTTTTTTATGGGGTTGAGATTTGGGGGAACAGACCATGGGGACCAGGGATTGCTGCCCCCTGCCCAGCTGGCCCTGGGGGTGCCCAGGCCTGGGGTCTAAGGCCTGGACAGTGCCCTGCAAAAGGGGGTGAACGGGGAGAGACTCTGTGGGATGGGGAGAAGGAGGGCTATGGACCGGGAAGGCAGAGGGGGTGTGAAGGGGGACAGATGGACATGGAGAGGAGTGTGGTCTGCCAGATGGGAGACAGACAAGAGAGTTCCAGGGGGAGGGAGTGGAGGGAGCCAAGGACAGCAAAACAGACAAGGGAGGGAGAGAAGGAGGGGAGAAATGGGAAAAACCAGAGACAGAAAAAGAGAGAGAGAACACACACGGGGCTAGGGAGGTTGGACAGAGATGGGTGCAGAGAGACACTGAGAGACAAAGGTGGGTGGAGAAAGAGAGGAAAGAAGACAGAAAACCAGCCCCAGTGTGACTGGAGGAGCAACCAGGAGAAAAGAAGGAAGGTGAGAATAACAAGTCACAGAGGCGGAGGCTGCGCCCAGCCCGGGGCCTGAGGGGGGGGCCTGAGGGGAGGGTCCTGTGACGTGCTAGTGGCAATGAGGGCAGGTGGCTGGAGGACGGGGCCGTTGGAATTTTGATAGGGATTGCACTGAATCTGTAGATTGCTTTGGGTAGTATGAATATTTTAACTATTAATTCTAACAATTCATGAGCACAAAATGTTTTCCCATTTGTTTGTATCGTCTTCAGTTTTTGCTGTTTTTTACCAGTGTCTTATAGTTTTCAGTGCATAGGTGTTTCACCTCCTTGGATAAATTAATTAATTGGAATTATTCTTTTTGATGCCATTGTAAATGGGATTGATTTCCTAATTTCTCTCTCTGATAGTTCGTTATTAGTGGATAGAAACACAACAGATTTCTGTACATCGATTTTGTATCCTGCAACTGTGTTGAATTCATTTATTACAACAGTTTTTTGGTGGAGTCTTTAGGGTTTTCTACATACATTATGTCATCTGAAAATCATGATTCTTACTTCTTCCATTCTGGTCTGGATGCCTTTTATTTCTTTTTCTAGCCTAATTTCTATGGCTAGGACTTCCAATAGTTTGGAATAAAACCAAATTAATTGAATAAAAGTGGCAAGAGTGGGCTTCCCTGGCTTGTTCCTGCTCTTAGAGGAAAAGCTTTCATTTTTTTCCACAAATATGTTGTTAGCTGTTGGTCTGTCATACAGCTTTTATTATGTTGAGGTACATTCCCTCTGTACCCACTTTATTGGGAGTTTTTATCATAAATGGATGTTGAATTTTGTCAAATATTTTTTCTGCATATATTGGGATGATGTATTATTTTTATTCCTCATTTTGTTCATATGGTACATTCACATTGATGGATTTGTGGATATTGGATCATCCTTGCATCCCTGGAATAAATCCCACTTGATTATGGTATATAATCCTTTTAATGTATTGTTGAATTTGGTTTGCTAGTATTAGACTATATCTTTTAAGCCCTCTTTCCATGTATTCTAGTATGAATGATTTATGCAGTTAGAGTTTTGAAGACCTTTTTGAAATCAAGTTAACAGATACATTTTTTGACTTTACATTTTTTGCTATACATGAAGGCTTAACTGTGTTTGCAATCATCCAGATGCTATTTTATGTATCTCTGTGAGTGATTTCTTCCTGACATATATGAAATCATAGGGAAAATATGCTCTTTGATGGATAAACCAATAATGAAATTGTAATATTTTTTACTAATCACTTACAGATACAGCAAAAAAAAAAACAAAAAAAACTTAACCAAATTATATAGTGTTTAAAAGATTCTAGGAGAGATACAATATGCCTAAAATTGGTACATGTGCATTAATTTGAACATTTGAAAGAGTGTCTCCAAAACAAATGCCAAAAAATGATGAAAAATTACCAAAGTATCTGTTCACTGGGATGAAAGACTCCAAGAATAAGCAAAAAATTGTAATAATTTCAACACACATGGAACCAGAGATAATACAGCAACAGTCTAATTCTGCCCTTGTCTTTTGTTAACCCCAGGGACAGAAATAGTTGACTCTTTCAACATACTGCTTTTTGCCAGTACAAGAAAAAAGGAATAATACATTGAGGCTTCCATATTCACACTATTAAGACTCTCTCTTTGTCCACTGTTTAGATTTTCAGCCACATTTGATTTCCGGACATATGATTCAGAAGGGGTTATACTCTATGCAGAATCTATTGACCACTCAGCTTGGTTCCTGATCGCAGTTCGTGATGGAAAGCTCGAAATTCAGTTTAAGAATGAACATACAACCCAGATCACAACTGGAGGCCAAGTTATTAATAATGGTGTGTGGAATATGGTACGTTGTGCAGATTTTATAAAGAATCTTTCCACTTGACATAGTTTGTATAAATCATTAATAACTTAATTTTTATAGTGATACTGAACCTAAATGGGGTTGGATTTAATCTGATGTTATATGAAATGTATTCTGTGTGCTACAAATCTATGAAATGGCTTGAAGAAGGATAACCTCACTTAATATATTCAGAATTTCTCCTGTCTGAAGTTGTTTTCAGTTATTTGCTTGACTTAGTCTATCTTTAACTTCTTACGCTTTTTTAAATCATCACTTGAGAACAATTTTCTTTGTCCCTAGACAGAGGGGAAGGGAAAGGAGAAGCAAGAGATAGAAACAGTGAAGCGAAAGGGAAGCATTGATTGGTTGCTTCTCCTGAACACACCAGGACTGGTGATCTTAGGTGCTGGGACTGAGTATCCAACCCACAACCCAGACATGTGCCCTGACTGGGAATTGAACCCACAACCTTTCAGCTATGGTTCGATGCTTCAGCTAACCAAACCACACTGGCCAGAGCTAACTTCTTACCCTTTTTAGTGGCTATCACTGGGTGAACAAGGGTGTCTCTCCTATAGGTCATGGATTATTAGCTGGCATAATAGTTTATGCAAAGATACCCCTGATCAAGGACAGCTATACTGGATAGCCACCAATTTTTTTTCAACGAAAGAGAATTACACATAGAAACAAAATCGAAGTTAATTCGCTTTTAAATATTAGCATATAGGTAATGAGTTTGTGCAGTTTACAGTTGCCAGTAGCAATTAATGCCTAGAAACTAGCATTTTAGATAATCCCTAATAATAGGACTTTATTTTAATTATCAATAACATCATTTTAATAAACTGGATTAAAATGGAGATTTTCTTAGATAACGGATTGCCTAATGTCCCAAAATAATGTATCTAAAATCACTAAGATCACTTTTTCAGCAAAAGAGAGCATTTTTTTCCCCAGTGAGTTTATACAAACAGAAAAAAGTTGATTGAAGTAGAATTCTGATAAATGCCTAATTAGGTTTTATTATGTATCACGCAGAAGGCACATGTTTAGCTGTGAGATTAACGTCATGAGTTGCAGATCATGTTCATTGAAGAATTGTCCCTGAACCATACTGTTAAAGGCAGGATTTAGGGTTGGATGGAAGGCAGCAGTTCAGCTCCATACATTTTTGTCTCCTATGTTTATGATCCTTGTTTGAAAGAAACTATTTACTGTATAGCAACATTTCAACTAAAACATTTTAGTTAAGATCTGACCAGTGTGACTCAGTTGGTTGGAGCATCATCACGTAACTGAGAGGTTGGGGGTTTAATTCCTGGTCAGGGGACATACCTAGATTGCAGGTTCAATCCCTGATCCCCGGTCTGGTGTGTATGATCCCCTGACCAGGAGCTTGCGGGAGGCAACCGATTGACATTTCTCTCTCTCCCTTTCTCTCTCTCTAAAACCAATGAAGAAAAAATGTCCTGGGCTGAGCATTAAAAAAATTAGTTAAAATCTCCCTTTTTATACTGAATGCATTTTATATAAAAATAAAATTTAGGAAAAATAAACAAGTCACAGAAAAACATTACTCTGGTAATAAATATGGAGCTGGTGGTTTTTCTTAAATTCTTAAATGAATATTTTAAGAATATGAATTCCTCCCCACATAAGTAGTATTTCTTTTCCTACTTCATATCTTTTGTTTTAAAAAATTACCACATGATATCTTATCACCTTATAATTTTGAAGGTTTATTAGTACATATAGTGCTTCAAACAAGTTTATGCAGCATAGGAGTTACTTGAAATAAATATTTTAAGTAGCATTTTGTTTTCTTTTTTCAAAAATATTTTTTATTTATTATCCTGTTACAGTTGTCCCAGTTTTTCCCTCTTTGCCCCGCTCTGCCAAGTACCCCCATTCCCTCCAGCAATCCCCCCTCTTTAGTTCATGTCCACGGGTCATGCGTATTAAGTTCTTTGGCTTCTCCATTTCCTATACTGTTCTTAACATCCCACTATTTTGTACCTACCAATTTGTACTTCTTAATCCCTCCACCATTTCCCTCTCTCTCCCCCTTCACCCTCCCAGCTGATAATCCTCTAAATGTTCTCCATATCTATAGTTCTGTCCTATTCTGCTTGTTTGCTTAGTTTGTTTTTTAGATTCAGTTGTTGATAGTTGTGAATTTGTTGCCATTTTAATATTCACAGGTTTGATCCTCTTTTTCTTATATAATTCCCTTTAACATTTCATGTAATGACAGCTTGGTGATGATGAAGTCCTCTAGCTTTGCCTTGTCTGGGAAGCACTTTATCTGACCTTGCATTCTAAATGGTAGCTTTTCTGGAAAGAGTAGCTTTTCTTGGTTGTACGTCCTTGCTTTTCATCACTTGGAATACTTCTTGCCAGTCCCTTCTAACCTTAAAAGTTTCTTTTAAAGACAGCTAACAGTCTTATGGGAACCCCTTTGTAGGTGACTGTCTGCTTTGCTGTGGCTGCTTTTAAGATTCTCTCTTTATCTTTAACTTTTGGCATTTTAATTATGATGTGTCTTGGAATCGTCCCTTTGGTCCAACTTGTTTGGGATTCTCTGTGCTTCCTGGACTTGTATGTCTATTTCCTTCACCAAATTAGGGAAGTTTTCTTTCATTATTTTTTCAAGTAAGTTTTCAATTTCGTGCTCTTCCTCTTCTTCTGGTACCTTTATGATTAAGATATTGGTAAGTTGGAGATGTCTGAGAGGCTTCTTATTCTATCCTTATTTTTTTTTAATTCTCTTTTCTTCTTTCTGTTCTTATTAAATGCTTTTTGTCTTCCTTATGTTCCAAATTGTTGATTTGACTCTCAGCTTCATCTCCTCCACTTTTGGTTCCCTGTAGATTTTTCTTTATTTCACTTAAAGCAACCTTCATTTCTGCCTCGGCCTTTTTTATGCTGTTGCAATACTCAACATGTTCTTTGAGCATCCTGATAACCAGTGTTTTGAACTCCGCATCTGATAGGTTGCTTTTTTCCCATTTTGTTTAGTTCTCTTTCTGGAGTTTTGTTCTTTTCTTTCATTTGGGTCATATTTATTTGTCTCCTCAATTTGGAAGCCTCCCTGTGTTTGTTTCTGTGTATTAGGCAGAGCTGCTTGATTCCCTGTGTTAGTAGCATGGCCTGTTGTAGAAAAAGCACCTGTAAATTGTGTGGGGTGGAGGCTTAGGTAATTGCCCAGGCGGGACAACTCATTTCACTGCTTTGTGGCTCTGTGTAGGGGAGGGCCCAAGGAGGGGACAGTGCCACTGCCTGGCCTCTTGAGATTTGCTGGGGAAGAAGTTGTCTCCTAGCATTTGCTCTGTTGCCAGTCTCTTCACTTTCTCCCCATATGCCACTTGTGCCCTTCCAGCTGTTGCCCTGGTGCTGAATCCTAGAGGGAATGAGTCTGCATAAGTCCCGAGTCCTTTGGGGACCTTTCAAGAGGAGTCTCCTGAGAATCCTGCAGTTTCTTCCACTGCCCCAACGTCCACTGGTTTTTATAGCCAGAAGTTATGGGGAGTTATCTTCCTGGTGCTGGAACCCTGAGTTGGGTGGTCTTGGGTGGGGCTGAGATCCCTCACTCCTAAGATATCTCTCCTGATTTTTACCTACTATACATGAATGTGGGACCACCCATTCTGCCACCTCTCCAGTCACTTGAGTCTCCTCACCTCTGTGCATCTCCACCTCTCCACACCTCTTTGCATCTCTGCCCCTCCTACCCGTCTGGATGAATGTCGCTTCTTTAAATCCTTGTTTTTCGGGCTTCCATACAGCTCAATTTTCTGATGAACCTGGGTGTTATTTGTTTTGTAGTCTAGTTGTAATTTGTGCTCTAATTGTGCAAGGAGGGGAAGTGTTTACCTCTGCCTCCATCTTGACCGGAAATCTAAGTAACATTTTAATCAGCAAATTTGTTAAGTTAATTGCTCTATCAGGTGGACTATTTACTATATAGCAATTGTTTTACTAATTTTAAATTATTTTAAAATTTTAAATTATTTTAAAATTTTAAATAAAATACTTTAAAAATAAATTAAAATATATAACTTTTGATTGTTTTATAATTCAGATAAATTGAATAGAATGTGTAATTATTAAGCAGTTAGCATGGCTGTAGTCTATAGGAATATTGATTCTTTTTTTAAATTTAAAAAAATTTTTAAAAATTTTTGTTGTTATTCAATTACAGTTGTATGCCTTTTCTTCCCATCCCTCCACCCCACCCCAGCTGAACCCACCTTCCTCCCCCACCTCTACCCTCCCCCTTGCGGTGAGGGACAAATACCATATGATCTCACCTTTAACTGGAACATAATCAACAGAAGAAAAAAGCAAACAAAATATAACCAGAGACATTGAAGTTAAGAACAATCTAACAATAGCCCGAGGGGAGTGGGGAGGGGACAGTGAGGAGAGGGGATTACAGGAACTACTATAAAGGACACATGGAATATTGATTCTTTATAAGTGATTATTATATCTCCTATTTAGGTTTAATCCTAATATTGGTGGGAAATATATAATTTCTATCATAATTTCATACATTCAGCAAAATGGTTATTGAGCACTTTATGTGCTATTCCTTCTTCTAGGTGATGAGGATACAATAGTAAATAAAATAAAGTCACTGCTCTTCTGGAGCTTTCATTCTGTTGGTGAGATGAAACCTGAAATCCATGGACAGATAGATATGTCAGATAGTGATGGATGCTGTGAGGAAAAAGAAAAGGTCAGGCATAGAGAGTGATGATGGGAAGCATGCATCTGGAATCAGGAAAGCCCTCTCTGATGAGATTCCATCAGACCAGACACTTGAGGGCACAAGTCATGGGAAATATACAGGGGAAGATGATGCTGTGCCACGTGAACAGCAAGAGGAAGTGTTTGTTGCATTTGAGGAACAACACAGAGGGCCGTGTAGATGCAGTGGAGGGAGACAGGAAGAGAGTGGTAGAAAGTGAGGTCAGAAATATAATCCGGAATAACATGGTGTAGGGCTTTGGGGAACATAGTGAGGACTTAGATTTTAATGCTAACTAGAAAGATTTGGGATGATTTGAGACATGCTATAATCTAATTTGCATTTTAAAAGATAATTCTGATCAGGACTTGATGGCTTTGTGAAAACTAGGTAATAGAGTGTAAGTGTAGAGCAGGACATGGGACGAGGAGACCATTGCAATAATCCAGTAACGTGAAGGAGGCAACTTTTGTTGCAGTGTTGGTGGTGTGAGTGGTGATAAGTGATCAGATTCTGGATATATTTTTAAGGTCAAGCCTTCAATATAGACATAAACTTTTGAATATTCAGCATAAAGAAAGGTTTAAAGGCCATTAAATTGGGTATGTCAACTTGTTGTTCTAAACTCTTTCATTCAATGCCCAAATACTTATAATGTTCCTTTACTGTCCTATAATGAAATGTATTAATAATGTAAGCTAGCTTCACATATCCCTAATACAAAACCATAGAATACTTTAATTATTATATAAATTAAACAAAGTACTTTATAAGAAAATAATGTATATTTCAATATGCAAATATTCAAGTACAAGTATAATACTTGTCCAGTCTTGCTCCTATACATGGAATAACGTGGAAGCTACAAATGCAGACTGATGCTGGTGGTTGTACTGGCAACTAAAATGCCATAAGGGCATAAATGGGGTTGTCATCAGTAATAGTAATTTTTCAAAAGGGTGGAAACCTCTTGGTGAAGATCCAAACAAAACAAAATCAATCCATTCTTGGTTTACAAGACTGTTATCTTCTTGACAAATTCAGTAAATGCTAAAATAGTACAGTGAATATTTTGTGTTTATATACACACAAACTCAGATAATTATAAGCATGAATATCCAGTAGGGATATTCAGAAGATTTGCAGGATATTGGATATTTTATTATTTATTTTTGCATGACTACCCTTCATGTTACAATGTCAGCACACCTCCTCCTCATTGTGACAACTAAGAGTAACCCCGCCCTAAATTTTCCAAGAGCCCTAGGCCGGGGCAATAGAGTGCCCATCTAGAAATACTTGCATGGCAAAAGGGAAAAGGTCTGGAGGTGGAGCTCTGGGGTTTTTATACACGTTGAGAAGAGGAGGTTGTAGCAAGGAGAATGAGAAGGAATGGTAAGGAGGCAGGAGAACCAAGCCAGCCTTAGGTCCTAGTGCCTATTAGGGATGTCTTTCAAGGATGGAATAGTCATTAGGGCTACATTAATAACACAGTGTGCACCACCTAAATCTGTAAATGTCACCAAATTTATTTTACTTTAGAGAATAGTTTTTCTCTTCTTCCAGTGGTGCTTCAACATGCCTATTGTTTGGCTTTCCTTAAGTGATTAGTAGGTGAAGACTTTGCACGTTGAGTGCTACAGTTTTACAGGAGATTGCAACAGTGGTTCTTTGAATTGCCTTTATAGGAGGATTTTTTATTGCTGTTTACTGTCATGACCCATATTTGTTTTGAGACCCAAACTACTTTCAAAATTTGAAAAAATAGCTTAATTTCATGCATCATTCTTTCTAATAACCTTAATTACTTTTGAACTTTGAAATAAAATATAATTTGTGTATAATGACCAGAATGCTGAATGTACTAATTTCTTTTAATATACATGAAAAATTTATTGACATTATTGATTCTGTATGGTATACTATCAGACAATTACCAAGTAAGAGCACTTAAAAGTTTTTTAAGAGTTTGTAGAGTGACTCACTTTTTAAAAAGCTATCTATTTTATGGCATACTGGCTTGAAGGACATATAATAGGATATTTAAATTTAATAGAATAATATTGATTTTTTAAACTTTAAAATATAGTCATTTAATTTTCAGTCAAGTACTATTCCTCTAAAACACATTTTTATCGCCTTTATAATCATTTGACATTTCAAATGGATTGGAACAAATTAATAATTACATTAAAATGATTACTTTGGAAAATTATTTACTGGAACAATAACAGAGTTTTTCAAACTTAGTATTTAAAATGACATGCAATGATGTTTAATTGTTTGATAATCTCTGCCTTTGTAATTTTAGGTCTCTGTGGAAGAATTAGAAAAGAGTATCAGTGTGAAAATAGCTAAAGAAGCCACAATGAATATAAATATACCAAAAAGCCTTTTTGAGTCTACGAATGGATCTGTAGAAACCAAAGTATACTTTGCAGGATTGCCTCGGAAAGTGGAGGATACACTCATTAAACCGGTAATGATGCACACTGGTATCATTCATCATGGATGAAGTCCTTTTGCCTGCAATAGATGTAAAAGTATTACAGAAGTGAAAAGAAGTTATTTTATTGAACATACCAACTATGACAACCTGAACTGAACATGGAAGAATAACATTAGTGGCCCTTGAAATTATTTAAGGAAATAAGAAAATGAGTGTAGTATTTTTGAGCCCATTTAACCCTCCAGTATTACCTGTGGTAGTACCAGAGGTAAAAAAATTAAATACTTAAGCTTGATTCACCGCTGACATCATAATAGTCCATACTTAGCCATTAAACATATAAATACATATATTTGAATTAAAAATATATTATTTTGTAAAGTCAGTCAAAGAGCTTTCTTAGGTCTATTTTAGGACTTGAATTTGGGAGATAAGAATGGCACATAAATTGGAACTTTTTTGTATTTTTAAGAAATCTTTACCGGGAGTATAACTGTAGCCTATCATAAATTGAAGTTAGATACAGTGGATGATTTTCTGAATATGATATTTGTCTAACTGTAGAATAGCTTCAGGAAGAAGACTAATCACTGCCCTTCAAGAGTTTTAAATATTTCATCTGCCAATTGCACCTGCTGATATAACTTAAATATCTATTATTTTATATCCATCTTTCACTCATGGCAATCCACAGTCACCTTAGCTCAAATGAGTTCTGTGATATGATATAGAACCTGAATCAGTTAACCCATGTCAGAGTGACTATACCTGTCCTTTTAAATTGAAAAATCAAGCCATTTTAACAGTAAAATAAATTATTCAAAAAGAATCAACTTTATGAAATGGCTACTACTTGTCTTCAGTCTGACGGGATGTCATAAGGAGGCTGAAGGGTGGAAACGCTTTGGTTCCTGAAGATTCCTTGAGTCTGGTGGCAAGACAAGCCTATGTGGTAAATGCAATTAAAGAAAAACAAAAAGCAGCAGAGAGCCCAGGGCCACAGCTAGAAGCATGTATGGAACCTGAGATCAGAAAAATTACCCCTGAATGATGTACAAGAGGCAGGTAGGGCTTGAGATTTGAAAAGTTATTAAGACCTTAGTGGAGACCTGTGATGGCCCAAACTCACTTTTACTGGGAAAGACTGTCCATCTGAAGGACATTTTGAAAATAACGTTTTAGATAAAATTCAAAACATTAAAATATTTAAAAGTGCCATCAAGAAAAGGTTTTCCCTCTAAACAAAAATCTGTATCTATAATCAGTTAAACAATCATCAGTCTGACTTAGAAGTTAAAAATGCACTCCTTGTTGTGTATTTTGTTTTGTTAGATTAATCCTCGTCTAGATGGATGTATACGAGGCTGGAATTTGATGAACCAAGGAACTTCAAGAGTAGGGAAAGTTATTCAAGAAAAACAAAATAAACATTGTTTTATCAATGTGGAAAAGGGCTCCTACTATCCTGGTTCTGGAGTTGCTCAATTTAACATAGATTACTGTGAGTGATTTCCATTTTATCTTTCTGTTTTCATTAATGACTAAATTTATTCATTGACAAACCGCATTAATTCCTTCAGGAAATACTACGGGTTACTTTGTGCCAGGCACACTGTTAGGCCTATTCATATTGTTAGATACATTTTATAAAATTTTCCCGGCATATTGGTGGGAGGATATTGAATATGCATATGTTTTTATTTAAAGATTATTGGCACATAGCATGATTAATTTTGGGTAAATTCAATCAAAGTTTCAACAGTTTCTCAGTTGTATTGAATCTACTGATTAATGCATCACAAGGATTCATCTTCATTTCTAGCATTTCCATATGATCTTTTCTTAAAATTTCCACCTATTTCACAATATTTCTTATCTGTTCATGCATGTTGCCCAGCTTTCCCGCATGAACCTTCAATGCAGTAATCAAGATTTTAAAAAGTTCCCTGTCCGATAGTTCCAACAGGTGTGTCACAGCTAAGCCTGATCAGGCCGATGGCTTTGTCTCTTGACTATGTGTTGGTTTTTTCCTTTCCTCCTTCTGTATCACATAATTTCTGTTTTGAAGGTGGGCATCTCATGTAGAAGCGTAGAGACTGAGTAAATAATACTTAGCTCTGGAAATGAGCACACCTTTGCTTGTGCTAGAATCAATGTAGTCAAGAGTTGAATGGCTTAGGCCTTGTTGTTTCTGTGGGTGGTCTTCAAATTCTTTTAATATTACCTTGTGCTTAGGGCAGCAGATGGTTGGCCAGAGGATTGTTCTTAATAGCTGATCCATCCTAAGGTTTAGGTATTCTCTTTATGAAATGTGTCAAGAAAGTGTCTCTCCATGGGCTTGCCTCACCCAGCAAAGTGTTCTGACTTGTTCCTTGACATTTGTTAGCCTATTGGAGGGGTTTGGGAGTTGAGGGCTGATGGGGAGAGCATTCTCTATTGCTCTGGTGCACACTCAGTCTTAGGTGAGTGTTGTGTTCCTGGGTCTCAGGGTGTGGACG